>NC_056737.1:382782055-383124555 GCF_019279795.1 Protopterus annectens | reverse complement strand
TTCTTTGCCATGCAATTACACAAGACTAGGCACATATATACAGTTATGTCCATGTTGCTGTGTATTTCACATTGGGCCTGGAAATTCGACCATATCGTGTGGCATAAAACTGGGAATTAGATTTACAACTGGAGCTGTCTCTACAGAATGTTCAACCTTGGGAGTATTTGGAACATCCTTAGGAATGAAAGTAGAGGTTGAAACGCACTCTGGGATGGGAACAACATTTGTTTCGCTCTGAGATCTAGAGTCTGTATCACAGGAACAATGCTGCGATGATGATTCTGGTACAGGAAGAAGATGTCTGCAATTTCTCCTGTACTCCTACAAGGTACGATCTCGGCTCAGTACATATACCTGTAACTTGACCAATCTGGTCAAAATCTTTCCCCATTTGTATCCTTACTCTCTCTCCTTCCATCAACGGATGAAGAAATCTGCCCAGTTTATCATAACTGGACTTCTGGACA
This sequence comes from Protopterus annectens, assembly GCF_019279795.1. NCBI lineage: Eukaryota > Metazoa > Chordata > Ceratodontiformes > Protopteridae > Protopterus > Protopterus annectens. The sequence goes on along the minus strand of NC_056737.1, from coordinate 383,124,085 downwards.
GAATGCTTCTTGAATAATTGAGTCTTGATGGTTCTGTTGTTGTTAGCTTTAGACCTCAATAAACTGGAACTAATAGGGAGCATCATTCTGATTTGCCTGGGTCAAAGTCTTTGAGCAGGTGAGCCAAGTATATCATCATGGGGTATGTTTCTGAGATTAAGCAAATTCAAAAAGAAATTGGTATTCTTACACTTTGACCTTTCAAGTAATTGCTTTGCACTCAGCACTGCACGTTCAGCTAGCCCATTTGACTGTGGAAATTCAGGACTGCTAGTAATATATGTACAAAGTCCCATTCTCTCATAGATTTCTGAAATAACAGACTAGTAAATTGAGTACCATTTTCAGAAACAACTTTGTGTGGACTACCATGGACTGAGAAATGACATTTCAACTTAGTAAGAAAAGTAATGGATGTTAGATTAGGTAGTAAGTCAATCTCAACCAATTCAAATAAGAGCCTACCAATACTAAGTAGTGTTGACTGTCCCACTCGAAAATATCAGTAGCTACTGTTGACCAAGTTACTTCAGGAACTTGACCTAGCTGAAGTGGTTCTCTTTGCAAATGCGATCTAGTACTATTTCATACTGAATAAGAAGAAAGTACTTTATCAATGTCGTTCAGTAATGAAGACCCAAAATACTAGTTCTCTCACTCTTCTCTTAGAGAATGCAGAACCTGGGTGACCACAATGCAAAACCTATATATATTCTTGTTGTAAGGAAGCAGGAAGAACAATTTTATGACCTTTGAAAACAATGCCATCTTCGACCAACATTTCAACTCTGTAAGGAAAATAAGTTTGCACTTCAGGTGGTTCACTAGATTGCTGTGACAGCCATACAACATTAATGTAGTGATTGAGCTTTTGCAAAATTGGGTCAGTCTTTGTATGATCTCTCAGCTCATTAAGTATCGTGGCAGAGAAAGTACGCACTGCCATCATGTCAAAATCAAAATTCTCTGTGTCAAGCTGTTCCGTCATATTTCTGGCAATCTGGATAAGGTATCAGCCAAACAAAGTAGTTTCCCTTTTGTATAGACCATTTTGAAGTTGTACTTTTGAAATTTGAGCATAATTCTTTGTAATCTTGCTGGAGCTGCATGCATAGGCTTCTTTAGAATAGTAACTAGAGATGGGTGGTCAGTTTCAATGTGAATAGCTCGACCATAGATATAATCATGAAACTTGGAACATGCAAATACAACTGTCAAAAGTTCTTTCTCAATCTGAGCATACTGCATTTCAGTCTGGGTAAGTGTTCTAGATGCATAGGCTACTAGTCTGACGTCTTAAAGAATAACTGTGCCAAGACCAAATTTTGAAGCATCACAGGAAAGAGTAACTTGCTTATTTACATCATAGTATCTTAATGTAGGTGGGGTGACAGTTTTCTGCTTAAGGTCTTCAAATGTCTTCTGGTGCTGTTCTAACCATGACCATGTAACATTTTTGAGTGTCAGCTCTCTTAAAGGTGCTGTCAACTCATTTAAGTCTGGTATAAACTCGACTAAATAGTTGACCATGCCTAAGAAATGCTGGAGAGCTTAAATATTATCTGGTGCTGACATCTCAAGAATAGCTGCTTGCTTGGACGGGTCTGGTCTCAAGGCAGTACTGGCAAATAAATGACCTACATACGTAAATTATGGTAGTCTGAATTTGCACTTCAAAGGATTGAGCTTCAAGTTAACTTCACGTGCTCTGTCTAGAACTCTCTTTAGGGTTCTGTCATGCTCTGCTTCACCATTGCCTCCAACCAATAAATCATCTACTAGTACGGCATAAGGATAACCTACAAAATTTGCTCCAATGCACTTGCAGAATTTATTCCAAATGGCATCCTTAGGTATCTGTATCTGTCAAATGGGGTACCAAAAGTGGTTAGCAATGGGGATTTGTAGTCAAGCATCACTTGCCAAAATGAACTTTTTGCATCCAAGACAGAAAAAACAGTGGCATTCGGTATTAGAGCTGCGACCTCTTCGACTGTACACATTGCATGATGCGGTCTCTTCAACGCTTTGTTCAGCTCTCTTCGATCAACATATTCTGATTTAGTCAGAGCTTTTATTGTGAGCTGCTACCACAGATGACACCCATTCAGTTGGTTCTGTAACTGGACAAATTACACCTTGCTGTACAATTTTATACATCTTTGCCTTTACTTTATCCTGCACAGCTATTGGAACTCTTCTTGCTGGTCTGACTACTGGAGTGACCTCTATGTGTAAACTTCATGGAATACAAAACTGCAAGTTTGCCCAACTTGTCACTGAAAACATCAGCAAACTCTGAGAAAATGGCTTCAGAAAAATTGGAACTAGGATATGCAGTTATGTGATGAACTTCTTTAGTAAAAGGATGCAGATTCATTCTCAAACTGCCTTTGAAACCCAAAAATGACTGTACTGGTCTTCGGACTACATAGACTAAAAAGCTGTAACAGTTCTTAGCCAAATAACATGAAAGCATCACTCAGCCTTCGATTTGAATTTCTTCACCTCCATAAACAACAACTTTTGCATTGCTGGTCACATTGAGCAGTTCATTAGTTCTCACTTTAGCAAATGTGTCTGCTGATTTAACATGACAATTTGAACCAGTGTTTACTTTAAGCTCTGTGGATTTACCATTGATCCAGACTGTAAAAAACACTTTGCTCTTTGCCAATAAATTCACTGAATCAACTATTTCACCAATCACTGATACACGATCTACATAAAAAGTGGACTGCTGCAACTCATTTTTGAAGTTTGTACTTCAAAAATCAAAATCAAGGAAAGAAAGAAAGAAAGGAAAGGGAAGGAAAGAGGAAAATGCAGACGCTTCACAAACTGAATTAAGCGGAGTCTGAAATGGTTCACTGAGATCAGTGCTCTGCCCCAGCTAAATTAAAATAAATAAGCTGTTGAAAAAAACTAACCAGGTGGAAATAGTGGCTGGAATGATATATATGTAGAGCACTTGGAACAGTGTAGCTAGACAGCGTAACACAGCAGAGATCTCCTGAGGCAAAGAAGAGATGTCTATGAGATCTCTACTAGGGACTTAAGAGCAAGAAGCATCTGAAGCAAGTTTTGTAATCAGGACTACATGCACTCCAGCTTATGGCCCAGCTTCCATAAATCAAGATCATAGTCAGATCAACTGTTCTGGGAGACAGTAGACAGAGGATGAAAAATGAAGGGTAAGCTGAACAACTGCACCAGTAATGACCAGATTACATACCAGTACCAGCAAGTTCAGACATGGCATTTGTATTATACTCTAGAAAGAGATGATCTAATATGGACAAGTCAACATATGTGGCATTTTCCACATCATTATATTAGGCCAGTTCAATACTAAATGATTGAATTAGGTGCACTTTAACAGTGAAGGTGCTAGACAGTGATTAGGCCATGAAGCCAGACTCACCTTTACAATGGATACATCTACTCCTATGGAAAATAACACATCCAAAGTATGCCTCTGATATAGGTGCCAGAGAAAACTTTGAGCAAAGCCAAGTTCTTCTGTAAGATTGCAGATTTCCTTGGCACATCTGCAAGATTCATCCCCTATTGAGATATTAAAGTCACTCAATCAGCCAACATGGGTGACCTGTGAGGTCTGAGATGAGGCAATTTTTAAATTCTTGCAGAAATGTTCTTGCATAACTGGTGGAGGCTATAGGGAAAAAATGTGCTATCTGCTCCTGTTATGACATATTCAAACCTGTTTCACAATCAGGATTATTTTGGCTGACAATTCAACAGCCAAATACTCATTTTACAGTTGTATTCTCTAGGGAAACATATTACAGTTCAAGAAATAATTTTCTTTACGGTGAAACAATTAATGATCATAAACTGGTTAGGAACACAAGCATTATTTAACTGTTGGCAAGCAGGAAACCAAGAAGAATGAATGAAGTAGGGCAGCTAATGAATTAAGCTTAAGAAGGGCTATGCTGGTTTCACCACTAGCTGTTTTATGTTCTACAAAGGAATCTTGAGCAAGGGCAAGGCTGGGTAAGAAGCTTCAATATCTTTCAGTTAGTGCTTTTTGCTTTCTATGGAGATGCTGCAGAAACTGGATTAAGTTTGCTCTTTTATTAAAAGGTCCCCATTTACTTAAACTTGTCTCGGCTGCATATTTTTGTTATATGCCTACAAAAAGCCAAGTCTTTCTGTGAGATACCACCACTGTGTGTGGTTATTTATTCCCATACCAAATAAAGTGTACATGAGGGGATCTGGTCACCCATTTTGAATATACTGAACTGCAAAGATCTGTCATAGATAATGACTCCCATTACACTACTAATTTAGAAAAATAAGCAATCTGCCTCTAAACTATCATGCTGCCCACAGCCTAAAGACAAGTCACAGATATCCATAAGGTGGACATATAGGAGACCACAGTACTGCATTTATTTACTTATTTAGATTTGTTAACTGGGAACGTCCAGCTGGGAGGTCCTATCTTCAGTGGAGTCCCAGAGAAAACTCCAAGACAATAAACAAGAAAACAGCAAGTTACAGTAGACATTACGCAGTTTACATGAATTCTGGCTTGTACATTGCTTACGAGCACAGTACAGTCCTAGGCAAAGTAACATAAGAAATTGAAATATACTAACTTAGCTTAAGTCACTTGATAGATCCAAGAGTTGCACTGAATGAGGGATGTATAGCCATGGTTACAGTTAGGTGGCCTAGTATTAGTATGAAATACTAAGGTGATGTCAGAGTTACATATTCAACTGCTACTGAGATAAGAGGCAAGAAGAGATTTAGATATCCATACATCTTTGGAAGTTCTTTCTTCAGAAAAGAGCTTAATCCAGATTTTACCTAATAGCCTAATGGAAGTCATTATCTTTTAACATTCACTAACTGAGATAGTACAAGAATATATGACAGTGGAGTTTAGGGAGTCTTCCCTTTTCCTCACTATTGTACAGCCTCAGAGCTGACACATATATGTAGCAGGGGATATGGAGGTGCCAGGAGTTTGACTCACAGCAAAAAGAAATTAGTTTTGTTTTTCTACATATTCAAAGGAATTTGCATTTGTGGTGGATTGTTACTGGTGATCTGACTGCCTGGATACAAAAGTTCAGTTATTAATGTATTCGACATGGAAATGTGGACCATCTGGTGACAGAAATGACTAAGGCTCCATGGAGATGCACTTCAGCAAATAACCTTAGCCAGGGATGGGCAATAAGGCTACTACAGGAGTTTGTAAGTTAAGGATATTTCTGTAGAAGTGTGGTTGGGTAATATCCAAACCAGCTGAAATCATATAGACAGAGACAGTGGTGAGTATAACTGCTTATGCCAGCAGCAAAACAGGCAACCCTTTTATAGACTCTTTGCCTCTTACCTGACTCCCCATCAAACAGAGAAAAGTTAGCAATCAGAATAGACTGTGACAGTCTGGAAAAAGAGTTGCCACACTGTTTTTACTCCATTTTACTCCAATTTCACTAAGATTTTTTTCAATCTGGATGTTTTTACACAATGTGTCATATTAGTGCAAGAACGCGTATTTCAAAAGACCAAAACACTCCAGAAAATGTATAAACAAACTTCTAACAAAAAAGCATTCACTGGAAGGTAGCAGAAACACCACGAGTAAAATAATTCATATTTATTCACAGAGATTTTTTTAGCATTTTCGTCCAAAGACTTCATCAGAATAAAAGGTGCAGTAAAAAACACATTTAAATACACTAGTAAAAAATTAGCACTTAAATACTTGACCAGTCGACTAACAGTTCCAATTCAGTCTGTAGAACACATTTAATTAATGACAATTGTGTATGTAAGCCATTATTAACAAATATGCTATTCTAAAACACACTTTATACAGATGCTTTCATTAATACCAGGAATATTTGTCTGCTTGCATCTTAACTTAACAGAGAGTTTCTCTTTTAAGAATTTTGTTGTTGTAGTTACCTCCCTTCAAATCTTTTGGAACAAACTCTAGGACAGAAACATAATACTTTTTAAAAGACTTACATATAGTGGAATGCTTAAATAGTGCATTATTTATGTCTTTTTTCTTTATAGAATGCGTGTTCCTTCACTCTAGCACTTAACTTCCTTGTCATTCCTATATAAAAATGAGTAATAACAACAGAAGCATATAGCAATATACACTATGCCTCTGCTGTTACAAAGTGTCCTTCTACTTTAATACTTCTAGCCATATGGGTAGCATAATGGAAGGACATTTCCAAATGTAACTGCAACTAGTGCAGAACCACATTTAAACATTCCTAGATTTTTATCAGCATGAATAAAACTAACACATGTATAATCTGTCTCTAGAAACTGGTTAATGGACCTAGCTTTTTAACATAAAAGCTTGGTTGTTCACCTATTATCTGACTTAATTCAAAATTCCCTTTAAGAATATTCCAGTTATTCTATAATATTTTCCTGATGTTACTGTCATCAACTGTCATATGTAAACAGAAATCTTATCTGAAACATTCTTACTAGTCAGACCTGCATGTAATACAGGAAGAAAGACTGTTTCTGTTTCAGATGTAATCTCTTCTGCTGTTCTTTACAGTTCACTCCTGTCATAGTCTCTACCTGCAAATAACCTAAAATTTGTCTTCAAGACCTTCCAAAAAACCTACTTGACTAGACTAGTTGTAAGTCGAGACATTCTGATCATTTGACCTCTTGGTATGTTCTTTTTCATAAAGGATAGCTGTGGACTAATATTGTGAAATCTCTGTGAATAAATGCAAATAATTTTCCTCATGGTGTTTCTGTTCCCTTCCAGTGAATTTTTTTTTGTTACATGTATTTTTTTTTCACTGGATGTTCTATTGCATGCCTTGTCTGGTGGTACACACCTTGCACCACCCTCACCCCTATTAGTCCCCAGGAAAAAAAAGGCTAGGCATTCCACTCTGAAAGAACAGCCTTCAGACACTTTGCCCTAACCTCTACTATGGAAATTCTGATTCTGGAGACTTGCTTCTTAATCCAAACTGCCAGATGTCCAGGTAATCCAACAGTTACTAAGACAATTGTCTGGAAGTATTGTAAAATGCTGTGCAGGTAATGCCATTAAACAAAAAAGTGAGGAATAAAAGAAGGAAACAAAAATGTGCAAAAAGGAAGCACATTTACAGCAACAGAATGTCAGGCTGTGTCAAGCAATGTAGGAAAGTAAACAGCTGTTTATTTGTACTTGATAAATAGGCTGCGTCATCAATAACAAGAAAAATATGTTTTGACACAACTTACAATGCCATTTTGTTGCACTGCTAAAGTACATGAACAGAATATGATGTTTTCTGCTTCAGATTATGAATGTGGCAAGAATCCCTTAGGGAAATCTGACCAAAGCACCATTTTGCAATATGGCCAGGGGGAGGGGGGATGGGTTGATAACACCATCTGATACCTACTTTGATGTAATAACTTCAAGTATAATTATAAAAAGTAATATTAATGTGGAGCTTTACTCCCTGGGCCTCTACTGAAAATGTGCTCTGCCCAGCTGAACATCCCCTCTTAAACAGAACAACAGAAAAGTAGCACACTAATAAAGGCTATTCAAAAAACATCCAATAAATAATCCTAAATGGAACACTGTTATATAAAAGTGATTGTGAAATAAGTGATACTTTCTGAAATTATGATCACATTTCAACATAATCTTAAATCCATTGTTATCTAGCTGGACAGAGGTGTGTGTGTGTGTGTGTGTGTGTGTGTGTGTGTGTGTGTGTGTGTGTGTGTGTGTGTGTGTGTGTGTGTGTGTGTGTGTGTGTGTGTGTGTGCACGTGTGTTGATCTGTGATATACTTACTGCATTACTTCTATTGTCTACTTAATGTTTACTTGTAGTCTGCCCTGTGGCCTGGGTCACTTGCTGACTGCCAATAACTGCGTATGAGTGATGTGAACTGAAAACTGTTCTATAACTCCATTATGTATTGCATCGGTGTCATCTGTTTTATCATTCACAATGTATATGGCCATAAGGCTTTTGCTGGGTCCAGTAAGGGCCATGTTGTGTCAGCAGCCAACTTACCAAAAGAAGAAAGAAAAAAATAATCCTGTTATACTTCATTTCATATCTGGTCAAGATGAAACTACCGTGAGCTCCCTAAGAAAAGTGGTAAAAGTGCATTTAAAGTGGACCTGTGTGTTGAGAGACAGCCTTACAAGACTATCTGCAAATACATAGAGCTGAGCATATTTTTCTGTATTATAGTGCTAAATTGTTGCTTAGATATCTGTCGTCTTAGTGTTCTGCAAATATACAGAGATCAGTATATATTTTTTTGGTTTTATAATTTGCACTCTGGATTCCTCACATCTCTGTTGAAACTTTTCCCCACCCTCCATCCCTGTTCTTGGTTGTAGTTTAAATTTGGTGGCTTTTCCCATCTCTATACCGCATTCTACCTAATAAACCCTTTCTGCACTTGCTTTTAGTCCTTTTTAATTTAATTACATTTTTTTCAAACTGTATGTGGACTAATATTGCTACATACTCGTTTGTGCCAGCTTACACTGCATGTGAATTGTTTTTACTACTGTTTTTGCTACTTTTCTGAAAAAAAAATAAAAAAAAAAAATTGTAAGCCTGTCTCCTACCTTTCCTGTAATTAGTGTTCCAGATACAGATTTGCTGTATCCAGGACTATTTGTAAGCTTCTGAGCCCCCAAGCTTTTCTGTGTTGGAGGGAAGCCTTCTAGCTTATCAGTGGGAGTGGTAAGCACTAGGTAACCTTGTCTACCACATAAGGAGTGGTTCTGGCCCAGAATTTGTAGTTATTGGCCGTTTGGGCGGTCTTCCATCTCTCTCAACTTTCTGATTTGAAGGCCTGCATTTGCACTTGTTTCTGTCCTGTAACTCCTGGGCCCATCTCATTTGCTCACTCAAAAAAAAAAAAATCTGTTTTTATTGTATTTGTGTTTCTTCCTACTTTATTTTGCTTTTGCATTATCTTAAGAGTACTCAATTGTATTTATTACTGCTTGGTGTAACTCATTCTAAGCCTTTTAGTTTAAGCACTTGGTCTTCAGACCAGTTGTTTTACATTAGGAAGGTTTGCGGTCTGCACTGTAGTGGCAGGACAGGTAGCTTACATCCTTCTAAGTTGGGAACTGCTGATTGAAGGCTCAGTGTCTGTTATTCTAAAAGTGTATTAATTCTGTTTTAAGCACTTGGGCTTCAGGCCAGTTATTTTACATTAAAAGGGTTCGTGGTCTGCACTCTTGTGGGAGGAGAGGCTGGACTCTGCCCTTCTAGCTGGGAATTTCTGGTTAAAGGCTTATAGTGCCTGCATATTTAAACTGCTTCTTACTGAAATTGGTACACCTTGTTTGCTGTAGCATAGACCAGATCCAGGCCTGCTGAATCTAGCTTTGTTTGTATAACTTGAGCACTAATCCAGGCATTTTTTAAAGTATTCAATTGTATTTATTACTGCTTGGTAGTAACTTCATTAAAGTGTAGCTATCATTCTTAGTCTTTTGGGCTTCAGACCAGTTGTTTTACATTAGGAAGGTTTGTGGCCTGCACTGTGGTGGCAGGACAGGTAGCTTACATCCTTCTAAGTTGGGAACTGCTGATTGAGGGCTCAGTGTCTGTTATTCTAAAAGTGTATTAATTCTGGTTTAAGCACTTGGGCTTCAGGCCAGTTGTTTTACATTAAGAAGGTTTGTGGTCTGCACTCTTGTGGGAGGAGAGGCTGGACTCTGCCCTTCTGAGCTGGGAATTTCTGGTTAGTGCCTGCATATTTGAACTGTTTCTTACTCAAATTGGTACACCTTGTTTGCTGTAGCATAGACTAGATCCGGGTCTGCTGAATCTAGCTTTATTTGTATGTTTGTTTGCTTGTTATTTCCCTGAAACGCTAATTCCACCTAAAACGCGGCTTTTCAGCACTTCTGTGGATCCCTAGTGATATCTGCATTGCTTACTGTACTTATTTCCTTGTTTCACTTGAAAGAAAGTTACTGTTTGTCGTTTTTGCATTTAAGTTACCTGTAACACATTGCATTTAAGTTACCTGGCACTTGCTCACTAAAGCAATTATATAAGTCAGCACTAAAATATTAAAAGCACTACACCCTCACAAACTCCTCTTGAGTACCTCGCTCCCCATTGGCCCTTTTTTTCAATTATAAAGGAATTCCCAATACTATTCTAGCATGTCCAAAGGTCAGTTGTCAATCTCCTCTCCGGTCCAGCTGGTGAATCTGGGAATCTTGAGGCAATGTTACAACTGCCTCATGTACACAGACAACCCTCTCCTCCTCCCAACAAATTCCAACACATGTGAGAGATGCAACCATATAGCCATACTGGAGGCTAAGCTCTCTCAACTCAGTACGGGCGAAACCAGTCAGGAGGAGAAGGAAACCACACTCACTACAATTCCAGTCTCACATAGACCTCCCATGACAGCAAACCAAACACATAAACACACAAAAACATACTTGGAGGCTCTAAATAAAAATCTGCCTAAGCAGCAGAGACCTCCAAAGCAGACACCCAAGCAACCGCTACCCCAAAACAAAACACGTGCAACACATAGCTCACAAAGCCAGTGTGCTGAACAGTCACAGCCCTTAAGGCTAAACAACACACCTGATACACTTGTAATAGGTGACTCTATCGTCAGGCACACTGACGTCCCACTCACCAGGCTGAACAAGGAGAAGTTCACGGTGAGCTGCCTGTCGGGTGCTAGGATCCGCCACATAACACAAGCACTCAGGTCACTCCAAGGCAAGTAAAAATATGACTCAGTCATTGACCATGCTGGTGTGAATGACCTGAGACGTACCTCCCTGGACTACATGAAAAGAGACATAGAGGAGCTCTCTGAGCATATAGCCCAGGCCGGTATGACCCTGACCTTGAGTAGCATCTGACCCTCACCAAGAATGATGCCACAATATGAAGACAAGATGATCAATTTCAACAATTGGCTTAAGTATTGGTGTCATTCAAAGGGGATCCAATGCCTGTCAGCCTGGGATGACATGCTCGACAAACCACGATGCTTCGCTAGGGACGGCTTGCACCTGTCACCCCTGGGCTTTTGGATATTGGCAAAGGCTCTTGCTACCCCCATAGTGCCTTTTTTAGGCAAGGCTCAAAAGACAAACCCACCTCCATAGGTAACACAAGGGATAAGAAACTAAGAGTAATGCTACTCAATGCCAGAATTCTAAACCTCAAGATGCACGCACTCGAAACTCTCCTTAGCATGGAGAACATTGATATCTGTGCAGTAACAGAAACCTGGTTCAAGGCTCCCGAGAGCACCCCAGCACTACCAGGTTATACCTCATACCGTGCTTTTCGGCCCCAAAACTTGGACCGAACCACAAAAGGAGGGGGAGTATCAATATTCGTCAAAGATACCCACACCTCCAGGTTGGTGGCACAGCACAAAGCATCAGAGACTATCCATGTGCAACTAACAGTGGGTAAAACTGCCTTCCAGTTTATAGCCTGCTACAGACCACCCTCCCAAACCCAGGAACCCCACTTGGCCTTCCTGAGAACAGTGGAAAATCTGAAGGTCTCTCCAAACACCATTATATTGGGTGACTTCAACTACCCAAACAGAGACTGGGAGCATTACTCTAGCTCTAACACCCTAGCCCAAAGGTTCCTAGAATTTATAAACTCAAATGCTATGGAACAACTTGTTACCACTCCCACAAGAGGAGAAAACATACTGGACCTGATCATCACCAACATGGGGACTCTATGCTCCAGACCAGAAGTGTATCCCTCATTGATAAGATCAGACCATAAACTTATCTCACTGGATATTCACATCCTGACTCCACCCCCTGCCCTGAAAACCACAGTGAAAAACTTCTCTAAAGCAAATTTCACACTCCTCAAAACCGAGGTGGAATCCTTCAAAGCCCCCGGGCCTGTGGAAAATAAGGCCCAGACCGCAGAATCCTTTATAAACGCATTCTATGAACACCTTCAGAAATGCATGGATCATGCAATCCCAAACAAAACCAAGACCCAATCCTCCAAAGGCAGACGTCCTGTCTGGTGGACCCCAGCCATAAACAAACTATACAATAGAAGGAGGAAGCGACTACATGATAGAGCAAAATCCCAAAAGGGGAAGGCATCTCTGATCAGTATTACCAAAAACTACGGGCACTCATAAAATCGTCTACGGCCAGCTTCAAGAGAAAAATTGCACAGGACACTAAGGATAATCACAAGGCTTTCTTTAGTTATGTTAGGAACCTGGGTGGGAATTCCCAGATATGCTCAGAATTAGTCCAAAATGACAAAAAATACACAGAACCCACAGACATTGCCAACATCCTAGCTGACAGGTTCAGTGCAAACTTCTCCACCCCTCCCCACCAAAAGGGCAAATATCTATCCCAGCAGAGTGCTGCCCCCCTGACATCTCAGATGCTCAGGTAAGAGCTGCCCTCTCCAAAGCAAAAAACACAGCATCAATGGGACCAGACGGTGTCCCGGGCTGCATCCTACATGAACTCCAAGAAGAGCTAAACCCAAACATAAAACTACTGTTCAATCTCAGCCTTACTACAGGATATGTACCCAACAAGTGGCGTACAGCAACAGTGGTCCCTCTCCACAAAGGTGGTGCCTCAACGGATCCTGGAAACTATCGCCCCTTAAGCCTGACTAGCTTGGTCTGCAAAGCTATGGAAAGGATCATCATGGACCTCATAAATAAAGATATTGGGGACCTACAGACACTGGATCCTATCCAGTTCGGCTTTGGTAAGGGCAGATCCTGCCTCTTAAACCTGGTTGATTTCTTTGAAACAGTCACCAAGGCCATTGACAAGGGGAAGGTGGTCCACACAGCCTACCTGGACCTCGCAAAAGCCTTCGATACAATACCCCACTCTGGCATTATAGATAAGCTCACCAGCTTAAATATAAACCCCTATGTCACTAGATGGGTTGCAAACTGGCTCAAGGACAGAACCCACATGGTTAGAATTGCTGGAGCCATGTCAGACTCCAAACCAGTTACAAGTGGCATCCCACAAGGCTCAGTCCTGGGACCTCTCTTGTTCGGTATATATTTCTCGGAGGTACAGGCCAACACGGAAGGACTGTGGCTGACCAAGTTCACAGATGACTGCAAACTGGGCGCCATAATCGACTCTCCAGCCGACACAAGCATCCTCCAAAAGGGCCTCATAGAAACAGACAACTGGTGCCAGAGCCATGGCCTCAAGCTAAATGCCAAAAAGTGTATAGTCATCCCCTTTGGCAAAAACAAAGTGCCCACAAATTACTACATAGGTGGTAATCCATTAAGTACAGAAGAAGTAATTAGGGACCTGGGGACCCAAGTTGAGAGCAATCTCTCATTTGATAACCACGTGGCCAAAGTGGTTAGAAAAACATTTTATATAGCCCACCTAATCATGAGGGGATTCACATCTAGATCAGGGGAGGTCATCGTGCCTCTTTACTCATCCCTCATCAGGCCGATAATTGAGTACAATGCCCCTTTTGGGATGTACCTTACCAGACACCTGCAGCAACTGGAAAGACCCCAAAAGTACCTCACCAAGAGGATCAAAGGGTTCAAACAGATGCCATATGCTGCCCGGTTAAAGAAACTCCAGCTCTACTCAGTGGCATACCGCCTGCTCAGAGGCGATCTGTGCCTGACGTATAAAGCCATGTCCAACCCGAAATTAATGGACATGCTGCACCTCAGAAAATCCAAATCCCATCGAGCTACATGCTTGAGAGACTTGAACCTCAGCACTGAAATAAATAGGACATGCTGGAGGGACAGATTCATAACCCAGAGGCTCCCTTCACTCTGGAATAAAATCCCAGTCCAGGTTAGGCAGAGTCCCTCATTGACTCTCTTCAAGTGGAATCTTGATGAGTGGATCACTTCTGTGTCACTGTTAGACAGAGGCACAGTATACTAACCTCGAAAAAGGGCATAGCAAAATTTATTTAAAATGGGTGGCGAAAGCCAAACACACTCTGGCTAGGCTTATAAATGCCCTAGGGCAGATAGCCTAGTATGAACCTATGAACTACAATACGTTCTAGATGAAATTTCTAGGAGCTACAAGTTGAAACTTTCTGTGAGCAAATATGGTAGAGATCAGAAGCATCCTAGCAGGTTTGAAACTGTAGTCAAAGCCTGTAGGTAAGTACTGATGCTTAATGGAAAGAGATCACAACACTGACATTTTTTATCTTAATGTTCTGCACATTATTAAGGTCCGTGTACCACTGTAAGTAGCTTTTTTATTTGTTCTACCCCATAACAGCCTAATATGGGTATGGCCACAGTGACATGACTTTTTTCATAAGAACTCTCTTTTTCTTACAAAGCAATCTGTGTCCTTAAAAGAGAGCATCTTTTGAACATTCATCTTCTTCAGGATATGCTGTTAATTCACTCAGAATGGCACTTCTCAGAATTACTGCTTACTTCAAAATCTCTCTGTAGTATGTCAAAAACGTTTCAGCATAAATGCATTACTCATTGGTTTGTGTTCTTTGTCAACTTTTAAATACAAGAAAACCAAGCTATCTGAAAACTGTGGATTGGGGTGGAGGATGTAATGAAACCTCTTCCCTTCAACTATAAACAGAGCTTAAACTGAATGCTTTTTCTAAATGTTACAATTAGTTACCTGCACTGACTCCTTCACATTCATTCAATCAGCCAGTGATGTCAAGTTTCCTGACATCCCTGCCCCGCAGCTGTGAGTAAATCTACAGAATAAGAGAGGTGTGAATCCTTATAGACTCAATATGCTTTCAGCCCGAGAGGGTGGGGGTGGACAAAGCTTACAAGCACCTTGCTATTTGGGCTCTTCTGAGGCAAAATTCTTAAATGAGAAAGTGAATATGATGTTTAAAAAAAGAAACAGGAAGACAATTTCATAAGAAAGCAATGAAAACTTTCAGTGCCATCTCTCTAGTGTAAAAGGAAATAGCCCTGACTGTGAACCAAATGACCAGGGATTGACTTTTGACCTGGTGCTAGATGACCTGGCTAAGGATGAAGGGAGTGACTGGAAAATGCTGGATGACCTGTCTTCAATACTGGATTATAATAGGGTTGAAACAGGTGATTGCCCAGGACCCACAACTGCCTATCCAACATAAGGCACCCTGCTCTCTAATCTCAAATTAAAAAAAAAGCTCATTCAGATGCGCAGCACTACAAGTTGGATCAGAGTTTGCCGCCTGTGTATAAGGAAATACTCAAGATGATGTTGTGAAGATATGTGAAGGCTGCCAGCCTAGCTAGATAGAATTTTGTAGATAATTATGTCATTTGTAAATATTAATATAAGCCACAGGCTTGTTCTCCTAAATGGAAGAAAATGCTGTTAAATGTGGAACTGCAAAAATGTAGCAACAGTGCACTCTGCTGTAGGAAAGCTGATAAGTCAAGCATTGTATAACTGTTTTTGACCTCAGGGCTCTCAGACGAAATGTCTAGATGAAGGAATTCTGCCTATTGTTTTGGGACCAGAGTTAATGGCTAAAATTTACATGTATAATTTCTTTTATTGCTCTGGCTTCCTGACCAGCTGCAAGATCAAAAGGGCTATTAACCTCTGGGTTTCTGTTAGCCTGGGAAAACATAAAAATTGTTAAGAATGATGTAATGTGAAGCAGCGCTGTGTTATCAATTTAAAGAGAGGGAATCAGAGAGCATATTGCATTTGTCTTGAGAACATCCATCACCAGCACTGTCTTGCTCTATATGTAAGTTTATTTTAGAACTGTGTTTTCTCTTAGATATAGCTAGGAACTAGGAAGATTAGATTAGTTTTTTTTCTGTACTGATGTCAGAACCTTTCTACTGTATTATTTTAAGTATTTCTATGTGGTCTCTGAACTCTGGGCTAGCACTGTGTAGTAAGAAGTATTGTCTTGTGTTTTTATTATTTATTATTAAATATTTTTAAACCTTTCAACTTGGCTGTTTTGTGTAGAGATAATTTACGCTCTAGAGTACATTGCATGTATATAGTGATACTGGCCAAGCCACACCAATAAGCCTTGACTGTTTAGTTGCACTTACCATTTGGATACTAATATTGCACAGTATAACTGGACAACCTTACATAAGGGCCTTTTAGCAGCTGATAAATATTAGTGGGTGGTGGCAAGTGGTACTACCGTATAGTCTGGGTAACAGGGGCACAGCTGGAGAACCTGTGCCAGCCTTCCCCAGGAGTGTTTGTGTGGTTGTATATAACTTTTATCTCAAAGTGTGTGTGTGTGTGTGTGTGTGTGTGTGTGTGTGTGTGTGTGTGTGTGTGTGTGTGTGTGTGTCAGCCACTTGGGCAGGGACACGAAGCACTGGTTGGACGGGGGGGTTGCTGGAGGTTTTAGCTTGCCCACTAGTCTGAGATCTGGACCCTATATCTGTACCAATGGCAAGTCTTACTGGGCACCTGGAAAGAAAGGTAGAAACCATCCCCAGACTGACTGTGATCGCTGTGTGCTCTTAAGGGAAATTGTAATTTACTGTGTGTATATTTATTATCCTTTCCCTATATGGACGCCCCTCACTGGTGTTAGTGGTGAAGATGGAGGCTCCTTGATTGCTGGGCCAGTGCATGGGCATCACAGCTGTTTAAATGTTTCTTCCCCTTGAGCCTCATTTGTCACAGTACAGGGGTATATTCCACAACAAAAGCCTTTCCCCTGTACAACGAATTTAGCAGGTATAGTAGTCCTGCATGTTAAGTTGCTTCACAGCAAGAGGTTCTCCTGTTCGATTCTCGGCTGGAGTGCAGGGAGTGCCTTCTGTGTGGAGTCTGCATATCGTCCCCGCGGTTGTGTGGGCTTTCGAAAGACATGCGTAAATGGGCGTGCCTTAGTTGAATGTTGAACGTCGAGCTGGCACCTCGGCATTCATGAAAATCTACTGCCAATCATTAGCGGACCGGAGTTCCGCTGTGGCGACCCCTAACTGGGAAAAGCAAAAAGACAACAACAAGTAGTCCTGCATGTTACTATAGCTCTCAGTTCTTTCTGACTGCACCTCATCATACCTCCAGATAGATGTACCCTTGATTATGTAGAACATCCCCAATTTTGTCTCATATTTTGCCTTAGCCCTCAACGTTTTTGATATTCCAGTAAATCACTGAGGATTATAGTAAGTAAATAATGCCAGACATTAAATGTTTATACTTGTACTTCAGAAAATGCATACTAATGCAAAACCTGTTGTTCTTTTAACTTTATGAAGGAGTTGCAGTATTATTTAAAATTTGCCACTGATTTCAAACCTCTGTGTTGCAATTATTTTTGGCTTTGTCCAGAATTCTTGAGTGAAGAAGGTAATAGTTATATGCCACATATTTTTGTTTTTCCTCGTAAAATCTGCGGTTATCTAACATATCTCTGAGGACTGCTTCAGTCACTAAATAAAGACTGTCATTTTAGTTTTAGACCTCTTACGCTTCATAAAAGCTATACCAATGCAAAAACTATATATACATATATATATATATATATATATATATATATATATATATATATATATATATATATATGAGCAATATTTAAATTTTGTCCTTGATTTTGAGCCTTATGCCCCTCTTTTTTTATCTTTGTCCCTGATTTTTTTTGCCATAAGAGGTTGAAAGGTGTTTTTCGTCACAGTCAGATGAGGTGTACTAAACAAAAGGGCTGCAAATACTAGGTGGGGGTTGTGTGTGGATGAAAGTATTTGACCCTGTATCATAATCAGAGAGAAAGCTGATCTTCTGCAGCAGAGACATATGGCAGATGTTGGCTGGCAAGCCAAGGTAACAAAGGGTTGCACAAGCTCCCCACCAATCAGGGGTCAAACATTGTGAGATCTCATGTTTGTAAGATTGTTAGAGGGTTACATGGACAGGCAGTGGTGGCTCACGTTACTGGCTGCTGGGCTGCAGTCTCTCTAATAATGCCATACCTCCAGATACTTTATTTTTTAATATTTTTTCATTTAAAACAAAAAAAAAATAATTGCCATTTTAATGAATCGGAACTACATGCAAGGAACTGCTCGTGTGTGGAGCTGTGTCTTGTTTAAAAAAAGTAGTAATAATCTACTTTATTCAGAAGGGCTGCTTTAAATACATACCTGTGTTATTACAACTCTTCCTGCATTTTTGAAGCAGCAGTAATACCACTTCAGAGGAGGCTAAGTGATTCAGGCAGTGTGAAGAAAGTGGCTGGGGGGCAGGTCACAAGTTGTTGTGTCTTTCGGCTTTTTCCCTGTTAGGGGTCACCACAGCGGAACTCTGGTCCGCTAATGATTGTCAGAAGATTTGTACATGCAGAGTTGCCAGCCCTGACGCACAACCTTCAACGAAGGTACGCCCATTCACGCATGTCTCCATACAGAAGATGATCTAGCTGAGAATCGAACCAGACAGCATCTTACTTTGAGGCGACAACACTACTGCAGCACCACCACTGCAGTCTGGACAGGTCACAGGTGCAACAGTAATTTTTTTTAAAAGTTTATTAATGCCAGCCAGGACCATAGGCACTGTGTGTATGTGTGTGTGTGTGTGTGTGTGTGTGTGTGTGTGTGTGTGTGTGTGTGTGTGTGTGTGTGGTGTCCATACATATCCAGATCACAAACAAATAATGCACGCTTTAAAATACTAGGAATACATAATAATGGAAACTATTCTGTCAGGTCTGAACATTAACTTTTAGAGACAGAACTTTTTTTCTTTAAAGAAAACAGACTGAATTTTTTTTTTCTTTTACTCATGGTTTTTAAGGGCATCACTGAATCAAAAAGGTGAAAAAAAAATGCGCATACACCTCAAATCATTTAGAGCCCTATGACTCACTGGGGGGCCAGAAGCCCTTGGATTCCTGACTTAATTCGCTTACTTCATCCACAATTATTACAGTGCAGTCTTGACCAGTTTGGGTTTGTTGAAAGGATGGAGGAAAAAGCTAAAAACTAAGAAAAGACAAAAACAGTAAACTTTCTGCATGGTGTTTGGACAGGAAGAGAAAAAACAGGGGAGGAGCACTGAGGGGATGGTGTAAGACGGGTAACCAGTATGCAACATGGGAGCCCAATGCTGTCCTTTAGCCAGGGCTCCAGTTCACCTGATGCCAATCCAGTTGATAAAAGTCAAACATCTGAGGTATATATAGTCAGTAAGGCAGCTACAATGAATGGGTGGGTACTGATACAGTCAATGGATGAAAGTGACTAACCCCATCTGTCGCGTGATCACAGGTAAATAGGCAATGACCTGCTACATCATGCCAGTTAGTAGTACCCACCGAGTTGTTTCTTGCAACCCTCCATTGTTTTGAAGCCATCAGCTGCCACTGGGGACAGACAAGCATATAACACTGCCTGAATGCAGGTCCTTGACAGAACAAGTGTTGGGGGGTGGAATGATGCTGAGCAGGTAGAGGAAGGATTAAGAAAAAAAGCATTGCAAAATTCCATACAAACCCATTGTGGTGTGCACAGAGGAAGCTGAAAAACAGCACAGGAGTGCAATGGAAAAACAGCCAAGTCAAGCTTCATGCTTTATCTAGATGTGGCAATGCCTGAAGAATTTTGATAGAAGGAATATGCACTCTTGAGAAACTCAGCGTTGAGGGTGTGGATGTCTTAAAAAAAAACAGTGCTTTCAGTCATTGTTAAGGAAAACACCTTATGTATTTTGCAGGTTTTCCACGAAAAAAAAAAAAAAAAAAAAAAAAAAATATATATATATACATATATATATATATATATATATATATATATATATATATATATGTGTGTGTGTGTGTGTGTGTGTGTGTATATATATATATATATATATATATATATATATAGATATATAGATATATATATATATATATATATATATATATAAATATAATACACACACATATATATATATATATATATATATATATATATATATATAAGTATGTATATATACGCACAAACACATATACATTTCTAAACTTAGCAGTTCAACCAATACATAATGCAATAATGTTTTTCAATATTACCAAGCTACTAATAGCAGACTGAGACATGTTTGCTTATTTTGTCATGTCTTGTCAATCTGCCCAGCTACTTCTGATTCAAGTATAAGAATGAACAAGCTATACAAAGCAAATAAACTATAAATAAATGAAAGCTATACAAAGCAGATGTGACCATACAGATATCCCTACTGGCTGAACACTCCAATGGTTAAAGGAAACATACTGGAGTCTCACTTGAATCCAGCTCTATGTGCCAAGAAGATAATTTCAGTGTGGAGTGTTTGCACGGGAAGTGTGGGAGAGGAGCAACAAATATCAAGTGTTTAACTTGCATATGTTCAGTATAATACTTTCATCAAGTTGCAACATGTTAACAGCTATAGTCATTTAACTCAGCTTAATTCCATACTAGCATACTTAAGTTTAAAAGGTTTAGATATAAGAAGTAGATGTACTTACTGAATTACCTTGCAAAATGTGTTGCAGTACAGCACAAAGGGTTAAGGTTACGAGCTTCACCTTAATCCTACAGTTCTAGGTTTGATTCCTTCAGTCTATTTTCACATGTTGTTTGAATCTATGTAAGGCTGTTAACCACAGAGTGCATGTGGATCACCTCTGAAAAGAGCTACCTGTGTCAAGAGTGCTTACCCAGTTGATTAATAAAATAAAGAGATATATTTTTTGAATGCTAATGAAATAAGGTATCTTCAGCTTTTTCAGCCTGGCTACTTATTATTTAAGCTACTTAATAACACTGCAGTATTACTATCTTACCAGACTACTCTCTGCATTGATGCCAGAAGATTAGAAGTCTAGAGGTTCTGACACCACACTAGGCATTCAGCTTCATGTTTCAACTCCTTTACCACAGTATTGTTGCTCAACTTCAGAGATGTCCCTCACAGAACATGTCAAATTCTGTATCATTTAACTGAGCTAATCACGCTTCAGATAGTTTGTGAAATATCCCATGGCACTTGTCTGAGTAAAACCATGGAACTTTTCTGGTGCCCTTGCCAAATTTCCACATTCATGCAACTCTGGCTGCAAGGAAAAGGTAGGGTTGCCACCTTTTCAAATGCCCAAAGTGGGACATTTTTTGTACAAACGTCAGATTTTGCAAGGCAAAACATACCCATGGCCAGTACAAAGTACAGAACTTCATTTTTTGCTTAAATAAACACCTATTCTTGTAGCATTTTAGTTGCTTATTCTGTTTCTTATAACATTTAGGCGTTTCAGAAACAGAAAAACTTTTTATGCAACTATTACATTAAATATAGGAAATATGTTTGTCCTAATATCTCAGGACATTTGACATTTTTTCAATTTTTATGTAGGACACAACTGTCCACAGAGGGACTGTCCCTCGCAAGGTGGGACAGGTGGTAACCCTAGGAAAAGGTCCAGAAAGGATCTGTGCACGTAACTAGTTACCAAACAAACAATCACTAGAACTGAGACCAATGTTTATTTTTCTGCTAAAATTATGAAATTCTGGCTGTATCTGTTGTGTTTATATAGATCTGTTAGAGAAAAAAAGTCTAGTAGATTTTCAAAGTAAAGATGCATTTCTACAACAACCAGCATTAATTCTGACCCAGAAAACGGTGTGGAGGTTGATCTCAACAGTGCAACAAGCAGAACAGTAGGCAGCATTACAGTGCTTCTGAGCATAATGTTAAAATTATTGCAGAGTCTACCAGAAACAGAGGGCATGATGACAGAAACAAATGGAAGAGAGAACACATTTTGTTGTAGATAAGTCACTACACAAAGGAGCTGACTTGTACGTTGTACTCATGTAACATAAAAGGGGTAGTGTCTATTTTCTCAGTCAACAGAAGTGAATTAAGTCAGATTGCAAATATACAACACATTAAATCAGAAGGAAATGTAAAATGATAACTCTTTTGGGAACAATTATTGTGAGAAAATACAATGAGAAGCAGAAATGGACGAAACCAAAGTACATCACTCAAACTAATTACATTTTGAGGGAAATGTGTATGATTCAGAAGAAATTATATCAGTCAAAGACTCAGCTGTAAAATGACAGGTACAAAATCAGTCTAATTTTACAGGCAACTGTGAATTATTAAGACAATAAAATGAACAGGAAAAAAGATGATATAAAGAATTAAAAGACATTCAGAACTATAGTAATGAAGGGATCTCAATCTTGAAGAGTAAACTAGGTGGGCACCAGCAATGTAAGAAAGGAAAAAAAATGACAAACTTTGCTAGCTGCTAAATTAAGGCAATTGA
This sequence comes from Protopterus annectens, assembly GCF_019279795.1. Classification (NCBI taxonomy): domain Eukaryota; kingdom Metazoa; phylum Chordata; order Ceratodontiformes; family Protopteridae; genus Protopterus; species Protopterus annectens. The sequence continues at coordinate 383,101,777 of NC_056737.1, read as the reverse complement.
GGATTTCAAAAAGCCAAGTCAATATCTTTAACCTGAAGAGTGAGTAAGTGATAAAGGAGTTAAGAAGTAATCATAGCATAATGTCAGGTCTGTCAACCTCTCAGTGCAAGAAATCTGGACAAAGCCATAAATAATGGGAGGACAAAGGCACAAAAATTAGCAGAGATTTTAAATATTGCTCCTATAAACTTAGAAGGTTGCTATAATGACAGATTTTGCATTATTATATTTTTGAAGGATATATAAAGCCTGAAACTGAAATGAGTCATTTAACATGCAAAAACCCCACATAACAAGACAGTGAAATTCTAGCCCATGGTTATAACATCCACAGACATGACAGGACACAAACGAGGCAGCGGCATAGTTGCAATATACAAAAATATTATCAAACTAGAAAGATTTCAAATCAACCCCCCAGACCTCTTAAATTCTGAAATTCTAATCACCTGCCTTCAACTAAACTCCAACAAACACATCATTATAACAGATATTTATATATCTCAAGGTAACAACCCAGACATTATTTAAGACCTTCTTTGTTGGTGTGCCTCAACTTTTAGTCAAGAAACAATAATAATGGGAGATTTCAACATGGACTGGTACACCTGCTCCTTGGAAAATCCTTCCTATTTTTATTAACCTCCAAGGTCTCTGTCAAATTATACAATCCCCTACCAGATTTGACAAATATAGCAAAAGAGAATCAATCCTAGTCTGGACACTTACAAACAAACCCTCTCTCTGTCACCAATCTTGCTATCTTCCTGAAAGATCAGAAGTGATCACCTGCCCACTTACCTTCTTAGGCACTGCATTTGCCCTACTTAAAATATCATTTACAAACTTGTCCGCAACAAAGACATTTCTCCCCTGAAGTCTTTAAATCCCTCCTGCAAAAATGTGACTGGTCCCTTTTAAAATATCGGCTGTTCAGTAGTTCAATGACAAATTCCTTAATATCATAAACAAGCCAGCTCCCCTTAGAAAGACTCATTCTAACTCCAAGCACATACCATGGCTTACCAATGACACCAAGCAGTTCCTCAGACAGACAGAGCCCTATAAAACAAGACCAACACTGGACTCCCTTCTTAACTACCATCAATTATGCAACCTTGCCAAAAAATCAAATTAGGCATGACAAAAAGCTATACTATACAAAATGCAACAAAAACACCAAAACAATCTTCAGACATTTTGGGGAGCCATCAAACTACTAAAGCCTGGACAGATCACAACCCCAGCTCCAACCACAAAAATTCCACAGATAGCATTGCCTCACAATTTAATTCACACTTTACCAACTCTATACTTTCCCTAGTAAAAAACAGTAGCAAGACCCCCCATCTATTCCTGATTAATTAGTCAGAACTCTCAATGCCTTTTTAATCAAACCAATTCAAACAAATACCATTAAAAACATCTTTCCAAACTTAAGCCCTCCTCCCTCACAGCTGACCAACTCCCCAATGAGTTTCTAAAACTAGCAACAGATGTCATCTCCTACCCTATATCTCTCCTAATAAACCATTATATTGCTAAGCAGCACATCCCCAAACTCTGGAAAGTCTCTTATATCATCCCTTTTCATGAAGGCGGCTCCTGTACTGAGTTCTCAAACTAGGCCAATTGCTCTCCTCTCTCCCATAGGCAAGATTCTTGAAAAATGCATACACAGACAATTCTAACTATCTACTAAGCAATAATCTCCTATCTGCATCTCAACATGGCTTCAGACCTAAACACAATACAACTACTGCTCTTGTTAGTTCTACAAACTCAGTCAGCCTGCTTACAAATGACAACCAGCTTGTCTCATCTACCTTTCTTGGTATGTCTAAGGCCTTTGATACAGTTTCCCAACAAAAGCTACTAAATGAGGTTGCTTCTTAAACCTAACCCAGCCAGACCTCTTCTGGTTTCTCAGCTACTTAACTGACCTCCAACAGGCAGTTAAGTGTCAAAATGAACTCTCCACCCTATTACTGGCCTCAGTAGGAGTACCCTAAGGCACAGTTCTCGGTCCATTGCTCTTCACCATATTCATCAACAGGCTCAGCACAGTCACGCTGCATGCAGTCATCATTCAATAAGCAGATGACTCCTCCCTCATATGTTCAGATCCTTCCCTCCCTACCAGAACTCCTACAAACAACCCAACAATCTTTCCAAGACACTGAAAAATACTTCTCAGGCTCTCAACTGATACTCAATCCAAATAAAACAAAGCTTATGCTCTTCACTAATAGCAAAGTTCATGATAACTCTGCCCCCTTCACCATCTACTCAGTAAATAATACTAAAAGTTAATTTTTACCTGTCCAGCACATCGAACTCCTTGGAATCACAATTGACAACAACCTACAATTTGGCAATCGCCTCGCTCTATCAAAACGGTCCACATTAAGCTAGGCTCACTATATAGAGCCAAGCCATACCTAACCGAGGCCACTAGACATTCTATAGCTAGGTCTCATCTACTCTTTACCCTTCTATATGCCTCACCAATTTTCACTAATCTCAAAAAATCAGACCAACAAACTGGACTCCTGCTGTAACAAAATCACAAGATTCGCTACTAATCTCCCTTACAGATCACATCACTGCTCAGCACTTCATAAACTAAATTGGATTGAATTACACAATCTCCTATCCCTCAACCAACCAACTTTCATTCATTCCATCTTCCACCATCCAGACACCTGTCCAGTACTCAAGAGCTTAATGCAACCCTACTCAAATGATAGGCCAATAAGATCCTCCAATAAACTACTACTCAAACCAAATAAATCTAATAATTGTTAAGGTAAATTTCTATTCTTCCACTAAATACCCAAGTCCTGGAATTCCATGCCTCAGACACTACTAAATTCTAGCAACACATCCAAATTTAAACTACTGCTTATGGAACACCTAACAAAAAACTGGCTTTGCTCCTGCACTAATCCAGGCTGATCATTATGTCCTTCCTTGTCTTACAACCAAAATATTTCTTCCCTTACTAAATTCTAACATCCAAACTATCCCTTCTCTCATGGAATTCCAATTTCTTTCTACTATTCTCAAGCTCACTACTGCTCCTATTTTTATCTACCTATTTCAAGCTTCCCACAGTTCATCATATTCCCTCCTTCTTGTACTTCACCTCAATATTGCCTTTGCTATCACTGTTTAGAACAAGTAACACTAGCATAGCAACAGCCATATTCTTGTTCATGTACCATACATGTATCTCATAAATATGTACCACCAAAACCATGATATTGATCTACTGATCAGTCATTTCTCTATGATGGCACAAGCTATCTTGTGCTAGGTTATTTGTTAGTTTTCTTTTTTTCCACTTTATATTACTCTTTCAATGTTATTATTTATGTATAAACTATTGACTACCTATACTTACCAAAGTTATGTATTCTTGATTGCTATCGATTTCTTGTACTGTTTGTAATGGAGCTTTTCTCCCCAGGACTCTGCTGAAAAAGGACCACTGGCCTAGTCGAACATCCTCAGTAAACAAATGTAAAATAAACTAAACAAAATTTAGAGACTTCAATCCGATTTGCCAGAAAGTCACACATTTTATGAGGAGCAGACCAAAAATAAGAGGCAAAAATCTGGACATTCTGTGAAAATCTGGACAGTTGCGAGATATGCATATTGTGGTTCACAGCCCCTAAGAAGGAAACATAAAACACAACTCAACAAAGAGCATTTGATTAGGGTCCAAGCGCCTAGGCAGGCAGGCATTTCCCCTGTGGTACATTTAGTTGGGAACATATGGCTGGAGTAACATTCAGCTGCAGAGAAATATGTCTGTTGTGAATTCCCTATGGACAAACAGAAGCATATACTGCCATGCCCGGAGCTTTAATAACCAAGTGCATAGGGTCATAAGTAGTAATGAGTGCTGTGCTCAGTGTACAGTGCATGTTTACATAATTACACCATGTAGAAGTGTGCTCCAGCATGGAGAAAATCTTGTATGCTACTGTTATGTTCCATATACACTGTGAAGGGGGTAGTGGTATACACACACACACACAAATTATAAAAGCACTGTATTTTTACTGCCACTGACATGCCCACTGGCCAGCCTGCTACTGATGCCTGCCACACTGCCTGCTGTCTCATGTTGCCTTGAGGGCCATGGACATTATTTTCCTATTCTGCATTTGGTTATTGAAGTGTAGGCATGATACCACGTTCTTCTATTTGCCCACAGAAGATCTGCAATAGCCATATTTATCTGCAATTGAATGTTACTTCAGCCATGTGTCCCCCAATCAAATGTACCAAGGGAAATGTCTCACTGCCCAAGTGTCTGAACTGCACAAAAAAGGCTAGATGAATAAAGGACTAGCATAATATTACTTCAGATATATATATATATATATATATATATATATATATATATATATATAAATACATGAAAAGATTATTTGAATTTGGTGAATACTGACAAGAAATATGAAGAAGCAGGACTCCTGCTTGATAAAGTAAAAATTTTTTTTTTCAATAATAATTCTTTATTTTATTTTTTCCAAACAACTAATACAGTACTACCAACTACTTACAATATGTACATGAATGCTTCCAACAGTTACATAGAATCATTATAGAAGAAAAAAGAACTAGTAACTATATAAGACTTATCTCAATAAAATTCAACAGTTATTCAGTTTTTCCCAGAGAATAGAGGAATGGAACTTTAAGCTAATACAATGTTAAAGATTTGTTCCCATATTTTTGTATTGTTTACATTTTTCTCATGGTCACTAATTAGAAATGTATGTGCTAGAATATGTTTGGTGGCTACTATCTTGAAGTTTTTCCATGATGTCTGTAAAGGGTTCAACCAATTGGAAGCTATATATAACTTCATCAACAAAAAAATATTGACTAGTATAATTCTTTGGGTTCTTTCCAAGTTGGGTGGTGGAATATGCAAAATCGTAAATTCCCAGGAGAGTGTGGAATGTTGATATCCCATTTTTTGTAGTTGAAATTTCAAGGAATTCCAGAGTTTGAAAATACATTTACAACTCCAAAACATATGTAGGAGGTCGGCCGTTTGATCTATACAATATGGGCATTTTGGTGAGTTCTTTAAGTTAAATTTGTGTAGAGTGAGATGCGTATAATACGCGTTATTAAATATCATCAATTGGGTAAATAATAGCTTCTGAAGGGACACAGACTTTATGGTTACGTGAATTGCTTTTAGTATTTTACTTTCTTCAATCGTCAACAGTTTCTCTCTCCAGTATTTGGAAATTAATATTTGATTATTATATTTTATTTCTTTAATCAAACCATATGCTGCAGTTATATATTTACATTCCTGTGTACGGGTTTGCCATAAGTTCAGACACATGTTTAAATCTTCTTCTTTAATTGTGTCATTCCCTTTACTAAGGTAACTTATTGATAGGTCTTTTAATTGTCTTATTATAATTAGATACGATTTGGGGAGATTCAACTCTTCTAAAATATTGTGAGTCGGGATACCTAAAAAAGGATATAAATCAAACAGGGTTAAATTAATTATAAGTGGGCATTTCTTAAGGTCTATCAGCTGATTACCAATTTTCAGATTTGGATTTTTGTGAAATGGTTGAAGAATCATCATACTTTGCAAAAGATTTAATGAGTTAAAAAGATTTTGTACTGAAACTATATATGTTTTGATATGTTCGAACACGAAGTACCCTTTAAGAGTATTTTTGTTTAAAAAAGGTAATGCCTTGCAGTTAATATCCAATTCCTTGGCATGTTTATGATTAAGAACCAGCCATTTGGGAACCCATTTCGAGTTACCCCCATCCAAGTTAATTATCCTTAAAAGTCTATTGGTGTTTATTATTAAATAATATGTTTCGAAATTAGGTAGATCCAACCCTCACCTATTTTTTGGAGCCATCAATTTATCATACGATATCCTAACTTTTCTAGGTTCCCATAGAAATCTAGCTAGTTCTGTATGAAGCTGTTTGAAGAATTTTTTGGAGATTTGAACTTGTGACGCTCTAAAAATATTTAGTAATCTAGGAAGTATATTCATTTTAATAATTGAAGTCTTCGCCATTATTGGTAATTTCAGATTATCCCATCTTTTCACGTCCGATACTATCTGCTCCCAAATAACCTTAACATTGAGATAAAAATCTCTGTTGTCTGTTGAGAAAACCACCCCTAAGTATTTTATTTTTTCTTCTGATTTTACCTGCCCTACTAATGGTAATAGTGAAAAAGGTGTAGGTGTCTTTAATGGGAATATCTTAGTTTTTTTTAAATTTAATTTATAATTGGAAATTTTCGCAAATTCTTCTACTGCCTTTAATATTTTATTAGTATCCGAAACAGGTGTTGTGCAATAAATACTCAAATCATCTGCAAAAGCAGCCATTGTGATCTTCGTACCATAAATCCTTGGAGCATTATGATAAATATTGTGTTTAATGTGCAAAAATAGAGGTTCCAAATACAAATTGAATAACAAGGGAGATAAAGGAAAGCCTTGACGGGTACCATTTTTAATTTGAATTCTTTTTGAAAGATTCCTGTTAATGACTAGATTTGTATAAGGATTGGTATATATTTTTTTTAAAGTTGAAGTGAATTCTTGCAGTATGTTAAAGCATGTTAAAATGTCAAATAAATATTCTAAGTTCACTCTGTCAAATGCTTTTTGTGCATCAATTATAAGTGCGCAAAGATTCTGTTTTTTATGGGTAGCATGAGAAATCATTGTATGCAGTGTTAATGTATTATCTATAGTTTGTCTGCTATTTATAAAACCAGCTTGTTCATCAGATATTATAGGGTTAATTACCATTTTCAACCTGTTAGCCAAAATCAATGTCATAATTTTCATATCTATGTTTAAAAGTGAGATGGGTCTATAATTATCCGGGTTTTGTCGATCAGTATTTTCTTTCGGTATGAGAATAGTTTTCGATGCATTAAAGTGTGGGTCAGTAATTTTATTGTTAATAATATAGTTAAAGACCACTGACAGTATTTTCCCCAGAATATCGCTAAACGTTTTATAAAATTCTGTAGTCAAACCAACCGGTCTCAGAGCTTTGTATGGCTTCAATTTCTTGATAACATCAGTTATTTCTTCTGAAGAAATAGGTTTAATTAGGTTCATATGAAGCTCATCATTAATCTTTGGAAATATAATTTTCTGAAGAAAATCATTATTATTCTTATTTGGATTTACATCCTGTTGTTCACCATATAGTTCTGAAAATATTAGTTCAAAAACCTTTATAATCTCTTCCGTATTGGTGTATGTTTTATTGTTAAAGTATATTTCAGGGATTGGGGAAGGTGACTTTGATTGATTAATAATATGTGCTAGTGCTTTTGACGGGGTCTGTATGTGATTCGCATATTTTACCAGCATTTTTTGTTCATGGAATGATAATTTATTGTTTTGTAATAAAAAAAAGTTTCTTCTGACAATTTAATAATTCCGTTTTGGTTTGTTTACTATAATTTCTAATTAATTCCTGATCTAATAATTTAATTTTTGATTCCAAGTCATGCATATCTTTCACTTGTAATTTCTTGTAGAAAGTAGCTTTTTGGATAAACATTCCTCTAATTTGCGCTTTGGTAGTTGCCCATTCTATGTCTGACGGATATCGGTGTTCTAAAAGATTATTTAATAATTGATTAAAAACTCCTGAGCTTCTTTTAATACATCCTCTTTATGCAATAGATATGGATTTAATGTCCAATTATAACCCCTAACATGCAATTTATGACAAGTATCTTTCTTAAAGGTTAATGTGATCCTGGAGTGATCCAACAAATAACGAGCTTGTATGTATATATAGGGATCAAAACACATTAGTGTATCTGATATTAAAAAAAAGTCGATCCTGGACCACATTTTATGACAGCTCGAATAAAATGTGAAGTTATTTGGATTCATTTGGTCCTTATTATATTTAAATGGATCATAAAGTTTAAAATCTGCTTTAAGTTCCTGCAGTGCTATCACTGCCTGATTATTATAAGATCTATGGGGACTTGTTTTATCTAATTTAGGGTCTTGGTATGTATTCCAGTCACCTCCTATTATTATATAATAATTGTTATATTGGTTTAAAATAAAGTAAAGTGATGCTATGAAGGTTTGCTGACTAGTACATGGGGCATATATATTAAGAAGAATCACCGGTTTATCGTAAAATTTTGTTATAAAAATTACATAGCACCATCTTCCTTCTTTATCCATTTTAAAATCTAAAATCCTCTCTTGGAACTGAGTTTTGATGATTATTGCTACACCTGCACTATTAGTTGTCCCTTCCGAAGCTATTACCTCCATGATCCATTTTTTATTTTTAATGGTAGTCCATTGATCATTAGCCAAGTGGGTTTCTTGTAACAAAATAAATGGTGCTTTTGACTGAAGAAGTAAATGAAAAAATAGTTTCCTTTTTTTCAGATTCTGGAAACCTTTGACATTCCATGAGTCTATTATCCACATAAAAATACTTTTAAAATGTTAGTGTATATGTTCAATTTGAAAAACGATACTAGATTCCGGTATAATATCAGATTTTGAAATATCTGGAAGCAAACTAAATGCCCCATCCCTAACCAGTGCCTATCCACTATTCTCCTGGACCAGGACAAATATAGGTTTTTAACACTGTTTAGACTTCTATTGGTATACATCAATCCTAAATGACTATTATATAATAACACCCTAATAAGATATACAAAACCTATGATAACTACAACTAACCCTACAAAAACTAACCTACACATTCCCCATTAAACACTAGTAACTATCTACAGCTCTTGAACACATTAGTTAGTTAACACACTGTTATATCTTACATACCAATTTCTTATTCTACCCTCTAATAGTTTACATACATTATTAATTAAATACTTGGTTATAATATCCTAGAATAACTAACTGTCTTATCTAACTTTGCCTAGGTAAGTATAACATGTTAACAGCAGCACTGATAAAAACAACATCAGTAAAATTTTTTTTACCATTAATGTATTAATACTGTAAGAAATATATAGCTAACATAATGCACAGGATCTCTAGAACCACATAAAATATATATCCTTCCATTCCCTTAGGAACAGGAGAATGATTTATACATGTTAACACATCTAGATTGTCATAGCATTAATAAGGAGAAAGTTTTTTTTTTTTTTTTTTTTTTGGTAACATAAACAACATAACAGTCATTTCAAAGGTAGAAAGCAAAAATATCAATAGTATATAATTATAACTGCATTTCTATCTTCAGGCACACTATCTGGAACCAAAATAGAATAACTGTAGTAACTTTATATTGTTCCTAACATTGTAGTTAAAATTACTCTATTTAACCATATGTTACAGCCCAGTCTAAATCCTTACCTGAATAAGCTGACATTTCTTTATACAAAATAAAAGTCAAACCTCTCTAAAATAGTCCAGGAGCCTCGTTTTGCAATTCTAAAAGCTTCCCCTGGCTCCACAAAGCTCTGGCTACTTCCTGGTATAAAAATCTTGATTTCGAGTTCTCGAAGGGGGACCCATTATGCGGACGGACTTCCGGAAGTGCCACAACGAAAGCGGACCCTCGGGAGCATTTCTAGGACTTCCTGTTGACTCACAGACACACACAGTTCGTCGAGGCTGCGGGAGTTCGTGAAATCTTAGGATTTAAGCTGGACCTGTAAGAAAATACTGGTTAATGATTAAACAGGGGGCCTGGTGAGAAAAAAGAAGCAAACAAAGGATTTTGAAGCCTCGAGGTATAGTAAACCTGGAATCCCAGAATCTGTATTGCTGTACACAGAATGAATGCTCCAGTTAAGCTTCTGAAGTTGGAAGGGATTTAAAAGTCTTCAAAAAGGTGAGTTTTGCTTCCTTTTTTGTAGAAATAGAATATTTGGCTCCATCAAATGTAAAGATTAATGTACTTGGATACTTCATCTGGAATTTTATATTTTTATCAATAAGAAATTTGCAGTAAGGGGCTAATGCTTGTCTGGCTTGCCTGATTTGCAGTGGTAGATCTTGACCCATAGAAACTCTGTTATTTTGCCACATTACAAAACCTCCTTTCTTTTTCATAGTTAGAATTATTTTATTTACATCCTGGTAATTCAGAATTTTGACATAAACCGGTCTAGAAATATTTGATGCTTGTGATTCCCTGAGAGCTCTGTGTGCTCTTTCTATGACTATTTGCTTAGCCATACCTGAGTCCTCGAACAATATTTCCAGTATCTGTGTAATGGTAGGCATTAGATCATTATATTGAATATTTTCAGGGATTCCTCTAATAATTATGTTGTTTCTTCTGGATCTTGCCTCTAAATCCAGGATCTTGGTCTGCATAGTTTGAATGTCCAGGTCATGAATATCTGTTTTTCTTGTAAGAAATGTTATTCTGTCCTCATTAACGGATATTCTAGCCTCAGATTTATCTATTCTGTCGAGAATTTGACTGCATGTGGCATTAAAAGCAAGTATCTGGTTTGAAAGTGCATTTAAAGATTCTTGTATGGGTAACAATGCTGTTTTAATGTCCTCCATGTTAGCTAGCTGATCCGGTTGGTTTGCTCCTCCTGTTTTTAAAAGATCTTGTGGTTTTACAGTTTTCTGTCTTTTAAATGTAGAGTCTTTCTCTGGTGACATCAGCATTGATAATTTAGTTTTAGTTGTTGTTGTGTCCATATTTTTGTCCAGTTTTGACATCTTGAAACAGAAATCAGATAGATCCTTTGTTTATAGCTCTCTTCAGAGTCAGTCAGACAATCAGCTTTAATCCTGTGAAATTAATTAGTTTTTCCGTCGTTCTTTTGATTCTCAGTCGTAGTTTGGTTGTAGTAGAATAATTATATCTGGTAATTAATGCAAAAAGACTTGTAGTATATCCTCAGGGTTACTTATTCTTGCGAGTAACTGGAGAGCTGTAGATGTACAGTGTCTACAGAAAGGCAGCCATCTTTGTCTAACGATAAAGTAAAAATTTGAACTTCAAAATGAAGTGGGCTTCAGCTTAGGATAGAAAGGAATATATGGACAGACAGTGTGCCCCACTTTTTCAGTGATACTGGTTTATCAAAAACACACAACAATGGAGTATATGACCTTCACTGAGACTCCTGAATGAATGAATTAGGTTACATGGAATACATCAAAACTAAGATGCAGGGTTGTATTCATAGTCACTGTGCTTATGCAAAGAGAATTTGCTCAGGCTGCACCTTAGCCCAGCTTTGGTATGATTCACAGATGCGAGTTGTGTGTTGCACTTATTCACAGCCAGTTTAGTCAGTTTATGAAAAACTTATGCAAATGAGACAGCAATGAGATCATCATAATCAGTCCCCTTTTTCCCATTTTTTTCTACATGGTGTCAGGGCATCGTGTTAACTGTCGCCAGTTCTCTCGATTCAGTGCCACACTCCTGCCTGACTGTTGCAGATCTTTTTTCACACAATCCATCCACCTCTTTACTAGACATCCTAGTTTCCTCTTACCTTTTTCCTGTCTGTCCCAAATCTTCCTCACCAGATTGTCTTCTGCTTTTCTGCACATGTCCAAACCACCATAATCTGTTCTCTTTGATCTTTTCTGCAACTGGAGCTACTTTGGCTTCTACTCTTATGTCCTCATTTCTTCATCTGTCCCACAGTGTGTATCTTACCACCCTTCTCAGGCACTTCACTTCCATCATTTCTAGCTTCATCAACTGTTCTGCCTTTACTGCCCAGGTTTCTGTATCATACAGTAGTACTGGTCACACCACTGTTGTGTACACCTTGCTTTTCAGCTTCTTTGGCATTTTTCTGTCACAGACTACACCTGACACTCTGTGCCAGTTGGCTGTAGCCCCTCTGATTCTAGCTTTGATCTCTTCATTCAAACTTCTCTTTTCCTCAACCATCTCTCCCAAATACTTGAAGCTGTTTACCTGTTCCACTATCTTCCCTTCTACCTGTATTCTCAGCTTCTTCTGATTTCCCCACTGTGCTGCCATTATCATCATCTTATCTGTGCTTAGTTTCATCCCATGTGCCTTCAGTTTTGCATTCCACTCTCATATTCTTTGCTGAAGTTCTAGCTCAGAGTCTGCCTGTAGTGCCACATCATCTGCATACAGCAACTCTGTTGATCTGTCCCCTCCGGCCTGTTTGCTAATCACCAGTATGAACAGCAGTGAGCTCAGAGCTGAACCCTGGTAAACACCCACTCCCACTGGGAACCCCTCTGTGAGGCTGAATACTGTTCGTACTTGAGTCATTGGGTCCTTGTACATAGCCTGCACTAATTCTACCAATGTTTCTGGGACTTCAAACCATAGCAGTACTACCCAAATCAGCTTTCTTGGGACCTTGTCATATGCTTTCTCCAAGTCTAGGAATGCCCGGTTGGATTATCTTCTCAGCTCTAGCTTCTTCTCAAGTATCTGTCTCACTGCAGACATCACATCAGTTGTGCTGCATCCTGATCTTAATCCGAACTGCTCATCTCCCTTCTTACATTCTACTACTCTGCCCGTCCATTTATCAATCACCCTCTCCAGAACTTTCATGCAATGTGATAGGAGTTTGATGCTTCTGTACTGCCCACAGTTGTGGATGTCCCCTTTGTTCTTGTACACTGGCACGAGTATGCTTATTCCAGAGTCATCTGGGATATGCCTTTCGCTCCACACTGCTATTAGTACCCTCAGGAGAGATTTCTCCCCTATCTCACCCAGCATCTTTATTTTATATATATATATATATATATATATATATATATATATATATATATATATATATACATATATATATATATGTCTCCCACTCTCTCCTACTGAACAAATTAACTAACCTTAACTTCTCTACCTCTGCTGTTGCCTAGTTTTCTAGCTATCTGTCTAACTGCAAACAATCAGTAAAACGGCTCTCTGCTCTCTCCCCACCATTGTCGGTTGATACCGGAGTACCCCAAGGGTCTATTCTTGGTCCACTACTCTTCAATATTTTCACTAACCTACTTTACATTTCTTGCCCAGAGTCATCACTGGTCCAATATGCTGATGACTCTACACTTATCTCTGCTGCAGACACTCCTACAGAGCTCTTGGCTCTCACTCAGTCTTCCTTCAACTCTGTTGAAACCTGGCTCTCCAATCACCAGCTTATACTAAATCCTAAAAACACCAAACTATTATTTTATCTTCCCAAAAATTTAATCTTAAATCCACTTTCTTCATACTTTCTTTAGCTAGCACTCCAATCACAGTCAAACCTTCCACTAAACTTTTTTGTGTCATAATTGATGACCAGATAAAATCTGATGTACATGCAAATACTTCCATTAGGAAAACTCACCAAAAATGTGGCCTTCTATACAGAAACAAAAAGTTTCTCACCAACAAAGCAAAAATATCCCTTGCCCGTGCGTATCTATTGCCAAGCCTATTATACAGCTCCCAAATCCTAACAAACCATAACTCATCTCTCCTAACAAAATTAGAATCTACCTACAGCAAACTGGCCAGATACACAGCTAATCAAAAATTTAAATCTCACCACTGTCTCTCTCTCTAAAAAACCTGAACTGACTTGAATTTCCCCATCGGCTCCTCCTCATCCATGCCATATAATATCAACCGGCTTTCTGCCCCAACTTATCTACTATAATCTCCAGCTACACTCCTCCAAGGACCCTCAGAAGCTCTGACCAGGAACTACTGCAAATCCATAAACCTAAGAACAAAACAGGCTGCAACCTGTACAGTTACAATCCAGCCACAGTTTGGAATAAACTTCCTCTGGACATTAGGGTCCTTACCAAAACTCAGGAATTTAAATCTGCCACTAAAGAATATCTAAAATCCCAATGGACATGCCACTGTACCTATCCACCATAATTCTGGCTACCTATCCTAAGACAACACATTTAGCCTGCCTGCTACTGGGAATTCCTGAGCTATGATATCTCTAAACGGTTCATCTTCTAAACAAAAACTCTGGCCATATTTTCAACCTATACACTGTCATACTCTCTTTATGGTCTGCTTTTATCATCTACTGAAATCCTAGAAACTGGTTACTTACTGTTCAAATCTATGACTGCACCTTATTACCAATAATGCATTTGTCTGCACATATAAATGTATTTTCTTCTGTATATATCAAAAATGTATTATACCTATAACTGTCATTTTTTGGATTAAAATTAATGTGTGTTTGGAGCTTTTCTCCTCGAGTCTCTGTTGATAAAGGGCTATTCAGCTCTAACAGACTAACTCGGTCAACAAATGTAAAATAAAATAAAATATGCTGCGACCTCATCTGAGCCTGCTGCCTTCCCTAACTTCATTTTCCTTAGTGCTGTTCTTACTTCTTCTAGGGTGGGCTCCTCTTCTCTCATCGTAGGCTGTTTTTGGGGCAGTACAGCTTCAGTGGGGTTTTCTTCATTCAAAAGCTTCTGGAAATACTCCTTCCATCTGCCTTTGGTGTCCTGTGGACTGGTGAGCAGGTTGTAGCTGGCATCCCTTATGAAGGGTGTCTGACTATCTTCTTTATCTTTCTGTCTTTGCCTTGCAACCTGATATAGTTTATTTGTGCCACCTAATGAATCACTTTCCAGAAGTTGGTAGACTTCATTGAGATGTAGATGAGGAATACCTTAAATCTGTGGAACAAACCTATTTAAATGATCCAACACACGCCACTCGAAACAAACTAGAAGTAAATCCAATGCAGTTCCAAGATAGTAGCTGGCCGAAAAAAACAGCAATAAGTGAAAATTAGTTTGCATTATTTATGTTTTATTTTTATTTTTCATTTTCATTTTTTAGCAATATTGGTAGTTTGTACTCACAGTTGCTGGCAGTTTTTAATTTTTATTGTTTAAGTTTTTTAACTTTTTAAACAAAGTCTAATGAAAGTTTTATGAAGGTTTGTTTCCGTTTCTGTTTATGTTCTTTACCTTGTTATGGACACAACCTTATTGATAGGTTGGTTTTTAGGGCGGGAACTTTTTGAATTTATTTATTTTCTGTAGCTGGCTCAGCACTTTGTTTTACCACTCTGATGATGCCTGGTTTCAGGTGAAAGCGCTAAGTGGTTGTAATACATGTTTTGTTATACGTTCTATTCAATAAATAAGATCTGGGTTACCTAACCATTTTGGCTCACTTATTGCTGTTTTTTTCGGCCAGCTACTACCTTGGAACTGCATTGGATTTACTTCTGTTTAAATGATGTATTTTCTCCAGTTATTTGCGATTTGTTGTCACTTTTTTATGCGCCTCTTTGACATGCACACACGCCTTATAAAGGCACATTTTCTATCAACATTGAAACTGGCAGAAATGCTTGATGTAGCTGCCAGCATGGCTGCTTTTCATTGCAAGCTATTTGTCTCAGCTGAGCCAAAACAGCAGGTACCCAGTTGCAAAGACTGACTCATTTTAACTTTGCTTACCAAGAAATCATTAAAGATTGAAAGTGGATGGAGATACTGTAAGGATTTTAGTAAGTCTGCATGGTTCACAGACAATGAATGAGAGGATGCACAGTCGTCCTATACCTGTGACACTATACTTGCTAAAGGGACCTTTCAAAGATAAAATGGGGGCATACTGGGTATTTCTCAGGCTTCTGCATCATAAATACTTCAGCAGTTTGGCATACTCTTGGCACATGTGGATCAGTATATTTACTTGCCAGTGTCGCCTCAGAAATAACCCACAACCATGAGTGTCTATGGGATGGCTTGTTTTCCTGAGGTGCTTGTTGCAACAGATTGCACCCATACTGCTAGTAGGGCCCCATCTGGACCATGGAGGAAGCAGTAATGGAATTGGAAGGGCCATCATTCCACCAACTGCCAGGTAGTGAGAGATGCATAAGGATTCATCACCAATGAGTTAGTCCATTATTCTGGCAGTTCCCCATGATTCTCATGTCTGGCACAAAAGCTCACTCTATTGCCTCTTCCTACATGGTACGATGCCCAATGGTCACCATGTTGGCAAGTGCAAAATTGTCCAGTCACAGTAACCTCTGTAGGTATAATTTGGAAAATGTAGTGCTTAGTATGAAACTACCCTTCTTTTACTCCCCCCTTTTTTCTTTTCAGGTGATACAGGCTACCCACTTGAACTCTGGTTGATGACATCAGTCCATAACCCTAGGGGAGCTGTTGAACAATGCTTCAACATTGCCCTGTTCTAAACATGGACTGTCATTGAGAAAGTGTTTAACCAGCTGAAAGCCTGTTTTCTTTGTCTAGATAAGTCTGGGATGCTCCTCAATATAACCCTGTTACTACATGCAGGATGCTTACCATGTATTGCATTCTGCACAACATGATTATGCATATGTCTGGTACTCACTTGCACCATGAAATTAGTGCAGCTCCCACAACTGATTCTTCAATCAGTGACGACGGTGATAGTGGAGAGCCAATGGCAGTAGCATGGGACCCCATGCGGTAGACTAATGCATGGTATATGGCTGTGCAGGCAAAGACACAGCATCTAGTCCACCACTATAGGCCATGGCAATCAGGTAATGTTATCTTTCCTGTAATATCACAGATTAAACTTGTTAAGGGTAAGGGCATAAAAAGAGGTGTAATAACTCAAGTAGTATGCTTATATAAAGTTATTTAGAATTACCGTATAGGTGTAGCAGGGATGGAGCAGGACTGTCCATTACCTGTCACTTTTTCAGGGTACATTGCAAGCAGTAACAAAGGACTGCACACTGCAGTATGTACAGGAGATATTTTCACTTGAGACAATAGCTCACTTTATTAAGTCAGGAAAGTTGTACGTTATCTTTCTTGTGTGTTCTACTGTTGTCTTACTGTCTTTCAGATATAAGGCCAAAGTCATTAATTTGTCTGTGAAGTAACTACTGGGTGAGTATTACTGCTTTGCTTTACTGAACATTGATTTCATCTTCATTTTTATGACATCCTATATGTGCATTGTTGGTCACTGCTGTATGGTGCTTGCTGAAGTGAGACTGCACATCAGATTAGTTAGTTCTTTCATTGGCACCAATCCCTGTGTCATCATAACGGATAAATATTCATAATTTGAGCAATGCTGAGGGTGTAATGGCAACAGTGCTAGTTCCACTGGCAGGATTTACCACAAATGCATGGCTTGATTTGTGAATTACACCTTACAGCAGAGCTGTAGTTGGCTCATTTGGTAGCAAGTGTTACTTCATGGTCTGGTGCATCTCAATGCTAGGTTGAGGGGCTAAAAAAGATGCAGTCTCCAATCAGGCACACCTTCGTTCTCTCCTAAGGAGAAGCACCAGGTCCTAAATCCCTCCCTCTTGGCACATGTCCTCATACTTATGTGAGGAGCATAAAACTGAAAAATAAGAAAATGTATCAGCCAATACCCTGACATGTATTGCCCCCCTTGACACCTTGCACCCAGGACTGCTACCCCTTTGCCCCACCCTAGCTACCCACAGAATACTATTTGTAGTACTTTGCAGAACTAAATCAAAAGCTTCGCAATGCTTTTTTTTCCCCTTCTGCACAGTATCATCACTGTTTTCCATATGTTGTAAGTAGTTTTACATTTATATAAATGCCAGAGTTCTATCCCTGTAGGCTACAATGTAATTATATACTGAAGATATACACAATGTCCGCTAATGATAGTGTTGGTGATGGTCCTAGATTCATAGATTCATAGATTCATAGATTAGTACTAGGCTAACTGCCCTTGCGAGCCATTTTAAGCCTAGCCAATTATTCCCTGTGAGATTCAAACCCTGTACCTTGTGTTTGTAAGGCAAACACCTTAACCATTAGGCCATCCTCCCAACAAGTGAAGGCTGACCACAAGTGAAGGCTGGCATGGGAGTTTGATGCTGAATTATTGCAATGCTGCGATCTGCTGAATGTAGAAGGACTTCTAAACATCTGACAGTACTGCAGAACTGAGACCTCAACTTTAAGATTCTACCGTGTGTTGTGGAAGGTTAATGACTATTGCCTGCGTTCTTTTGTGCTATCCATTGCAGCATTCCTGTAAGAATCACGTGGGGTGTGGCCTACTCTGCATGCAAGTATGCAGATACTCCCCCATTCACATCCAGCTATTGTTTCTATCTGAGTCTGTTAAGTCTTTGCTAATGTATGCATAGAGGTGAGCATGGATGCTCTGCACCACCATACTGAGCATGAGAATAATTGTAACATTGTCTCTGGCCTCCACCATTCCCATGTACTGATGAAATTCTTCATGTATACTTACAGTACTCAACCATCTCGACCAGACTCTGGGTCAGTGGCGTGTGCCTGGTTAATTTTATGGCACATCTGCTGCTGGATAGCCAAGACCTTGTGCGTCTCTGGACCTAACTGCGAAATACACCCTCCCCTTGTAATCTTTTGCACAAACATCACATGCACAGAGTACTGCTAATTCTGAAATAGTAGCATCCTCCAGAATGTGCTTTTGTTGCTTACAAGAGACTGGTGGTGAGCTAGGTGGTGTCCCCCTTTTCCAGTTTCAATGTTATGTCCTTAATCTGTTGATTGTGTGCGGTCCATAGTACTGCTTATAGATTTATGTACCTTATACGTGGTGGTGGTTCTTGCCAGTACACCTTGTGACTGCATGCCACTGATTTCAGGCTGTGTCCTGAATATAAAAAGAGTTATGGCATCATTACTGACAACCAGTGTGCTATCAACTTCAGTCTGTTATGCTGACACAGAGGAAGTAGTTGGTTCTGTTGTTGAGCCTGTAAAGGAAAAAGT
The DNA here is from genome assembly GCF_019279795.1 of Protopterus annectens. Taxonomy (NCBI): domain Eukaryota; kingdom Metazoa; phylum Chordata; order Ceratodontiformes; family Protopteridae; genus Protopterus; species Protopterus annectens. Next base: position 383,082,987 of record NC_056737.1, on the reverse strand, counting down.
GATGATATGTTGAGACCTCTGACAAGCATAAATTATTTATGTACAAACAGATGATACAGATACTTATCATACAGACAGTGTAGTGGCTGACAGCAATGCTGTAAAGGGAATGAAACACACTCTGGCACAGCGTAGGAAAACAGTGAATGGCTTAATGGATCATGAAAACAGCAAAGCTAGGTAGATTATAACTGCCCACAGTAGCACTGGTGGGAGGCCTTTCCACAATCTAGCCATTAACACCTGATGAGGCATACCTTCTCTCCATAATGGGAGATGGCTATGATGCAAATGATGATGCCACAAGAATCAGAGGCACTGCACACACCAGTAGAATCAGACACCGCAGAAGCCACAGTATGGCAGTTAGGAAGAGTAGTGCATTCATGATGGCAACAATTCATGCTGCCACTACAGTGTATGCTTTGTCTCCCCTTTCGCAAACAAATGTTTCCCATAAGTACTGACAGCATCTTTTAGGATGTGGCTGTCTTCAGGAGTGAAGTTTTCTCTCTGATGCCTTCATTCCACCTGTTGCCACAGTACAACAGAGCAGTAAGATATATTACAAAAGTGTATTCAGAATTTTAATTCTGCTCAGTAACTCTTTGCAACCAGTAATTCAATATGTAGTATTATCATAAGCATGCTAATTCACTGTATGCTGCTGCCCTACTTTTTGTAATCCTTAGCAACGAAGTAAAGGCCAAAAAGTGCCAAAATTACAAATGCACAGCTGTCAAAAATGGCACTTTACACTTTCTCACTCATGTCATTAAGATTATAAAAAACATTTGTCATACCACACTGGTAAGTTTAGCTTAATTAAATGTACCAATCTGGGCAATTTGACAGCCATCTCAAAATGGAAGAAAGTTGACATATGGCATGAGTTGGGGGAGCACCTGCCCTCCCTGACAGGGATCCCCTGCCCTGGACAGCAGTGCAGGCACAGGTACAATTACCTGAGAAATGAAAGACAGACATGCTGGCTGAGTGGATTTCAGAGGTCCAAGAGAGAAAGCCAGAGTTCTATATTAAACACTAATTCTTGTTTGTGTCATCTCCAGGGTACCAACATGAAAAGATACGCAAAGTTTTATATATATACTGGAATAATTATTTTAAGTAAAGGTATGTATATATGTGTCATATACTTGAATTCATGTCTGCATGTAGTATTAGAAGAACTGAATTTCATATACATATATGTGTGTGTGCGTGTGTATATATTGATATATATATATATATATATATATGCATATACGGATTCACTTTATAACCTCGAATTACTGAAATGTCGAATTTCAGTATCTCGAGGCTATAAAGCCGAATGTTAAAAATAGTGAAAGCCCATAATCGCGAATTCGAATATATGTTGAATTCGCGGTTATGACCTTACGCTGCGTAATGTCCAAGATTGTGTTTTGATGGTGCTCGGTGCCGTGTGTGGATGTAGATGTTATGTCAGGTAAGTGTTTTCTAAGGGTTGTGAGTGGGAGTTAGAGTGTGTGAGAGTGTGCTGATGTGTTTGATGTGTGTGTGAGGGGTCGGAGAATGTGCGTGTGTGAGTCGGCTTCTGTTTTGTGTTTGTGCGATCTCGGAGTTAGTATATATAAGTAGGGGGGGTGTGGGGGGTGCTCCCCTGCTTATGTGTGTATGAGTTGTGTATGTATGTAGTTTTGTTTGTTTTTGTTGTGATGTGGGTGTTGTGGTGTATGTGTAGTATTGTGTGTGCGTTTTTTTCAGTGTTTTGACTTTCGCGTTTTTTTTGTGTCGGTGTTTTGTGGATTCAGGTTTATAGTCTCGAGATACTGAAATTTGACATTTCAGTAATTCGAGGTTATAAAGTGAATCCATATATATATATATATATATATATATATATATATACATATATATATATATATATATATATATATATATACACACACACACACACACACACACACACACATATATACACACACACACACACGTATATATACATATAACATGAGTGCACTTAAAAATAATATACCGCACAAACATCAATGACACTAATGCGGACGTCACAAAGTCGAAAAAAAAACATAACATGCATGCTACAAGACAAGTACTCAGAGCATCCATCTAAAAACAATTGCACCTCCCATGTCAGGGCTGCACTCCCTCACCCCCTGCTAATTATATATTCTCAGACATTGCACAATAGCAGATAAATGGGAATAGTCCCCAACCCCAATACTGCATCAATTTTGACACAACTGTCGACTGACTATCTTTCTTGTCAACAAAGCAGATGCTGACTTTAATGAAAGTCGACGATACTGAATAATCTGTATAAATATATACATTTATATGTCCTTCCATATCACCATTGTAGTATTTTTCACTGACGGGATCTCCTGCTAAGGACAGCCCAATGTCTGGTCACTATACCAAAGCCTTTAGATTTTATATACGCTGTATGTCACACTTATGCTCGAAGTGTAGGGCATAAAGGTGACATATTGACACAAATACTCTACTTCTTTGCTGCCAGTCTGAACACCATTACCAAACATTGGTTTGAATGCCCGTCTGCTGTGCTGGTTACCAACTTATCTTCAGATAAGTGCCCCGTTGGGATTTCCTCTCTGTTTTTTCTCAATATTTTTACTTATGTTCACATTATCCAAGAAGGGAAAATGTCTGTGTGGGAGGCAGATTCCCCACAGAGACAGTCCCAACTAGTGTTGTTTTTGTCTAGGTGTTTCCCATGACCATATACAGTGCTCTGTCAAGTGTTTGCTCCTACTACCCTCCGTAGTCTTTTATCTGTCTTCTGCATATACCTTGAGAACCTATGTCTTAAATTATTGGCTCAGGGTACTATGATGGAATACTCCCATCCCAAGGGCCACTGTCTTCCAAGAAGAAGGCCAACAAGTCTAGGCCTGATCCAGTTGCTGTCCAGCCTCCACCAGACCTCTCTCCAGAAGCTGATGAAAGCCCTGAAGACCATCCGATGCTTGCACTGGATTCCTCTGCCATGACCCTGTCAGAGGCTGGCATAGATCCGAGTTCTCACATGTCTTCTGAGGCTTTTCAAATGTCTGATCTGGACATTGAGGGGGAACCATTGCTGATTATTTCCGAGGGTCTGGGGGGGGGGATTCCTCAAATCTTAGTTTGGGAAGAAATTCCTACTATGATCATTGGGGTTGGCGACTGGCATAACAGTAAGTTGTTTACTTCACAAACTAGTACACAGTTTGATTCTCACAGAGAAATTGGCTAGGCTTAAAATATCCCACAAGGGCAGCTAAAACAGTACTTGCCTAAAAACCTATTATATAATGATAAATGAGGATGAAGGTAAGCTGCAAATGCTGGACTCATTACAGTTCACCTTTATTAAATGAAGGTCATGCCTATTAAATCTGGTGGACATCTTTGAGAGGGTCACCAAAGCAATGATTGAGGGCAAGACTGTGCACAGATCTTACCTCGACTTGGGCAAGGCTTTCGATACAATATCCCACTTGGGCATTACAGACAAGCTCACTAAATTAGGTATAAACCCTTTTATCACCCATTGGATAGCCAGCTGGCTCACTGATAGAACCCAGGAGGTCAAAATAGGTGAGGTCACCTCCAGCAAGAGGCCAGTCATTAGTGGATTCCCCCAGGGCTCAGTACTGGGCCCAATCCTTTTTGACATCTATTTCTTCAAAGACAAAGTGAATACTGAAGGTTTATGGCTGACTATGTTTGCAGATGATTGCAAGTTTGGAGTTATCAACTCCCCTGCAACACTAGTATTCTTCAAGTAGGCCACTCTCTGACTAACAAAAGATGCCAAAGACATGGTCTTAAATTCAATGATAAGAAATGATTAATTGTACCCTTTGGGAAGTCAACCATCCCAGCTAATTACCATGTTGATAATATGCCTCTAAGAGTCAACCCAGTGGTCAGGGTTCTGAGTATTCACATAGTAGTAAGTCTTACCTTCGACTACCACATATGGTGAGGAAATCCTTTTATGTCGCATAACTTATAAGTAAGGCCATGGCATCTAGATCCAAAGAGGTCATTATCCCACTGTATTCTGCTCTTATCACATCTATCAGAGTACAGTGCCACATTCAGTATGTACCTGACCAAGCACATGCAGCAATTACAGTAACCTCAGAGGTTCCTTACAAAAAGAACACAAAGTACAACAAACCTGCCTTACGCAGAAAATATTAGAGCTCTTTCTCTCTACTCAGTCTCCTATAGATTGCTGAAGGGTGAGTGGGTGATATATGCCTGGCTTACAAGGCATCAACAAATCCCACGCTTATGAATCTCCTGCATATTCGTAAGTCAAACAGTACCAAAAATATAAGGTTTAAGGACCTTAACTTTGTTTGTGACTTAAATAGAACATGTTGGAGAGACAGATATGTATTCCAGGGACTGCACCTTCTATGTAACAAGCTTCTCATCCATATGAAGCTGAGTTCAGCTATTACCCAATTTAAATGTAACCAAGACCAGTGGATGGGGAATAGGAAATTTACACCAGGCCTGGCACCAATGACTTTTATGGACAGAGAAAGGTAGCTTATAAATGCCTGGCCCTCAATGTCCTATTTGGATACAGAACATCATTATTCTTTCAGTGAAAACTTGGCTAGACTTAAAAAGGACTCCCAAGTCATTATCCTACTAACGATCTACAGATCTATGAATCACTGAATTCCTCAATGGGACTGAGCTGCCGAGGGTTGTTAGGGTGGACATTCTGCCTAAGAAAAAGCTAAAGACCAAGCATATTACTCCTATTGCTATATTGCTAAAGATCTCCAACGTGAATGGCAGAATTTTACTCAAGGCATGTTTAATGTCTTAATGGCCTTGAAGCCTCCTCAAAGGATGTCAGTCTCTGCTCCTCCCTTGTCTTCCATGCCTGTTAAGAGGACAAGGGAACCAGATTCCTCAGATGAGGACCTAGATTCAGGAGAGGAATCCTCTGCATACTCCTTTCAAATTCCTTTACCTCTAGACTGTGGCTCAGAGGAACATGATATTTTGTGCTGGATTCCCACTTGGAAGAATTATTCTTTGGGGATATTATTGCTCATATGATGGAATCTTTAAGTGGGATTGCTCATAGGTCTCTAACATCTGAAAGAGATACTATGAGCTTCTACAAATGGAGTCTCCTAAGTTGTCTGCAGTTCTTCATGTGTTGGCAGTTTTTTTGCACACCTTCTCTTCTGCTTCTGTAGTTCTTGACTGTCAGCCCCTGGCCTCTAAGAAACCTGACAAGTTCTACAAGGTGTCTGAGGACCGGAAATGTTTAAGTGTCCTTCTGCTGACCCTTCTGTGGTTTTAGTCTCAACTGATAAGCCTTCTATACTTTTACTGAACCTTCTTCTAAGCCCCTTCCTTCTGATAAGAATAATAGAGCTATGGAAAGGATGGATAAAAAAGTGCATGCTGCTGCCACTTTGTCATTTCGGACTTTTAATTACCAAACCCACAAGACCAGGTATGTCTTGGCTCTCCTTTCTCAAGTAGCTAAGGTTGTATCTGATCTTCCTGATCCACAAGGTAATGGTCTTTCCTTGCTTGGGTCCACTTTACAGGTAGCTCATCACTCCATAAAATACAGTTATGATGCTGCTGATGACTCATTTCCATGACTGCTACCTTTGGTTCAGTGATGAGACATTATTCTTGGCATCATGTTTAGACTTTGTTGGATGATATTAAATTCAAACTTTTGCACGTTCCGCAGAAAAATAAAAATCTTTTTGGGACAGCTGCTGCTGACCTGTTCAAGTCCTTCCAGGACAAGGGTAAGACCACACAGGACTAAAGGATTTTTTTTCTAGCCACATACCCAAATTTCCAAGGAATTATCCTTGTAAATTTACCTTTGTCTGTATGCATACTCAGAAGGGGTAGAGACAAATTCCTCCTAAGTCCACTCAGATGCCTACATCTCAGATGCCTTCCTTTCAGGATAAGCCTGTTTCTATTTGACATTTTGCCTCCTCTTCTCCTTGGCCAGGTTCCCTGGTCTCTCTGCCTTTCTTTGTCTCTCTCAAATTGGCAACAGCTCACCTCAGACACATGGGTGCTATCATTCGTCAGAGGTACTTCATGATACAGAAATCTCTTCGCCCCTTTTCAAGCATTCCAGAGCTTTCTCCAGACCAACTCATTTCCTAGATATTTTGCAGTCCTTTTTGGATCAGGGCACCATTCAGCCTGAGGTTATTATTCCAAGATGTTTTTGATTTCTCGAAAGGAGGGTATTTGAAGACCAGTTCTGGACTTCTCTCTCTCCTCAACACTTTTACTGACATTTGATTATAGGGGAAAGTCCAACTAGGTAGAAGTCCATTTTCAGCAGTGGCCTGGGGAGAAAAGCTCCAAAATATTACAAAACATTTTAAGAACAACAATTTTACAATCTTCAAAAACATGTGCAGTTTAAATAACTATAATAAATTAGACATGATATAAAAATGTTGGTTAAAAATCAATACAATGTATATGGCAATCAGTTAATATTTACAGAAAATTTAGACAGTTTGTAGAGAAAGCAAAGATAAGTTAGTCTAATACAAATATGAAGTGAAGGATAAACAGGCTTATGGTATATTTAGAGGAAAAAGTCAGGGAAGAGAATTAGCAGTAAGGAAGTAAGTGAAGACTGGAGAGTAAGGAAGTATAAGGAATAAAAAATACTTATTCACATTTAGGGATACAATTTATCCTGGATTTGAGCAAGAACACAGCCAGATTTTAGCTAGGAAGCCTTTCAAAGTGGTTTTGTAAGATGGGAGGGAGAGTATAGACCTGATGGATACAGATAAGGAGCTCCAGGCCGTAGCAACCTTGTATGAGTACACACAATGCACAGCATATTTGCTAAGTGTGTAGACAGACATGGGTTTTTGGTAAGTAGATTTCAATGACCGACTGGGTACAGAGTTGTACAGAATGTTTTTTTAATGCTGGACAGGCAGATGGATGCTGGATAATTTTATAGATAGTAATAAGTTGTGTATATGTTAGTTGATGTGGCAGTTCTAATCAATTTAGACTTTTCAGTGCTATACAGTGGTATGTTCTGAAAGGGGTATGTGCTGCAAATTTGGCAACTTTGTTATAGCATTCAGGTTTTAATTTTTGTGAAGCCTGGGGGTTAGTATGGATGGGAGCGACATAAAGAAGAGTGGGGAGGAGATAAATAATGGCAAGTGTAGCTGTAGTTGCATCAGTGAGAGAGAAAGCTTTTGCCTCTGAAAAGCATCCCTAGTTTTGAATGAGTTTTTCATATTCAGTATTGTATATGCAGGTCAAATGTAAGATTATCACCTGCTATCACCTCTAATAGTTTGTTATGAAAATTTACTTCAATGGTTGTATTATCAAGAGAGAGGACTTTAAATTTTGTTTTTTTTTGTTTTTTTATGAGAGAGAGATTTGAGGAAAAAAGTAGTAGTTTTGTCTTTTTTGGGTTGACCGTGAGTTAAGAAGTCAGTACGTTTTTGGAGGTGTACCATGTTGTCAGATGCACCAATGAGAGTGGAATCATCTGAGTATTGTATTAGGATGGCCTGCTGTGTTGAAGTATAGAGGATGTTGGTGAAAATGTTAAAGAGGAAGGGGACCAAGGGGAGAGCCTTGTGGTACACCTTTGGCGACCATGAGGTAAGAAAAGAGCATGGAGTGCCATTTTCCTGACTGATACCTATTGGACAGGTAGCTTTTGAACCAGACAAGGATAGGCTGATAGAGACCTAGTGAGGACATATGCAGTAGAGATTTGCCATGACAAACTATGCCGAAGGCTTTAAATAAGTCTAGAAATAAGGAAGCGACTAGGTTTCCCATTATCTCTCCAGTTTTATTGACATTATCTATATAGGTTAGAAGGGTAGTGCTAGTACTACGAGAAGGACAGAAGCTACATTGGATAGGGGATAGGAGTTCTTCCTGAAGGAGATAGTCTAGCAATCATTTTTGAATGCATTTTTCAAGTATTTTGGCAAGGGTAGATAAGATTGCTATAGGTCTAAAGTTATTAATATCTGTAGAATTTCCTCCTTTGTGAGGAGGGATAATGTGTGACTTTTTCCAGAGAGAGGGAATGTGGGATTCCTCGAATGACCTATTTATAAGGATTGAGACAGGATAGGCAATGCTATTGGCTATTATTTTTAGGTACTTGCTTGGAAGGTCCATCAGCTGAAGAAGAGCATGGTTTAAGTTTAAGAGTAGTTTTATACAGGATATGGACACAAGTTTGAAGGAGAAAGTAGATGTGGTGATATGTGGCTGTTGGGCAGGGTTGGAATTAGATGTTGAAGAATCCTTGGTTAGAGATGCAACACTGTCTGTAAAATAAGAGTTGAACTGTACTGCAGTTTTGAGAGGTGAGTAATCAAGACAGGTTTGAGCTGAATTTCTGTCCGGGAGACAAGATTTTTTAATGGATGTCCAAACTTTTTTTTAGTTGTGTTTAGTATTACTCTGAAAGTTGTTATAGTATATATTTTTTGTCTTTATTTGCTTTTTATTAAGATTGTGAAGCATTCTGAAGTTTTCAAGATGATGAGGTGTTTTATATTTTTTGTCATTTTTCCATGCTTTTTCTCTATCCTGCATTAGCATTCTACTCTTTTTGGACAGCCAAATTAAATTATTTGTTTTCAGTCTCTTCCTTCTAGGAAGTGCAAGGCTATTTAGGATATTTAGAAAAGTTGTACTGAATTCAATTTCAGCGTCGTCTAAAGGAGGATTTTTTAGAAAGTTCCAGTTATAGATAATAGTGTAGTAATGAACATTTCTGAGTTAAATTTGGAAAGGTTACGTGCTGGTTTATAAATACATTGTTAAGCTGGATATGTGAGATGTCTAGTATATAGATTAGGAGATGATCACAGAGAGTTTGACACTGTACCTGTGTTGGAGTATTTGCTAGGGTATGATACCAAGATCCAGTCTAAGAGAATTTGATATCTTGCTATAATGTGCGGGGCTACTAATTAGTTGTATGAAACTATATAAGTTCATGCTAGATGTAGGGGAGCTAGAGTTGGTCGGACCAATTGGCATTTACATCACCTAGTAATTTTCTTTTCTTGTGGAAATGTTATGGATACCCAATGTAAGATAACCTCCAGTATAGCTGTATTGTCATCAGCAGGTACAAAAATGACAGTAATACATATTTGTTTATAATTGTTTATTTTGAGGAAGGCAATAAGAAGCTCTATTGAACTGAATGTTGGTGGTAGATTGGTGTAAGAGCAAATGTGATAGGTATTGCAAAATATTAAAATGATATCACCACCTTTCTTCTTCATATAGTCATGATGTATGACATTATAACCAGGAGGTACAAGTTCAGAGTCGTTTATGCTGGGTTTAAGACAAGTTTCAGTTACAACGAGAACATCAGGCTTATGGTGGGTAATCCACACATGTAGTTCAGCAATTTTATTTCTTATACTTCTAACATTTACTGCAGCACAAATTAGACCACCAGGGATAGGGTCTGTCTGTTGATGGGTTACAGAAGTGTGTGGGAGAATTATCTTTGTGTTCACTGTGATAGGTGTGGCCAGGATTAGGGTACATATCTTCTCCTAAAAGGATTTTAGTATACTAGGGAATTATGCATACTTGTTTTTGGAGAGTATTCTTGTACTTAATTTTGTTTTGGTTTGAATTAAAGTGCAAATAATTAGCCTATATTTGTATTAAAGATGGTTTTGTCCAATGTGTGGAGAGTGTAAAGAGGAAGTATGGATAAGTGATTTGGAAAGAGTTGGAGAGATGTTGCAATATATTATTGAGTCATAGTAGGGTGAAAGATGGCAAACAGTAGGAGGAGAAGAATGCAGGATAAGCTGAAGTACAGGAATCTATATGTTATAGATATCAGGTAGTGTGAAAGTAACAATGAAGAAGAAAATAAGAAGTTGCAGGACAGTAGGAGATTCAGTGATGGTGGATTCTGAAAGCTGGAAGAGGATAGGTAAGGAGAGAAGTATTTTGTATAAAAGAAGAGAGGTAGGTTGGGTAGGCTGCCCTTTTATCTTCTCTGGAATGTAAGAAACAGAGGGGTATTAAAGGCTAGAGTATAATAATGTAGTCAAAACAAGAATAAATGGTGGTTTATTTGAAAAAAGGAAAAGATACAATGTGGAATAGAGCAGTACTATTAGGAAGAGTTGCAATTACAAATGGATATAGTGCAAAGCAGAGTGGGAGGGAGAGATATAGTTGGGAATGGGGCTAAAAAGTAAACAGATATAGGGAAGTGTAAGTATAGAAGTAGTAAGGTCATTTGGGGAGAGTTTTGTAATAACAGTCACAAGTGAAATGTGTATGTAGGAAGTATAATATTAGAGTAAGAGGGGTGGGTGGGAAATGGGGGTAGGGGAGTGAAGCAATGCCAATCACAGTGAGACTGAATGGAGCTGGGCTCCCACTCTCAGGTCAGTTATAACTGAGATCAATCAGTTTATAGCAAAAACAAAGCAATTAAATACATGCAAGTAAAACAGGTTGCCTGTCATTTCCTGAGACTAAATAACTGGAATATGCAGTATAGTCTACTGGTCAAGCAAAAGAGAACAGTGGCCAACTTAGTAAGAGGTCCTTAGAGTGCACAGACTATTTCACAAAAACTTTCAATTACAGAGCAGGCATGTATTTAACTGATTAAACTTAAGATGCAGCAAGGTTCTTCATGATAAATGTTTACATTAACACTGACAAAATTCTCAGTAAATTTGTAGGTCTAGAGCCTTGTGGCAGATATCCTGAAATATTGAGGTCAGATGTAGAGACCGCAGGCTCTGCTCTATGAAGGAAGATAGTGACTGAGTGTAAGAGGAGGCAACACTCAAGGTTCCTTCTTTCAGAATTCTGTCTCTTCTGACTTGTTTCCTCCTATTCTCCTCCCCCAGCACTTCTTGCTCTCTCAAGACTGCAAAGATGTCTATCTCTACATTCCTATTCACCCTCTGTTCAGAAAATGTTTACATTTCTCTGTTTCCTCCTCTAATTTTCAGTTCTCTGCTTTGCCTTTTGGCCTTTCTACTGCCCTAAAGGTATTCACCAAATGCCTCATTCTTGTCATTGCCTTTTGTAGGCTTTGAGGGATACAAATATTCCCTTATCTAGATGACCTGTTTATTCAGTCTACTTCTTCCAGGAGACTTCTGCAAGACTTTCACTTTACTGGTTGTCTTTTACAAAGTCAGGGGTTTACCATCCATCTCAAGAAGTTGATGCTTGTGCCCTCTCAGGATCATATTTTTTCTTGGTTACAGGATTCAGACCAGTCCCATGTTAACCTCCCGTCCTGCTTCCAAGGTTGTGTCTCAGACAACCTTCTTCCTGTCTCTTCTTCCTCTCTCCTCTATCACAGCCAGGGAATTTCTCAAGATTCTGGGGTTTATGGTCTCCACCATTCCCATGCTTCCTCTTGCCAGGCTCCATATGAGGAAGCTTCAATATTGCCACCCCCTGGAGTTTTCTACTCCTTTGCTTCCTTGTCTCAAACTTGAACTCCAGAGGTGGATTCAGCAAATTTCTCTCACTCAGGGACTGCCATTTCATGCTCCAGTTCATTTTCAAGAATTGTTCACAAACACCTCAGACATGGGATGAGGTGCTTCTTGTGGCTCTTTGGCCTATTCATCAGAGGTTAGACCATATCAAAGCAAAACAGATGAGGGCTCTGCTTCTGGCTCTAAAGGTGTTTCATTCTCTTTTTCTCTCCAGACTCTTGGAAATCTTCAAGGACAATAGCACCATGATGTGGTACATCAACAAGCAAAGGGGTACGATATATTATCTCCTTTGCAGACTAGCTCTCTTTGGCTATCAGTTATCAAGTGACAGTTCAGGCAGTTTCCACTTCTTCAGAGCACAATCTAGTGGCAGACTCTCTAATCAGGTCAAGAACACAGACTCATGAATGGATGCTTCACAGAGATGTGTTTCTTGATATAGTCCATTGGTGAGGTATTCCTCAGGTAGATGTTTTTGCCTCCCCTCTGAACAAAACTTTCTGTATTCTGTTTGAGAGTAGGAAGTCCTCTGACTTGAAAAGTGCTCGCCCTGTCTTTTCCTTAGAAGGGAATGTTTCTGTATACCTTTCCTCCTCTTCCTCTGCTGCCAATAATTTTATACAAGATCAAGCAGGACTCTGTCAAAATCTTGTCGGTGATTTCCTTTTGTCCCAGACAGCACTGGTTCCCCCTTCTTTTTCAGCTGGCCAGGGGCAATCACAAGTTTCCTCACCAAGTGGATCTTCAAATACAAGACATGGGCTCTCTTATTATTCTCACCTGTCCACTCTTCAAATGACTCTATGGGTGATATGGTTTTGATCCCTTTTAGGCACCTCTTTTCTGAGGATGTGTTTCAGGTTCTGCAGGAAGCCAAAAAACCCACTACCAGAAAATCATATATGTCTAAATGAAAAAGATTTTCTGTTTGGGGCCTTTCTGGCCATCAGGATCCCTTCCCAGTAGGAGCTGCTCTGGTTCTCTCTCATTTGTGTGATTTGCTCCATGCTGACTTGGCATATTCTTCAGTTAAAGCTCACCTGTCAGCAATATCTGCTTGTCTGCCCTTGAACCCTCCTTTGGCCTCTCAATTTGAGGTCAAGCAGTTTCTTAAAGACATCCTTCAAAGCAGGCTCCCAAGAAAGCTTATTCCTCCTTCTTGGGACCTCAGTTTTGTTCTTGAAAAAATTAACTCAAGCTCCTTTTGGACCTGTTTGCCCAGCTTCCTTGCAGCTTTGTATTTGGAACACTGTTCTACTGTTGGCTCTTAGTTCTGCCAAGACTGCCTAAGCTTCAGGCTCTTATGGCCATTCTTCTTTTTTTAAATTTTCACAGAGACAGGGTGTCTCTTCTCACTAATCCATCTTTTATGCCCAAGGTGTTTAATGAGCTGTCTATTAGTCAGTCTATTCAGCCTCTTCCTTTTTCCCCTCTCAGCAGTCTGTAAGTGAGAAGGTTCTGCACACCTTGGACATGTGTAGGTAGCTCAGATATTTGGATAAAACAAAGGATAGTCATAAATCTGAGCTTTTTTTTTTTTGTTGTTTGTTTCTTGTCAACCCGGGACTTTGGGTTTAGCTGCTTCCAAGCAAACCATTTCCTCATGGATTTCTAAGACCATTTCTTTTTGTTATTCCTTTCATGACAAATGTCTTTTTTCATCTGTAAAGGTATTTTCTACTAGGGTGGTTGCCTCTCCTAGTGCCTTTTTCAAGATTCTTGGACACCAATTCCAATTCCATCCTTGGAGATGCTACTTGGTCCCCTGTACACTTTTACTAAGCATTACAAATTGGATGTTGTTTCCGGAGATAGGGCAAGTTTTGTCAGGGCTATTCTGCATGGGTTTTTAAAGGGCTCTTCTGTATCTTCCTCCTCATAGTCTTCATAGCTCTTGTACTCTACCTTTGTTGAAGAATACTGCAGCAGTGATATGGCAGAACATACTACAGTTGTGCAAAATCTTACCATGCCAGTAGATGTCCCTCTCTACAATGTTGCAGTATTCAGTCCCTCCCTCCCTCCTTCTCCCACTCTTATGGCTCTTGCCCCATCTTTTGTTACCCTCCTGGCCAAGGAACTCTCACTTACTTTCCTTTCTGAATTTTCTTCTTCCGGTTGTATGTGTTCTACATTGTCCTTGGCAGTATTTTGATCTTCCGGGGGCAATTCAGTTCTGAGTATTTGCATCTTTACATCACCTTTATGGCCTATGTGGGAAGCATATGTGTGACATAAGTGCCTATAAAATCTAAACACAAATAACAATATTGAGAAAAAAATAAAGAAACCTCAATGGGGCACTTATCTGAAGACGGCTTGGTAACCAGCACAGCAGACGGGCACTTAGACTAACGTTCAATAATGACATTCAGACTCATGGCAAAGTTCTGAGTATTTGCTTCCTTATGTCACCTTTATGTCCTATGTGGGGAGTACGTGTGACAAAAGTACCTATAAATTCTAAAGGTTTTGGTATACTGGTCAGACATTGGGCTACCCTTGGCAGGAGATCCTTTCAATGAAGATTACTGCAACAGTGAAGAAAAGGACATCTACTGTTAGAGTAAGCTTTTACACAACTGTACTATATGCATCAATACATGCATACATACATCTGCATGAGTGATATATAGATAGATATAGATATATAAATACATATGTGTGCATATACATACATATTTTCAAGTAATTGCAAATGCATTTGACAAAGGATTTAAGGTATGCTGTCCAAATTCTGCCATCCTAACTGAATGAAAGTTAAATTCATTTGTAGTGCCTGGTGTTAAGCAGAAATCATCTGTTAGGATACAACTTGTTTGCATGGCATCTTTGTGGTAAGCTTTCAGGGTTATTTCCAGAACAGTTGATGCATGTACAAAATGGCTGACCATATCTAGCCACCACACCTAAGGTACAGTGGAGGTGTGGGCCAAAGCAGTAAATATAAGCATGCATACTTTGGATTTCTGAGATGGACCCATTACATGCTGCAGTGCTTTCTTGATGATACCATTAACTAATAATTGTATGACATAAAAGTAAAGGAAATATATAATTCACATACACTCAGGTAAGCATTACAGAGCATACTGGATAGTCAACTGTTCAAGTATATATAAACTTATTAAACTAGCAGAGTTTACAGAAATGCAGCTTTATCATGAGGATCAATGCAACAACAGAGGTTCCCGACCAGGAAAATCCAGGGTCTCAAACACCTATCCTATACATATAGGCTAAAAGCCCTGTCCCTCTACTCAGTTTCGTACAGACTGCTCAGAGGTGACCTGTGTCTGGCATACAAGGCCATCTCAGACTCAGCCTTGATGGAGTTGCTGCATATCCGTAAGTAAAACTCCACTCGCACAACCCACACGCAAGGTCTCAACCTGGTCTGTGACATTAATAGAACTTTGTTGGTGGGATAGATTTGTGTCCCAACGACTCCCCCATCAGTGGAACAGACTTCCTCTCCATGTCAAGCAGAGTACATCACTAGCCCTCTAAGAGGAATCTGGACGACTGGATGGGAAACAGAAAAGATACCCCTGGGATCCCACCTGTGTCCCTGGTGGACAGGGAAAACAGGTGCTGACTTTGTGGGAACATGGACGAAATTCTTGGCTAGGCTTATAAGGTCATCCAGGCCAACAGCCTAGTATAATCCTATGAACAGTAAACCCCTCCTCCACCCCTCAGCTGACACTCTGATGGCTCTGAATGTGTCAGCTCAGTAAAACTGAGTGCCTGCACTAACACTTTCTTGTAAGAAAAAAAATAACAGGAAATAAAATGAAAGACCGTCATGAAAGAAGCACAAGAGTAATTCCTGCGACCAATTGACATCATATTTCTCAACTGTACAGATTTTCATATCACATTTGTGTTTCTGACAAATCATTAAGTGATGAAGTCACTAAATAACAACAAACATTTGAGTTTCAGACGTCATAACCTTCAGGAAAATGCATGTTAATGCAAAAATGGTTATTCTATCAACTTTCTAAGTTTATAAGAGCAATATTTTACAATTGTCTCTATTTTGGGCCTTTGTTCCCCCCATATTAGGTTCTGTCCACAATTCTTGCACTAAGAGTTTGAGAGGTCTGCACTGAATTACTCTAGCAAGGCCTACTGTATTAAGTGAGGCATCCATTACTTTATGTTAGGTATGCAAGAAAAAGTGTAAAAGAAAAAAGGGAGAATGCATTCAGCCATCCATACAGGTATGGCATAGAAAAACAGCCATGCATTCCCTTTTTTTCTTACTTCTAAATCTGATGAGAGGGACAGCATAACTGAACACAGTCTCAGAAAAGATGGTCTTATTTGACAGAAGACAGTTGTGATTACTAAAAAATGAATAATATTTTAGTGTTACATGAATGAAAGTGACAATTATGCATTCTGACTTCCATTTTACAGAAAAGTAGTAATTAAACAGCTGTTAGAAAGTTTACAGCCACTCCTAGTAAAATAATGATAAATTAGTAATCTTGATAATTATAATAAATACTGCAATTTTTAATGTGTGATTAATATATTTTGCTTTAATGTGGCAATCAAATATTTTAACAGCAACTTATGAGTCATTCTTGCCTCAACACTGCCTCTCTCTCTGTTTTTTAAACATTCTTTCCTTTTTGTATTCCTTTTTCCACAGGTACAAAGTTTACAGGAACAACTTAGCCATGTGCATCCCAGATCATCCAAACTCCCCCTGCCTGCCAAGGGATATCTTTACAGAGCCAAGGCAGTGGCTCCAGTCCTATGAGTCACCCGGTGTGTGGTAGCATAGAAAGCCATCAACATCACAAACTTTGGGACCTGATAGAGGTAGTAGTTGAGTGGGCAGTGTAAAGGTGCCTTCGACCTATGCAAGACCTCCTCCAATGGATTCAAGATTTGCTGTCTCTGTTGGCTGCAACCACTGGAGTCCTCTACCGCCATGCCAAAAGGGTTCCCTCTACAGGTCCATCAGACGGGGGGATAACTGAGGTCCTCCAGACTAGGGTGAGAACTGTGCTCACACCTACTCACCTTCTACCTTTTGTGTCTGCTATCTGTACATGTTGTGTGTTTCCACCAGTGTTGGCCCACGGTTGTATCTGTCCAGTCTTATGTTTAATCTACTCCTTAATTCTTCTCTAAGCCTCTGTCCTATACCCTCTTTCCTTGTTCATTTCCCAACTTCCCTCTTATAAAAAGAATAAAATGAATAGAGGGTCTATCCTCCAATAAAAATGCAGCACCCCTCCTCTCCCATCTGCTCTAGCACAACCATCTTGATGACTTTCTTCTGTGTGTCCCTTGTCTTGACTCCTTCATTTCTAGCTCTTCTATCTTCCCCTTTCCAACATTATAAAGATTCAGTCAGGGTGTCCAGCGTTGCCACCTCACAGCAAGAGGTCCTCTGGTTCGATCCTCGGCTGGGGTGCCTTCTGTGCGGAGTCTGCATGTCCTCCCTATGGTCGCGTGGGTTTCCTCCGGATGCTCCGGTTTCCTCCCACATCCCAAAGACACGCAGTAGGTGAATTGGATACCCTAAATTGGCCCTAGGTGTGAGTGTGTGCATGTGTGTGCCTTCTGTGGAAGGTTGGGCGCCGGGCTGGCAACTCGACACTGTAAAACTCCACTGAAATCATGAGCGGACAGATGATCCGCTGTGGCGACCCCTAACCGGGAAAAAGCCAAAAGAAGAAGAAGAGTCAGGGTGTCCAGATAAGGACATCTTTATATACAGTAAATAACACCTTATAACCCTTTAAATTTACTTCCAGAACAACTGTGTTGAGTGCTGCTTTCCTCAAATAATTGCGAGTGACATATACTAGTTTGGGCAGATTCACTCTTGTTTCGAAACAGAAACTAGGCAAAAACAATCATCACTTTACACTTATGCAGCTTCCTTTATACTAAACTACACTATCTGAAAGCCATTTTACAATCATTCAGTCAGGCAAACCTACTATAGATATTTCTGCACAGCCCTTCACTTTTCCGTATCCAGCGCCATTTAGCGATGACCATATTTATATACAGGTGCAGTGGTACGTTTCATAACTCTTGAACACGTGTGAACTGTGGGACTATGAATACCACCCATAGTCATACTAAGTCTGAATGCAAATTTGTTTTTAAGATATACTTATTTACAAAATAATTACGTTAGCAACAGGTAAGAAATAAAATGTGTCCTAAAATTAAACAAGCTATTTAATGTGTCTGCTAGAAGCTGGTCACCATTTTTGTAAATTCATTCCAACATTAATACTGAACTACATAACAGGCTGTAGGATTAAAACCTAGGACTGGGTGATGGGAAATGGATAAACACCAGTATTTAAGCACCTGTAAATCATGTTTAGAAACATTCCATGGATACATGATAACATAAATCAGAATACAAAAAGAACAGAGGGCATAGTACATGACTTGTAACTGCTTACCTATATAGAAAATCATATAAATAAAAAATGATAATCATGCTGACTTTTAAAATAACTTCAAACTAGCACTGAAGATGTCTTTTCAAAGTGAAATATAGGAAATATTAAAAAAATGCATAACTTTAAATGGAGCAAACAGTGAGTGAATCTACATTTATAAAGCAATGGTGTAAAATCTAGTAATGAACAGGATAAAAAGACATTTAAATGATGAAAGCTCATAAGTATCCCTGGGAGGTTACGAGGGAGGAAAGAGAAAGAGTTTAGGGTACTTCAGGGCAATAATAGCAGGCACTCGCTTTCCTCCAAGTAGTGAGAAAACTCGTATGCATGCTAGAAGAGCCAATGCAGAACTTGTCAATCTCTCCTCGTGGAATTACTTGTTGACAGAGAACTACAAGATGGCAATTGTTGCCCTCTTGTAGAAACAGTTCAGCAAAGAACCAAATAATAATTATGTGTTTGCTTGTGAAACAGATAGAATGGAACAGGGACCCATTTCAGTTATGGCCTAGCCAATTGTCACAGTTAAAGTAAAATATATGGTGGACAGTTTATACAAATGTGAATATAAAAGAGAGAACAAAATCATTAAACACAGATAACACACAACAGGTTGTCAGTACCACAAGTGTGCACAAACATCACTGCAGAACTTATTCTAAATGTCTCATCTCATTAACATAGTTCCAAAAAAGTAAGATAATAACACAGAATAAGAGCAGCTTATTGCTAAATGTGATCATTCACCAATAAATATCTGAAATCACTGTGAATGAATACTCAATCAGCCCAGCAGGACCCACTGAAAAGGATATTAAAATAATTCTGTATGTCAGGCTGGCTTTCTGAAAACATTATCAAGCAGAGATATTTTCTTTTTAACATGAACCATTTTCGTGACTGTTCACTACCTTGCTGGACAAAGGAAACTGGTGTCTGGACTGTAGCAATGCCTTTAATATAATGCCTTCATTGAGGCTGTGGGAAAATTAGAAGTAAATAGTTTAAAACACAGAGAGGTAAGGTAGATAAGAAGCTGCTTAGCTGACAAGAAGCACAGTATGGTAGTTACAAGGAACTGCTGAGTGAGAAGCCAGCTTGGGGTGCCAAAGTGTTCAGAGCTGGGACTGGTTCTGTCCGAGATGTGTCAGACAGGGTCTATCTGATATGGCCAAAATTTCAAAATGTCGACTTTCATATGTCCGAGACCATATGATCAACTTTTGAAATCTCGACCATTCAAGTAAAGGGATTGTCAGCCTTCTACGAACACCTCCAGGACTGCATGGATCAGGCAATCCCTAATAAAACCAAGACTCTTTCCACAAAGGGCAAACGTCCAGTCTGGTGGACCCCAGCCATAAACAAACTTTACAATAAAAGGAGAAAGCTGTTACATGATAGAGCAAAATCCATAAAAGAAAAGACACCCTTGATCATTATTAGTAAAAAAATACGAGCACTCATAAAATCATCCAAGGCCAAATTTGAGAGAAAAATTGCAATAGATTCAAAAAACAATCATAAGGCCTTCTTCAGCTATGTTAGAAACCTGGGTGGAAACTCCCAGATATGCGCAGAATTAGTCCAAAATGATACAAAAATCACTGAACCCACAGACATTGCCAACATACTGGCAGACAGGTTCAGTGCAAACTTCATCCCCCTCTCCCCCCCAAAAGGAGAGATAAATATCCCAGCGGAGTGTAGCCTCCCAGACATCTCTAATGCGCAGGTGAAAGCTGCTCTCTCTAAAGCTAAAAACACAGCATCAATGGGACCGGATGGTGTCCCTGGCTGTGTGCTACACGAACTCAACGAGGAACTAAACCCACATATAAGGCAGCTGTTTAATCTTAGCCTTACCACAGGATACGTGCCCAAGGAGTGGCATACGGCAACTGTGGTCCCACTCCACAAAGGCGGTACCTCTACGGACCCTGGAAATTACCGCCCTATAAGCTTAACAAGCCTGGTCTGCAAAGCTATGGAGAGGATCATAATGGAACTCATAAACAAAGACATAGGGGACTTGCAGACATTGGACCCGACCCAGTTTGGCTTTGTCAAGGGCAGATCATGCCTTTTGAACTTGGTCGACTTCTTCGAAACAGTCACCAAGGCCATTGATGAGGGAAAGGCAGTCCATACAGCCTACCTTGACCTTGCAAAAGCTTTCGACACAATACCCCACTCGGGTATTATAGAGAAACTTACCAGCTTAAATGTAAACCCATATGTCACAAGATGGGTTGCAAACTGGCTAAAGGACAGAACCCACAGGGTTAGAGTTGCTGGCGCCATGTCAGACTCCAAGCCGGTCACAAGTGGGGTCCCACAGGGCTCAGTCCTTGGCCCCCTGTTGTTTGGCATCTACTTCTCAGAAGTACAGGCAAACATAATGGCTGACAAAGTTTGCAGATGAATGCAAACTGGGCGCCATAGTGGAAAGTACATCGGACACAGATATCCTTCAGAGGGGTCTCACGGAAACTGATAACTGGTGCCAGAGCCATGGCCTGAAGTTAAATGCCAAAAAATGTATAGTCATACCCTTCGGGAAAAACAATGTAACCCCAAGCTACCATATAGGTGGCAATCCATTAAGCACAGAAGAGGTTATCAGGGACCTGGGGACCCAGGTTGACAGTGGCCTTTCTTTTGACACTCACATTGCTAAAGTGGTTAGAAAGACCTTCTACATTGCCCACCTGATCATGAAGGGATTCACATCCAGATCAAGTGAGGTCATTGTTCCCCTGTACTCTTCACTTATCAGACCAATGATCGAGTACAATGCCCCATTCGGGATGTATCTCACCCGACACCTGCAGCAATTGGAGAGACCCCAAAAGTTCCTCACCAAAAGGATAAAGGGACTCCAAAATCTGTCATATGCTGCCAGACTGAAGAAACTCCAGCTCTATTCAGTCGCATACCGCCTGCTCAGAGGTGACCTGTGCCTGACATACAAGGCCATGTCCAACCCGGAATTAATGGACATGCTCCACCTCAAAAAATCCAAATCTACCAGATCCACTAGAGCAAGCGACTTAAACCTTAGCACGGATATAAATAGGACATGCTGGACGGATAGATTTGTCACCCAGAGACTCCCTATGCTGTGGAATAAAATCCCAGTCCATGTGAGGCAGAGCACCTCAATGGCTCTGGCTCTGTTCAAGAGAAATCTTGACCGGTGGATGGGAGATCGTAGGTTTACCCTGGGAATCATCTCTGTGTCACTGCTGGACAGAGGTACAACAAACTAATGGGCACAGTATTTTTTAACATAAGGGGTGGCGTAAGCCACAAAACTTTGGACTAGGCTTATAAATGCCTTAGGGCAGATAGCCTAGTATAAACCTATGAACCTATGAACAAAACACATATACAAACTTACCTTAATGCTGCTAGCAGGGAGGCTTTGCCTCCCTGCACCCCCCATGGAGGGCTCTGTCCCCCACACCCCCCGTAACTTTAATATACCAATTCCGAGATCGCACTACAGTGCGGAAGTGGAAATCTTTCCATTCCGCACTATAGTGTGATGCTGGATCCCTATGGTTGACATTTCAAATGTCAATCATATGGTCTCGGCCATATGAATGTTGACATTTTGAAATGTCGACCATTAGAAGGGGACCTATCAGACATCATCAGTGACTGTGTAACTAAGACCACTTCTGCTAACAAGATCACAAATTAAGTCAATAGTAAAGCCACACGCATCAAGTACTGCATTGTGCAAAGTGGAAAGAAAAGTGGCAACTGGGGTTCAGTGCAAAAAATTCAAGAGTCTTTATACTGTTGAGAAGAATCAAAGATGTGTTGCCAAAAGAGACCCAACTCTGCAACAAGAAAAAAATGTAGATGTTATAAAACACTGGCACCAGAATCAGTCATGGTGTGCAGCATGAAATGGTAGCAGCAAAGACTAACAGAAAGCTACATGTACTCTGGAGATGCCATTGTCATCCTTCTGTTACACATGGTGTGGGGTAGATTTCACCTTAATGACTTTTTAAACTCTAGAGCTTACATTAATAATAAGGACATCAAACTTGATGAGACTATGTAACACAGTGCCCCTATCCCTTCTAATCTGGCTTCTCCAGATGCCAACCCACTAAGTGACCCCAGGTCATATGGGGCATAGTCAAGGCTCCACAGTTCTTCACAATGTAAAGCAGACCACTTTTACAAAGTAATTTTGACAGCTCCATCATTAGTCATTCAGGTGAGAGTAAGCCTGTATGACAGGTACTCGAGTTTTGTTTTCATGTTTTAGTGATTTTAAAAAATAAGGGGAACAATGCAAATGGGATACTGGTGATGGTTACGAACAGTGGGTACAATTTTACCCTACACTGGGAATACTGCCTCAGCATTTCTGTTGCTGTTAGAAAAGTGGACAATACTATGTTACATACGTATTGGTCCCAATGGCATGATAATGGCTTAAAAATAAAAGATTGGTATTGGGTCATTTTTTATTGCTTTAATGTTAGATATGTGTACTGTACACAGTGTATGCCATAACGTGCACTCATAGCTCAGCCATAACAGACACAAGTCCTTTAAGGCTCAAACAAAATGCATAAAACAATTACCTGGAAGTATCAGATCTGTGTAGCCTTGCCTTATTGCAGAGGTTGAGCACAGTAGATTTTACCATGCTTCCCCTTTTGGACAACAAGCATTTCCAGCATGTTGCAGGGAATCCTTTGAACTCTTGGAGATACCCAAAACATTGTACATTTGTGATCAGGTCATACAAACATTCAATTTCCTAAAATTCTCAACGCACTTTCCACCAAATAAACCAAATTTATAATGTCAAAGGATATTAAGGCCATAGTTTAATGTCAGCCATAAACAATCTCTTGCATTTCTTTGCAGCTCATCACATTCTTCAGTTCACTCTTTCTCATAACATGCTTTCATATTTTCTGACTGGCCTTTTTTTTTTCTTTTTCTTTTCTTCTTCTTACAAAGGGTGTTTGAATTTTAAAAGGTGAGAACAAGCACTAAATTACAAACATTCAAGACAGGGAATAATGTTCTCTAATAAATATGACTAATTACAATTGCAGATTTAAGTTGTAAATATTAGGCTGAATGCACAGAGTATAGCAATAAGATTATTGCTGAGTGCTCCTGCGTATCAGTCTTCCTTACTGACACAGCAAGACAATAAAATAACAGAAGAAAGTTGGCATCCTAATCCATAAGAAAGGGCATAGAAGTAAATAGAAAACAACACAACTGCATGACAGTATACTGCTACATAAAACTACAAGTCTCCAAAGTGAAATTACAAAATAGCAACTGTAAATGAAAACTGTAAATGTCAAAATTCTCTGTAACCCGATGTAGTGTCCACAAACCCTTGCATTTGGCTCTGAGAGACAAGGCTCTGAGTTGTAGATCCTATCATATAGGGTTTAATTCCCTCAATCCTCATCTGCTCACTGTGTGAACTCAACCTAGTCACATAACCAGACAGTGATTGCAGCAACAGGGAATCTAGGACAGGCTCCTCTATAATCCCCTAGACTGCAAGCCAAGTAATTAGCTATTAGTGCGTTTGTGTGTGTGTGTGTGTGTGTGTGTGTGTGTGTGTGTGTGTGTGCGCGCGTGTGTGTCTGTGCGTAGATATATACATCTGTACACACACACACACACACATATATATATATATATATATATATATACATACACACACAGACATATATATATATATATAAATAAACAAACACACATACATATATATATTATATTATATATGTATGTGTGTATATATATATATATATATATATATATATATATATATATATATATATAAAATATGGGTCTACTTTACATGTTTGCCATTTCAGAAAGTCAACTTTCATATGGTCGAGACCATATGATCGACTTTCAGAATGCCGACCATGTAAAATAAACATAAAAAGACAACAAACACTTACCTTAAACTGTTAGCAGGGGGGCTCTGCCCCCCACATAACTTTAATACAGCAACTCCGAGAATTTTCCCATTCCACACTGTGTGGAGATAGCAGTTCCCCATGGTCGGCTTTTCAAAAGTCGATCATATGGTCTTGGCCATATGAAATTAGTGTGTGTGTGTGTGTGTGTGTGTGTGTGTGTGTGTGTGTGTGTGTGTGTGTGTGTGTGTGTGTGTGTGTGTGTGTGTCTGTGGATCTACGTTTCTTTGTCGAAATTTCATTATTTCGAAAAAGAAAAGTAGAGGACCACTTACGTGAAAGTGCACTTAAACGAAAGTGCACTTTTGTGAATATCAGTTCAACAAACTAATAAAAAACACAAAAAACTGTGTTTGCCCCCTGCACCACCGCTACCTAAATATACTAACTCCGAGATCGCACTACAGTGGAGAAACAGGTAAATTCCCTTTTCTCCACTGTAGTGTGCTTCGACGCTGAAGGAGCTCGGCTCATATCCTCAAATTTCTGCCCTGCTACCAAATAATACACCAGTGTGACACGTATATGTATTTAGAGCACTTGAAGAGCTTGTAACACCCTATTTGCCGAAAAAAAATAAAAGAAACCTCATGCTGTAGGGAGGTACTCCCTTACCATATAAACTGTTACACTGTTTCCAAAGCAAACAGCAGAGGTTTGTGTTTCATTTTGTTGCAAATGGTTAACTACTCAGCCTATCCAAACATGACATTGAAGGATGAAGTATGGAAAAGGAAAAAGCATAGCTTAGTGGTACCCAGACACCCCAACATCTTTAGTAGCACACAGTGCAACAGTTGTGGAAGAGCATCAAGATGAAAACAAAATTCTGTAGCAAGAGAAGTCGGGATGATAAGAAGAAAATCCTCCTGACTTTAAATCGTGGTAAAACAAGTTAAACCAGCTTGGCAAAAAATAGAGATAAAACCTGTTAAGAGAGAAAGGAAAAAGCTGCAAGTTGAATAAAAGAAAAAAGTGACACGATGAAGAAGTTACAAAAATGCAGCCCTAGAGAAGGACATGAGAAGGGAGTAAGGGAAAGGCAAAGTACATGTTTCAGATGCAAAAGAGAATGATAGAGGAAGTGGCAGATTTTTGCTGAAAGCAATTTTTTTAAAATTTCTGCACAAAAAGAATTTCTGCATAAGTTCTTGGATTCATTAGATGCAACTATCAGGCTTATGACCTTCTGGCCTTCAAGAAACTTTAGTGTTGTAACCTCTTGTTGATATTTTCTACTTGTCACATGAATGTACCAAGATCATTTTTGAAGGAAGTTAATGACTGACTTTTAATTGTAAGAGGAAGCTCACTCCTAATCCTAGAAGGTACTGTGTTATGTGTCTGTAACATTTTTTCTTATATTATTGATACTTACTTTTAGAACTCTGCTCCCTGAACTGGGGACATCTCTCCAACAGTGAGCTGCAGACTAACATCTTCAAATAGGAGCTGATATCATGCTGCCTTTCAGACCATGCAAAAGTCACTTTAAGTGGGAAAAAAGTAAAATATGTGCTGCCTAATCACATGAAAAAAGTTTAATAAAATGGCAAACAAGATTTTAAGCCAAAATATTCTTCAGGTTTCAGGAGACAGCAATGATATTTAGTTACAAATACACCAACAAATGCTAAAGCTTGCACATGCAATATATATGTAAAATGGGAATAAACTGTTGTAGATATAGAGATATATACCTATATATATATATATATATATATATATATATATATATATATATATATATATATATATACACATATGTATACATATCATTACAGGTCAAAACAGTGAATGCTTATATGACTGAATGCTTTTTGAATGGTTTTCAATATGCAGTTTTTGCCAGCAGCCTTGTTGTATGAGATTGTAGTGCAGCTGGGACAGGGAATTTGCCCTTAACGTGATGTTGGGCTGTCACGCAGTTGGTATATAAAATTATCCGGCTTGCACCCCACCCCCCACACCAAAAAAAAAAGTTTTAATTTTTTTTATTTCTATAATTTTAGATTTGGTTTAAAATTATCATTCTAACATTTGCTCTCATCAGTGTTTGAGGTATGATGAAACACTCATATTTATATTGACATATATTTTATATATGTATGTGTGTGTGCGCATCTATACATATCTATATATATCTATCTATATCTACATATCTATCTATATATATATATAGGTGTGTGTGTGTGTGTGTGTGTGTGTGTAAGGAAAGGGCACTGGGGTAGAATCGGGGATTGCAAAGTTCTACCCAGTGAAACAGTTGGCCTACAGTGGAGAGGAAGAATGGCAGCACCTGAAAACAGTATGTGTGAGGATTACAGAACAGAACTCCCGAGTCAGGCATGGAAATAAGGTACATAAGGAAAGCTGCTGGTGGAATGCAGTCCCGGAGATCATCAAATGAAAGGAGAGCAGGGAAAAAGGAGACAAAAAAGATGGACCAGGCTAGGAAGAGATACTGGTTGGTTAACAAAAAGGCTAAGAAAGGAGTTGCAATAGCAAAGAACAAGGCATCAGAGGCACCCTACCAGCTTCTGGAAATTGATTCAGTAGGTGGCACAAAGAAGCTATATCAGGTTGCAAGGCAAAGAGAGAAAGCTAAAGATGATAGTCAGACACCCTTCCTATGAATGCCAGTAATAATGTTCAACAGTCCACAAGAAGTCAAAGGCAGATGGAAGAAGTACTTCCAGCAGCTTCTGAACTAGAAAACCCCACAGAAGCTGTACTGCCCCAGACAAAACCTATGATGAGACAAGATGAGGAGCCCACCACAGAAGAAGAAAGAACAAAACTAAAGAAAATTAAGTCAGGGAAAGCAGTAGTTTCAGATGAGGTCACAGCAGATATGATAAAGATGTTAGGTGAGACCGTGTTAAAATAGTCCTGAGTGTACTCATAGCAGTGAGAGGGGTGTATCCCAGATGACTGGAGAATAAGTATACTAGTGCCAGTGTTCAAGAACAAAGGGAACCTTGACAGCTGTGGTCAATGCAGAGGTATACACGTCACACTGCATGAAAGTTGTGGAGAGAGTGATTTATAAATGAACATGCACAGTAGCAGAAAGTAAGATGGGAGATGAGCAGTTCGGAGTTAGAGCAGGATGCAGCACAACTGACTAGATGTTTCCAGTGAGACAGACAGTTGAGAAGAAGCTAGAGAAGAGGAAACAGCCCAGGTGGGCATTTCGAGACTTGGAGAAAGCACATAACAAGGTCCCAAGAAATCAGATTTGGGCAATCCTGCTGTGGTCTGATGTCCCAGAAACACTGACAAGATTACTGCAAGCTAGACTCAAGTACGAACATTGTTTGGTCTCACAGAGGGTTTCCCAGTAGGAGTGCATCAGGGTTCATCTCTGAGCCCACTGCTGTTCCTACTGGTGATGGACTACATCAGCAAACAGCTCAGAGGGGACAGATCAACAATGTTGCTGTATGCAGATGATGTGGCATTACAGGCAAACTCTGAGTAAAAGCTTCAGCAAAGGTCAGGAGGATAAAATGCAAAACTGAAGGTACATTGGATGAAAGTGAGCACAGATAATTGCAATGGCAGCTAATGGGGGAAATTAGAAGAAGCTGAGAATGGAGATAGAAGGTAAGCAGTGGAACAAGTTAACAGCTTCAAGTACTTGGGAAGGTTGGTTGAGGAGAAGGAAAATTTGAATGAGGAGGTCAAAGCTAAAATCAGACAACAAGGATAAAATATCAGGTGTAGTGTATAACAGAAGAATTAAAAAAAAAAAAAAAGCTGAAAATTAGGGTGTACAAAACAGTGGTGTGATCAGTACTGCTGGAAGGTACAGAAATCTGGGCAGTAAAAGAGGAGCAGTTGAGAAAGCAGAGGTGATGGAGATGAAGTGCCTGAAACAGGTGGTAGGATGAACACTATGGGACAAAGACATCAGGACATAAGAGCAAAAGCAAAAGTAACTCTAGTTGCAGAAAAGTTCAAAGAGAACAGATTTCTGTGGTTCCAGCACATGCATAGAAAAGCTGAAAACAATCTGGTGAAGAGAATTTGAGACAGGAAGAAGGCAAGAGGAAAGGAGGGCATCCAGCAAAGAGGTGGATGGATTGTGTGAGAGAAGACCTGCAACAGTCAGGCATGAGTGTCAAAGAAGGTAGGACAGTGGATTTGAATAGACAGATAAGACAGCTGGCATATCACCCCCACCCCATGTAGAACAATGGGAAAAAAGGGATTGATGATTATTTATATATGTGTGTGTGTGTGTGTGTGTGTGTGTGTGTGTGTGTGTGTGTGTGTGTGTGTGTGCATAGTTCCTGGTTACAAACTCTACACCCTAAATGCACAAAACAAACATGATCAAGCCCACATGCTCAAATCTTGTAACTTCAATCCAGCAAAAAGAAATGGAACATTGTTGTTTCTTTTTGCTGGAACCTGGACTATGCAAGACTGCAAACAGTGAGGATTGAGGAGTTTGCCCTTACCCAACTGTACAGCAATCTCAAAAATAGACTATATAAGCAGCAGAGGGGTGTGGGGGGGGCCCATCCCTTGCAAAAACATATGTAATATTTCTTGTGTGTGCTTGTCAAGGTTACAAGATACAAGCATGTGGACTTGATCTTGTGTGTTTCGCGCATTTAGGATGTCAAATTTGGAACCTAGAAACATATATAGAGACACAGAGATACACACACACAATGTTTAGCTAAATGCCCAAATGACAGTGCATAGCCGAACTGATTAGGCACAATCCCTGGCTCAGTTCAGCTGTGCATGAACGGTCAGCAAGTTAGACATTCTGGTACTTGGAAAAAAAACACAATACTATCAAAACACAGTATTCAAAAACAAAAATGTTAAATATACAAAATATGCCCTTGATAATTTGTTAAAAAAATTATAGCAATAGACTAAACATTTGTTTCATTTTTTTTAATTTGATAGATTCAGTTATAAGCCGCGGTGGTGCAGCGATAGCGTTGTTGCCTCACAGCAAGAGGTTCTCCCGTTCAATTCTCGGCTGAAGCACCTTCTGCGTGGAGTCTGCATGTCCTCCCCACGGTCGAGTAGTGTTCAAAAGACATGCATAGAATGGGCGTGCCTTCGTTGTAGGTTGGGTGTCGAGCTGGCACCTCTGCACCCGTAAAAAAAAAAAAAATCTACTGCCAATCATTAGTGGACTGGAGTTCCGCTGTGGTGACCCCTAACCGGGAAAAGCCGAAAGAACAATAATTTGATAGAGTCAGTTATTTATAATTAGTGGTATTATATTTTCCTCTGTTACAATGTGTGATCTTTTTGTTTGTATACAAGAAAATGACAAGTAAAAAAATCTGTTTCTATTCATCTACTCTAGGATCCAAGTTTGATAATGAAAGTTTTGTCAGAGAAAGCAAAAATTCATAAAATGCACAGTTTAATTTAAAAACAATATGAAAAGATGGATAGTATTTCTTTAAAAAACTAACAATGAAATCCTAAACATATGACTGGGGCTGGTCAAGTTTCCTAGTGAGAGTATATACTTTTACTTCCTTTCAAAATTTCTGTTCTAGGTACTGTTAGACTTTATGGAACACAAGGTAGTAATGTGCTGCAAAGCAGTACTGAACTAGATGCTCCATGGAAAGCCCCTCTATATTTACACAGTACTCATACTTCCAAAGTCCGTACATAATCAGCTGACTAGAGAAGCTGTTGTAGTTTAAATGATATACATTATGCCGGTACTTTCCCGTCTAACAGGTCGAGTGTAAAGGGTGAAAATGATTCAGCACATTGTTACAACATAAAAAGCCAAACTGTCCAATTAGTTGCTCTGACCATATTTCAAGATGATCTCATTTAAATTTCAATTGCTCTTCCAAGTCAAAACATAAAATTACAAATCTTAAGTACATTGCATCAAAGTCTCTAAGTGAACTAAGTGAAAAACTTAAGAGAAATGCACCTTAAATTCTGTAAAAAGTTAAACTTAATTATTAACTACTAGCTTACAGTCATAGTACAGACTGATTTATTAATTTGCTAAAATGTTTTGACTAAAATTACTTTTTTTATTTTTAAAATCAGTAATGACCACAAAGCGAACCAGTTACATAAAAGCCAACACTTAAGGATTCCAGTAAAAACAGTCTTTTTCTCTATCTGGAATTAGAGAAACATTTGTTTTTTTCGATGAATATTATTAAATGCTAAACTATAATGATCCAAACAAATAGCTATTACAAACACTTATTTAAAAATAATAATAAAAAAAAATAAAATAAAAAGCAGATTATGTTCTTATTCTATCAGATTACCTAAGAGCCTTGCTTGATGACTGTTTTGATTTCTCCAGTTCACCAGTTAGAATTCAGTATGTCTTCAGAAAATCCATGACTGATGGATCCATCTCTCTCAACTGCTTTGATTTAGGCATAAACTTATAATTTTTTGGCCATAACTGTTTTGGGGTTTTACTAGTGTTTTCCAGTAGACTAATATAGTAGTTTAATATAGTTTTATATACACCAAGTTAAATGAGATAGTTCCAATTACACTCCATATTTAACACTCCAGGATATAGTGTGCCATTTTTAAGAATACATACAGTTTCTTTACACAAAAATGAAAGTTATGTACTTACCATAACAAAAGATCTGTGTTGTGTTTCCATCTGATACAACCTGCGTTTTATCGGATCCAACTCGAATCCTGTGCCTGACAAGTTCTCAAGACTTCAACTGACCAGGCGCTGCCTTCCCTGCCTACAATCCACCACTCCCTAGAGAATACCTCAGACTGGGTTTGCCCTCTCTCAAATTAACAACAAGGTATAATGCCTGTATAAAGAAGGAGGATGAAGGCTGCAAGAAAAAGGAGCAATAAAACCTCTCCCACTTTGTCATTCACAAAGAAAAGACTGGACAAAAAAGGTGGGGGCAGGAGAGGGTGAAAGGTTAAACCAGACAGAGACAGACAATACGGATCTAACATTATGTTAAGTACATAACTTTCATATCTAGTGTTGTCTTCTCTGACTGGCTTCAACCTGCACGACAGAGTCCCCAACCCCTGGGAGGATCTACGGAAGGATATTCCACAACATTGCGCAGCCAAAGGAAGCCCTGGACCTAGACTAAATATCCAGGTTGTAGTTCACAGGTCAGTACTATGCTAACTGCCCTTGTGGGCCATTTTAAGCCTAGCTACTTACCCCATGTACTTGTCTCTGTAAGGTGAACACATTAACCAGTATGCCAACCTCCCAAGCAGTGAGAAATAAAGGTCTGCAGGCCCACCCAGGTCGCTGCTGCACAGTCATCTAAAGAAGCCCTTGAAAAGAAGGCCTTAGAAGTAGCCATGGCTCTAGTGGTGTGATCTTCAGGTGTCTGCAAAGGAAATACAGTCTGACAGCCACTTGGATAATGTCATGTTAGACAAAACCCTACCCAATCTGGATTTTGAGAAGGAAACAAACAGCTGATTGGATTTTCTGAAAAGATTTGTCCTGTCCAGGTAAAATCTCAATTGTCTATGCACATCCAAGCAATGAAACAAGTATTTTCTCCTGTTTGAAAAATTAAGAAAGAATACAGGAAGATGAACAGACCTTTTCAAATTACTCTCGGTGGCTACTTTAGGGAGAAAGGAAAGGTTCATGCAAAGAAAGACTCTATCTTTGTGGAACACCAAGTAAGGTAGAGTAGTAGCCAGAGCTTGTAGCTCAGACACTCTCCAGGCTGAGGTAACAGGCACCAGCAGCAAGATCTTCCAAGATAACAACTTTATGTCTGACATTGCAGAAGGCTCAAAAGGAGGACCTGCAAAGACTTGCAACATGAAAGGTAAATTCCACAAAGGGACAGGATCCCAAATGGATGGGGGGGGGGGGGGCACAAAAGAAATGCGCCTTTTAGGAATCCTTCGGAAATTTTCAGAGTAACCAAGGGAATACTATCCCTGCCAATATGATAGTTAGATATAGCTGCCAGCTGTATCTTAATCATAGAAAAACTACAGCTTGAATTAAACAACTCAGCAAAGAAGTCCAAAACTGATTTTAAGGGAGCGGAAAAGGATTAACTTTGAGAGGCCAGCCACACTGCAAAGCGCTTCCATTTGCTTGAGTACACTTTCCCAGTAGATAGCTTCTGGGACAAGGACAAAATATGCACATTATCTAATATCTTGGGACTCTTGGCCATCAAGGGAACTGGGGAATGCATGTGGTTAACTTGAGGAACTGCAGACTGGGTGGATTCAGACTCATTGGATGAGAAATGAGATCTGGAGTGAGATCCAGAACCCAAGGAGGTTATCTCAGAAGAGCCCACAGAAAAGGGAGCAGTTAATATGCATGCAATCCAGGAAATCACTGAGGAGCCTAGCCCAACTTCTCAGTTGCTCCTAAGCACACAATTATGTTAAGTAACTTACTTAGAGTAATGTAGTAGACAAATGAAGGCAGGGAGAATCAAACTTTGGACTAGTCCTCTGTGCTGACTGCCAGACTGAATTACAATATGCAGGACAAAATTAAAATAATTTTGGAATAACAGCTACCCTTTAAGGAATTATTCTGTGTAATGAGACAAGACAGTTCTGAAAATGAATAAGATACTTGGGTGCATAATACAAAGAGCAGAATCTCAATATTGTGATGTCCTCAGCATTGAGCAGGATCTCAGTACTGAGGAAATCTTATCATATTACAGGATGTTGGTAAAGCCACATCAAGAGTACTGTGTACAGGCCAAATGCAGAGGATGAGAGTGACTGGCCAACTTTGGCTCACCCATCCTAAGGGAAGGAGACAGCCAAGGCTTGTTATAACAGCAACAAACAGTATGATGATCTCAATATTGCAAGCAGTACATCTCTTGGTTAGAAACATGCAAATGCAATGAAATGCACATGCACCTACAGAAAACAGCAATTTCAGAGCTCACAAGGCTGCTGCAAGGCATTGGGGTTTAGGGCACACTCCCCAGAAATGGTATGATACTGTGCTATCATCCTCTATCTCCTTACCAGCCGAGGATGTGGCTTGGCTTGAACTTTGGGAAGGCTAAGTTGGGTCCAGTAGACTCACCAAAGTAGTACAGGAGCTGGTGGTAGATGATAGTCAGCTGTGGGGAGTAAAGAGTACCGAGTGCCTTCAGGACGATATACACAACGGGAATTTAAGCTGGTAGAAAGTATGCAATAAAGGATTACTACAATGGCAAAGGGTAAGGGAGCATTAGAATACAAGTACAAAATCAGAAAGTTAAGCATTTGTACATAACAAAAAAGAAAGAAGAGAAAGAGAAATATGACATGGATATTCCATGTTCTTTAGGGGCAAGGGGCATGGATAGATTTGAATTAGAAGAGTAAAGAGGGAAAAGAGACATTGGTAGCAGCTAAACAGGAACATTTCTAATTGGGCTTACAAAAATGATGGATGTGGTAGGGGTATGGAATGAATTGTCTGAAGGAGTGACATATTGTAAGTCATCACGGGCTCAAACTTGACTAGGTACAGAAAGAAAAAATAACTGTTATGCAAGAACAGTCACAAATGACACAACAATACATTTTAAATAAGTTTCAAACACTTTATTGTTAATAACTAACTTTCAAAGCACTACATACAGATATCACAACAGTTGTCCATGGCACCACTCAAACCTAGAACTTAATGAGTACCCACAAAGAAGTCAGGATATTTAGCACTACACTATTTTATCAATATGTGTCTCATTTACACAAAATATAACTCCACTTTAAAAAGACATTAATACTTGAATCATTGCTTATCATCTACTACACTCCTTTCAGATGAGGGGTTACCCTTATTACTTTTTTTTAACTTGGTAAATTGTAGAACCTGAAAGTCAATTTACGGCACAGGCATTATATCTGATCAATATGCAATCATCAGTTGGTTGTGAATATAAATCACAACCTGCTGACTTGAGCTACTCTTCAAAACAATAATGACCTTGAAGGAACATTACAGTCTGAGAAAACTAGCTTGAGAATTGAAACATTTACCAAGTATTTACAAGACCTGCAACTTAAAAAATCAATGCTATATTTTATCATTTTTTCTGTTGTCATAGGAAAAGAATACTCCTCATGCTGTGCATTCACCTCTTATCAGTCATGTGCTCATTCTCTCTTGGGAATGACAGAAGCTTTATGAAGCACATGATATTGGGCTTGAAGCTGTACAGGTAAGATGTAGTTTAGCTGCAAGAAAATTCTCTCTCTCAAGTCTTACATCACCAGGTCATGAAAAAAATAAAATGCCTTTTGACCACTATGCTTATCTCAAAAATTGAATTTATTTAGAAATTACTTATGCTAACAAGTGTGTTTCTAACTAAGCATGGACAGTAATGGTAGACTTCCAAGATGGCTGTACATTGAGTAACAGAGCATAAATTCCAGTGTGAAAACAAACTCAGAAGAGACGGCCAGTAAACTCGTACTTTTGAGTAAATGTTAGCAACTGGCTAACAAGTGCTCTGCCTGGATGCCAGTAAAAAAGAAATTCAGAGAACCTGAAAGAAAAGCAGTCACAAAAGGTGAGGGAAAAATGGTGACTGGGAAGAATTCTGCAGCTGTTCAGCAAAAAGCAGTGCAGCCTTCAGCTTTGGTGAAAAACATGACTTCCAGTAGCCTAGAGGACAAAATAAGCCAAACACTCTCAGAGCTGATTAAAACAAATGAAACACTGAATGAGTATACCAACTCAAATAACAAAAGGCTGGAAAAAATGGAAGAAGCTTTAACAGATATTCAGATGAGGTGATAAAACTGCAAAAATCAGAAGTTGAAATGAAGAAAAGGCTGGCTGAATATGAGACTGCTCAAAACTGATGTTTAAATAAATAACAGAATTAGAGGACATAGCATGTAGGGAAAACTTGAGATTTTCTGCTGTGCCAGAGAAGTTGAAAGGAACAGACTGCATTAATTTTATGAAAGCACAACTAAGCAAATGGAGTGCTATTCCACAGCAGTTGTATCTAACTGAAAGGACACATTGTGTGTATGCTCCAAACCTGACCATGAGAAAGCAATCTAGACCTTTAATAGTAAAGATACAATCCTACCAGCAGAAGAATTTGATTCTGACAAATCTGTGGCAGAAGGACAAAGTATTAAAAGTAGGAGACAGTAGAGTGTGGAAAATGATTACTCACTGTACACCAGGCAGAAGAGGAGTAGAATTATTCCACTAAAAATGGAATGTCAAGAATCAGGCATAAGATTCAAGCTGCTGTACCCAGCTATTTTCAAAATATTCTTTCCTGGATGGACAAAATAATTTTCTGATGCAGAGGATGCTAAGGAGGAAAAACAAAAGTTTGTGCAACAAAAAGTGAGCTATGAAACAGAAGGAGATTCTGCTTCTTGTTCCTCTCATGATAAAGACCGCACAGAGACTGTGCCAATGTTTCAATGGAAAATGCTGGAGAGAGAGAGAGAAAAAAAACACAAGAGTTGACTACAAGAACGATCAGTACATTGGAAGTGAAGCAGAGACTGGATTTGAGAGCTGGAGATCAACAGGAATAAAGCCAGCAACTCAGAAATTGACAAATAAATGTGGGATTACAAAGCATTAATTATATTTATGAAACATGACAGAACAGGAAAACCTAGAAATCTAGGAGTTTTTTTGATTTTTCAAACATGTAAGGGACTCTAAAGCACATGCCTTACTTCATGCCATTGTTTGGAAGAACATTTAGGGGAGGGGAAGAGGAAGGAAAGAATTAACTCTAAGTAAAACAACATTTTGTTCTTAACATTAGTATTTGTATAATGCATGATAGAATTTGCATGCTATAAAGTAACGTTTTCTCAGTTATTTTCAAATGTCATGGGATACTTAAGTAAAAAGGTAACCTTGTTTTATTTTTAACTTTCTTTTTTCCTTTCTTTCTTCTTGTTCAGTTTTAACATCATAGTTTGGTACGGTGCCTGCAAAGCATCTGACCGCAAGGCTCTCCTGAGGGTAGTGAGGACAGCGGATCAAGTCATTAGTTCCTTGCTCATATCCATGGATGATCTGCATGAGACTCGGTGTGTATCAGAAGGGCTAGGAAGATAAGTAACGATCCCACTCACCCTGCCCATGGCATGTACTTCCACTTTTCCTCAGGCAGGAAGTATCGCAGCTTATACTGCAAAAATGTAGAATGAACAGGAGTTTCTTTCTTCTATCCATAAGGCTGCTAAACTTGAATGCCAGAGCATGACAGAAAATAATTTGATCAATATGCCACATGCTATGAAGTATCAGCTGTAGTAATCACACTTGCAAATTGCTTCAATAACTGGTACAGTTAGCCTTATTTCTTATGCTGTTACTTCCTAAATGTGCAGTAATCGGAGTTAGTCACCACACCATACAAGTGCAATATGAACATCAGAATATATCATACTACAACTGATGAAGTGCAATATTCTAAGCAGTTACAATGTAAAATCATAGTCTTGCAAAACTTACTAGTATAATATTGTCTAATGTCTTCCTGTCCAATTGTGGTAATTTATTGTGTTGTTAATATTTTAATTATTACTGTATGTGCATTAGTCTTACTGTCATTCAAACTGTGTGTTCATTGTTATGTCTTGCACAGGGACCAAAGCAATGTAATTTTGTTTAGCTTGCACTGCTGTGTTTATGTGATCGACAATAAAGTTTATTCTGACTTTTGACTTTGACTTGACTAAGAAATGTAAAATTCTATGGTGGTGTAGTGGTAGCGTTGTTGCCTCACAGCAAGAGGTTCTCCCATTCGATTCTCGGCTGGAGTGCAGGGAGTGCCTTCTGTGTGAAGTCTGCATATCCTCCCCGCGGTTGGATGGGCGTCCGAAAGACATGCGTAAATGGGCGTGCCTTCATTGAAGGTTGAATGTCGAGCTGGCACATCGGCATTGGTGAAAATCTACTGCCAATCATTAGTGGACCGGAGTTCCTCTGTGGCGACCCCTAACTGGGAAAAGCCGAAAGACAACAACAACTTGACTTAAGAAATGTAGGCACTGCAATGTAAAAAAAGAAGAAAAGTCTGGTCAAAAGAGCATGATACAAGAAAAAAATATCTGCTTTTTTTCTTACTCTTGCATAGGGAATGACTGGATTAAGGCACTTGGCTTGATCTAGCAACATGTTTTAAGAGAAAGCAAATAAATAAAAAAGAACACTGAATATAATAAAAGGTTTCCTCTAGCAAATAATGAGTGCTTGTAGAAGCAACTCTGTATCAGGTTCTCATGTCTCCATGGAGATAATCTGGTAAACAGCAATAAAAACAGAATACTTATTTCTTTCAATAGCTAGGAGATGTTTTCTGAAAGCATTCAAGTGTTTTCCCAGTCTAGGAGAGTAATAAAGATAAGATAAAACCAGATAGCACTTCATAGAAGCACTGGCTCTAACCTTCCTTTTAGGCTAAAACAAGTCTGTGAGTGTGGCTGACAGTCTGGGAAAATTGTTCCTATTAGGAGGGAAAACGTCAATATTTGAATATGTACATAGTTTTGTGTGTTATTATTAAGTTGATAGGTTTTAGGGTTGTGTTTGTTTTTTGTTTGAGGGCTTTCAATAAAACAAAATGTTTTGTAAGATGTGACATAGGCTCAAACAGATATGACAAGAAAAAACTGTATAAAAGATTAACCTGCCAAACATTCGTGTATGTATGTAACACAAAAGCTGGAACTAGACACTTAACAAAAATTATGTTACACATAGATGGTGGGAATAACACCTTTTTAACACAATGTTTTCTATATTATATTTAATTGTAAATAGTCTCACAGATATATACAAAAAGAGTAGTTACTGAACTATATTAAAAATGTAGAGTGCAAATAGCTATGCTACAGGAGACACATTTTGAAAGAAGTGAACATATGAATTTGATAAAGAAAGGTTTTCAGGAAGGTTATTCAGCATAATACCTGGGGCAAAGGAAAACTGGAGTATTTATATTTATGGCAAGAGGAACTCAAAAAGTGATAGAAGAGGATAAAAAAGATAATAATGGTAGATTTGTAGTACTGGGGCTACTGGCAAGGGAGGAAGATTAAACTGGCATATATCTATATTTCACCAAAACCTGCTATAATGGAGCTTATGAAAAATATGGGAGAAATAATCATCTTTTAGCAGGGAATATTACTTATAGGTGGAGACTGGAATTAGATCTGCAGCAGTGAACATGTATCGGGGGGGGGGGGTGCAGAAGGGAAAATATAATAAAGGAGGGTAGATTTTTGAAACACTAACAGTAGTAAGTCATCTCTAATTAACTCCCTAAGATTAACATGTTATCTATAACCTTCTTGTATTACTCAAGTCTTTGTCTACAACACTAGGACACAGCAAATAAAAGATAACATTTTACCAAGGGGAAAACATACCCAAGATACTCAGACTAACAACACTAAGATCTTCTGTTGGCATCATGTTATGTTTTCATTGTATTATGTTTTCTATGTCATATCTGTACTAGATGTATAATGACAGTAAATAGGTATTAGAAGTCAGTAATAGGGCACCGTGGGATGACTTGCCTTTATAGAGCTTGTGGGTCAGGCAGAAGTCTGATGCAGTTGTGATCAACACTTGAAAGGACCATCACTGAACTGCGATTCATGTAAATAGCATACAAAGACAGAGACTGCAGTACCTCAAAGAATTCCCCCTTCTTCAGCATATTATAAGGGATCTCAGCATACATATAAGTAGCATGGATGTCTGGGCCACAGAGCCATGGTAGAGGGTTAAACCAATGGCAAAAATGATGTAAAGTTCTATAGATTCTAATTTACATGTTCGGCGTCTAGACAATTAATTGCAGTTTTGTGATCCTACTTTATTGTGTTGATAATTATTGTATTGTCCTTTTTCAAGGAGCTACACAGCTTACCCAGTTTACAGTTGGTGTTTGGACACATTATATAAATGTTTGTGTAATATGAACATATTAGCCAAGATCAACGGTAACTTGTCTATAGAGGTTAAGGTACTACAGCCTTTGTAGAGGATGGAAGTGTTGATACTGCCTTTGGATAAGACAGTGCTGTTAGAATGACATCTTTTCGCTTTTGCTTGAGAATAGAATAGTTTTGGTCTTGACAGTTTTAATATGAGGTTATACAAAAGACAGATTTATCACAGTACTCACAGGTTTTGTCTCTCCATAATAACAGCTGTCACTGACAAAGACAGCAAAAACGAGAACCTCTAGTTCAAGACCCTGAGGGACTAAAACAGTAACAGGCAGTGACTGAAAGATGGCACCATTCCATATGATTATTTGGTACCATTCAGACAGCTGTTGAACCATTTGATGGTACCGATAGGCTGTGGTTATTTAGAGGAACATTGCGTGGTCAACAGTATACACTTTAGAGAGGTCCAAAAATGTTGATTCAACAATTCATTGATGGAGTAATTGGAAACTGATGTACTCTAACATCCAACACAGCAGTGCTGTGGTTAAGTAGGAAATCATGTTGTGAATGTGTGATAAAGTGACCAGATAAAGTAGCTGTGAATGAACACATTTTCTAAAAATTTTCTGAAAAGGAGATAACAGAGCTATTGGATAGCTGTTTAATTCAGCTGATGTTTCTGTCTCATGTAGAGCTACACCAAGGGACTTTTTCCAGATAGTAAGAACAAAACCCTTTTTATAAATATGTTAAGTTTGAAACTGGGTGAGCAATAGCTCTTGGCTAGTAATTCACAGGAGAGAATGGCAAATGAAGCTGAACACTGTTCCAGCTTATGGAATAATTTATACAATAAACCTGATAAAACTATTTGTGAGGTAAAGACTTGGCAATTATGCTCAGAAGATGTTTAGTGGCTATTCCTTTGATGAGCTATAAAGCTCTTGTGTTATATGACAAACATTCTCAAAACTGATGAGCAATTTTAGTGAACTGGGTATGGAAAATGCAAAGTAAGACTTTTTTGCAAGAGTACTGTGTGAATTGCTGTTTTCTGCCTGATTATTGTTGATCTATGTCTGCATTTGATATTGGATTGGAGTTATTCATTTAAGGTTTGGGTACTTCCATTTATCATCTTTACTCTTCAATTGAATTTTGTATTGTTTTGCTTTAATTTTGCATGCTGTTTTTGGAATTTTAAGTGGTCCTGGCTATGGTCAGTTAGAAAATAATTATTTTGCACACACTGAATAAAATAGAGCTAATTAGTGGGGGAGCTGAGAAATATCATTCCTCATTTAACTACAATATTTAGTGGCATCTTTATTTAGCTGTTGTGCTATGTGACTTGCTGTTCTCTGCTCGACTATTGCTGATCTTTGTATTTGATTTTGTATTTGATTTTGGATTGAGTTATTCATTTAAAGTTTGGTTACTTCCATTTTTTATCTTTACTCATATTGCATTTTTGTTTTGTTTTAATTTTTTTTTTATTCTTTTTGGAGTTTTATGTGGTCCTGGCTAGGGTCAGTTAGAAAAGAATTATTTTGTGGACAGTGAACATTCAGCTAATTAGTGGGAGGAGCTAAGATATAGTATTCCTCATTTAACTACATGTATTTAATGGGATCTTTAGTGGTAGTGATGTGTGACTTGCTGTTCTCTACCTACTGCTGATCTCTGTCTGCATTTGATATTTCGCACCCGTTCAACTCCTGTTGTGCTTTTACATTTTGGTGACTTTTGAGTTGCCTGCCACTAATACAAACCTGAATTTGGAGTCTCATCTCATCAGCTCATTCTACACAGCACTGATAGAGCAACTGGGAAGGTCATTCCCCACCCTAGTCTCTTAAACAAACTTGAATTATTTTCTTTTTTTCTACATTCCAAATTACTAAAAAATTGCACTTTATCTGCTTTTTCTGCATTTGTGCTTCTTCCTACTGTATTTAGCTTTTTGCTGCATGTTCCTAAAGCATTTACTCTGCTGCACTTATTACTGCTTGTCAATAGTCTGATTAATTGTAACTGTTATTCTAAGTCTGATTTAAACACTTGAGCTCCAAACCAATTATTTTACATTAAGAAGGTTTGTGGACTCCGCTCTTGTGGTTGGAAAGGATAGCCTTCACCCTTCAGAGCTGGGAATTGCTGGTGAAGGTTTATTGTGCCTGATAGTCTAAGTAGCTTTGTTCTGGTTTAAGCACTTGGCCTCCAAACCAGTTATATCATATTAGGAAGGTTTGTGGATTACACTCTTGTGGCAGGAAAGGATAGCCTACGC
Organism: Protopterus annectens; assembly: GCF_019279795.1. Lineage (NCBI taxonomy): Eukaryota > Metazoa > Chordata > Ceratodontiformes > Protopteridae > Protopterus > Protopterus annectens. The sequence continues at coordinate 383,041,751 of NC_056737.1, read as the reverse complement.
CCTTCTTAGCTGGGAATTGTTGTTGTAAGTCTTAATGTGTCTTTTTTGACTAGATAGAGGGCTAGCCTGTTTAAAAAAATGAATATCTGTGCCTGAGGTGTTTGGCAACCACACTACGTGAGAAGAAGAGTGTTGCTGGTTTTTGCTAAACTCTGCAAAAGCTAAGACCTACATTACCATATCAACTGCTTAAACACTTGTTTTTTCTGCATTAATTGAGTGTTTCTGTGTTGAATATCTGCATATTTTACTCTTTTTCCAGTCTTTAGAGTAGAGGGGTCTTGAGTCATTTTCTGGCCTGGGATTGCATAAAGGAAAGAAGAGTGTGGTGTTTTTGATTGGCCACATGGCCTTATGTTTCTTTTTTTTTTTTTAATCAAATCTCCACTGCTATTTAATCACTGCAGTTGCGAAATGCTTGGCTCATAATCTACGAGAACTGTGGCATTTGGCGATCACACTACTTGAGAAAAGTGTTGCTGATTTCTGCTAAACGCTACAAAAGCTAAGACTTACATTGTCATATACACTGTTTCGGTACTTGTTTCTTGTACTGTTTTTGGCACTGCTGCATTACTTGAGTGTTTCTGTTTTGTCTATCTGCACTTTTTGACCCTTTTTACAGTCTTTAGTTAGAACTCCCTTGGTTCCACTTTAGTGAGAGTTGATGGGACCTTAGTTGTTTTCTGGCTCAAGATTGTGCAAAGGAAAAAAATGTGTGCTGTTTTTGATTGGTCACAGGTTCTTGATTTTTTTTTGTTATCGAAACACCTCTGCTATTTAAGCGATACAGTTGCACAACTCTTGGCTTATAAACTAGAAGAAAACTAAGACTTACAGTATCATATCCACTGTTTCAGCACTTATCCTTTGCATTGTTTTGTCACAGTTGCATTAATCAGTGTTTCTGTGTTGAATATCTGCACTTTTTGACCTTATTTACAGTATTTAGTTACAACTGCTGCTGTCTGCACAGTAGCACCTAGCAGTGATCTGTACAGTCACCGATAACTTACAGCACAATTCACCTTTGTAATCTGTGTAGACACCGATCTCTCACAGTGTAAGTTTCCCCTAAAATACCCTTACTGTCAAGATTGATTTTTTAACTACTAGAGCATCTAGTTTGTGCATAGCTTAGCGTTGCTCATAAAGTTCCTTGTCTTATTGACCTATTCAATATTTAAAATTTCCCTCACACCTCCCTAGTAGATCAGCAGCCATAGCTATGCACTTCCTGGCTCTCTTTGTGGCCAGTCTGGTTGAGATGGGTATTCTGCAGCATAATAACAACTGCCTCATGTACTCTGACATCCCACTTATTCTTAATAAAACAGACATGCTGTTCATTGAGCCTTATGAGTAAAATTGCATTACAGGAGGGATCAGGAAATTTGCCCTTTCTCCACTGTAGTGAGATCTGGGAGTTGATATATATAATTAGTAGAGGGTGTGCGATGCAGCCTCCCACATGAGAAGTTTCACTGAACGGCATTTTCGATGTAATGCCATTTGGTGATTTTTTCCATTTGATGGCTGAACAAGGACCCTTCTGCCATTAGTGTATCACACCCAGCAGCAAGATGTGTGACTGTTTCCAATTCTGTTTTACAAAACCTGTTTTTGCCTGTTTCTCTGATATGTTCAATGGACTTTGTAAACCAAAGTATATGTAGCACACTATCCTGGGCTGCTAATATTCGCCTTTCGTCTTTTGGTTTAAAATTCACCTCTCCTTAACTATTCCTGCATGAGATCCTAATCGACATGATGTTGTTCCAGGAATTCTCTGTATTTGCAACTATATTTATGCATTTTCCACATTTCTTGTCTTCTTATCTGATCCTTCACCTTATATTCTTTGTTTTTTTGCAAATTCAGTTGCTGTCTGATTTTTACTATTTCTGGTTTGATTTCCATTCTCGCTTGACACCAATATGCTTCTGCTAGAGTACGCAGGGAAGACATCTTAGACTTGCTCTCCTCATGTTTTAAAACTTTCACTATGTTTGGATACTGTGAGGTCAGCAGATGTGCATGCAGTCCTATTATTGCAGATTTATACATATAATAAATTTCGAGGAGGCTCATGCCTCCTTCAGAATAGGGAACAGAATATAGAATGATTTTTATAAATCATTTGATAAGCATGAAGCATTTTTCTTGTTTTCCTCTCCAACTAATCCAATACCTTTTGGAGCCAGTCAATCACCCCAAAACTATAAGTTAGAACAGGAAGATCAAATTGGTCTGTAAACTTAGACTTTGTTCCTAGATGTCACAGCTGTTTTCAGTATTAATTTTAGTCTTTTAATGTATTTCTTACTAAGTTTTATTTGCATTTGTTCATGTTTTACTGTTGATCCTTCATCAATTCCCAAATATTTATACACTCCCTTCTGCTCAAGTTCCTTTATGTCGCATTCCTCTCCCAGATCAATATTTTCTTGGTGCTGCAGCTTTCCTGCTTTAAAGGTTGCTTTTGCACATTTATCAAAACCAAATGGCATTCTTGTATCATCTGAGAAAGTTTTGACCACTTGCAGTTGTGCTGTCAGTTCCTCATCTGTTGAAATATACAGTTTTAAGTCATCCACAAAAAGATATGAAGTTGTTACACTTTGTTGCTTTCTAGGAACAAAATTGTAACCTTGACCTAATCTGTTAATTAGACAGTTTAACGGGTTAAGAGAAAGACAAAAGAGCAGTGATGACAAAGTCACCCTGAAATATCCCAGTTGGAATTATTATCCCTAGGATAATAATTTGTCCTTTATCATGGATTAGCTGCAAAGTGGTTTGCCACTGTTTCATGGTCACTGTAATGCAACTGATCAATGTAGAGTATATCTTATATATTTGTAAGCACTCTTTTATCCACAAATGTGGTATACTGTCAAATGTTTTTTTGAAGTTTATCCATGCCATACTTAAGATTATTCCCCTTTTTACAATTCTAGAGTATGACTTTATTTAACAAATGATCCTTTGATCTATATGGCTTTCTTTTGCTACCCTTTTACTCCATTGCCATGACTGAGTTTTCTTCTAAATAACTATAAACTCTGTGAGCATCAATTCCAGTGTAAAGTTTACACATCATCAGAAGGCAAGTTATTGGTCTATAGTTTTTACGATATCTTGCAGGTTCACTCTTAAGGAGGAGTATAATTTTTCCTAATTTTAACCAGGTTGATATCTGTTCGGGGTATGCATATAAATAGTTCTTACTCTGGGGCTATATCTTTAATGTAACGATGTTAATACTTTTAGCCACAGATTATGTACTGCACCTGGGCCTAGGGTTTTCCAATTAGGAGCTTTTCTTAATTTTGTTTCAATTTCTCTGGCTGTTACTTCATCCCATTTCATATCCTGTACATTTGAACTTCTTACTCTTTCTTTTAAATTTACTTCTATCTTTTTTGTGGTGTTTCTATTCCTTTTGCCTGGTTTCCCAAATCTCTATAAAACTTCTTTTGGGTCATCAATAAATTGCTTATTTTGTACTTTTCCTTTATATTTTTCTGCATATCTTCTAAGTTTTTCTGCCTGTGCTGATATCTTTAGTTTATTATCGCAAATAGTATATGATAGATCCTGGTCTGTTCTGATACTTTTGCTTTTATCGTGTCTATCTTTGAGAATTTTTGTTGATCTGTTCCCTGTTCTGCACTGTTCTAACAGTGACACTTCTTAATTGCTTTATCGTTTTCTCTGTTTGATACTTCCATGATGGCATTTGACATCTCTCCTACCTTTTCCTTACTGCCCTGTGTTTTTGTGGAAAGACTGTTACTAATTTAGCTGCAGAGTAATATATCCCATTTAGTTCTGTTATATCACATAAATTTCTATGAACAGTCTTGATTACTGTGTTCATTTGTTTTATCAAACTTCTAACAATTTGGGTCTTATTGACTTTCTGTAATTTCTTTCTTTCACTTACCTTAATATGTCTAGCCACCTCTATTAAATAAAGCAATTCTTCACTTCGATCATTTTCTTCTAAACTAAGAGCACATTCTTTGATCTCCATTTCCCGCAGGCATTCTACAGAAAGTTCCAGAACATCTTCCTGTGAGATATTCTCTTCAGCTTCATCCTGTGTTATCCATTGCTCTTTCATATGGGAACTCACTGGCCTATCACTCCATAACATTGACTGTGTCAGAGTTGCCACAATTTCCTGTTCCTTCCCTTGCTATGCAACTCCAGCTGAACTTTTGTACTGGTTTCCTACTAAAGGCTCCAAAGTATCTTCATATAGCAAATGAGCAGATGCTTCCTGCTCAACTGGTTTCTCCTTAATTTGAGGACTCATTATTCTATCACGCTATAATGTTATTAGAGTTAGACTTTCTACACTAAATCCTTCATTTTGCAGGTAATCCATAATTTCAGTTTCTATTTCTTTAACCTTTCCATTACTAAACCTCTTTTCTACTTTCTTCCTTTGATTTCTTTTTTTGTATTGTAAAATTTTCCATATCCAGATGCCTTTGCCTATATTTCTCTTCAAATATCTTCGGTGCTGCTTTTTTGTATTGATTAATTTTGCTTTTCCTTTGCATAAATATTGCACCATATTAAATCTCTTTTTCTTTCCCATGTCCATATTTCTTCTTCAGATTTCCCCCACTCCTACTATTTCTCCTTATTTGGGAGACTCACTGGTCCATCATGCTATGACATAACCAGTGTTAGGCTTTCTACACTAAATCCTTCACTTTACAGGTATTCCATACCTTCAGCTTCTATTTTAACTTCTGCTTTACTAATCTTCTGTTCTACATTCCCCTAATGACATTATTTTTTGTATTATGAAATTTTCCATATCTGGGAGCCTTTGTCTGTATTTCTCTTTGAAAATCTTTGGAGCTTTTTTTGTATTGATCAATTTGTCTTTCTCCTTTGCATAAATATTATACTATATCAGATCTCTGTTTCTTTCCCATGTCCAGGTTTCTTTTTTATACCCTTCAAAAATCTCTAGATTTTGTTCTTGATATTTTCGCACTTCCTCATTCGCTTCCTTTTTCCAAACGGCCCGAGGTTTCTTGGTCTGTATACATTTTTCATGAATCTGCTATATTAAACACAAATTTGCATTTGAAGCTTTTGACAGTTTTTTCTTGTGCAAGTATTTTTCTTTCCTCTAATTTCTCTTTTAATCATTTTGTACATCTTCAGTCTGAAAATTCTGGGCTTCTTGCATAATGGTAACAATACATATATATTTTTTATCCTCAATACTCCACTCTATCATTTTTTATGGCTGTTTATTGGCTTTTCAGATTATGTGTTTTTTGAGGACTACTACATCCTTCTACAACAGGAGAGCCATCTTTCTCCTGAACCTGGCCTAACCCCACTGTAGGAACGTTAATGTTCCTCAAAGATTCTAAATTGCCATTTTTTTCCAGTCCTGGCACCAGTGCGCCTACCAGGACTGGGCACATTTTTATCCTGGGACTTGTGCACTCAGCTGTCTTTTTTATTTTTTAACCTACTACTGTCCATAAACTATATAAAATATAGTCTATATATCAATGTCGTCTTGGTGAGATTTTGTATTTAACAAAAGAGTCCACCTTGTGAAGGTAAACATCAAGACTTGAATTTAATTCCAGCAATGCTGCTCTCCTTTGCTTGCTGACTTTATCTCCATTCAAATCCCTGACTGTAGGCTCCAGTTTAAAAGCGATTCAAGTGGACCAGAGATGTCATGTTTCATGCTATTTATTAAGCATCCCAGGATGTTATCAGGGCCCATTGATGCAGTGTTTTTGATGACCTGTTCCCTATTAATGGTTGTGGGGATTGTGGTATGTGGTATTTCCTTTGGACATTCGGGGGGGGGGGGGTTGGAGAAAAAATTTGATTTTGTATTTCAAATACAAACACAATAAAAATAAAATAAAAAAAACAGCTGTATAGTGCAAGCTGTGCCCACTCATATTAAGAAAAGGACAAACTCAAAAGACAAGCCACCCTGATGGAATCACAATGTCAATCGGCTATAGAACAAAAACAAATCTTGGCCAAGTGTAGGAGGAACAAATCCCTATATACTAAATGCCCCCTGACCAATCTAAGCAGGCAGCTAAGAGGGTTAATTAATTCTTCAAAGGCTACATTTGAAGAAAAAAATAGCTTCTCAGGCAAAGGACCTAAAGATATGACCGTAACCTCAAGAGAGATGCTCAACAATGCTCAGAACTTACTGCAAGCAGCATCACCCACACTGACCCGGAGGCCATTGTCAACCTTCTGACTGACAGGTTCAGCTCAAATATGACCCCCACCCCCCGAAAGTCCAAAGGAAATGCCACATACCACAATCCCCCCACCCATTACAAGGGAACAGGTCATCAATGCACTTTCCAAAGCCAAAAACACTGTATCGATGGACCCCGATAACATCCCAGGATGCTTAATAAATTGCTGAAACATTACTTCTCTGGTCAACTTGAATCATTTGTCAGCTGGAACCTATGGTCAGGTTTTGTGCCCAACGAATGGAAGATGACTACTGCACAGAGGCCCATAAGTCTTACCAGCCTCATTTATAAGGCCATGGAAAGAATCACCATGGGCATGATAAATGAGGACATAGGTAACTTGCAGATGCTGGAGCCATGACAGTTTGGCTTTGTTAAAGGAAGGTCATGCCTATTAAAACTAGTTTTTGAGAGGGTAACCAAAGAAATGGATTAAGGCAAGATTGTGTACCCAGCTTACCTTAACTTGTCCAAGGCTTTTGATGTAATACCCCACTCAGGCATTACAGATAAGCTCACTAATTTAGGTATAAATCCTTTTATCACCTGCTGGATCATCAGCTGGCTCAGTGATAGTATCCGGGAGGTCAAAATACACAAGGCAACCTCCACCAGGAGGCAAGTTACTAGTGGAGTTCCTCACGGATCGGTACTGAGCCCACTGTATTGTTGGTATCTATTTCTCTGAAATGGAAGCAAATGCTGAAGGGTTATGTCTACATTTGCTGATGACTGCAAGCTTGGGGCTATCATCAACATGGCTGCAGACAACAGCATTCTTCAAAAAAAAAGCCTATCTCTGACTAATAAATGGTGCCAAAGCTGTGGTCTCAAACTCAGTGTTAAGAAATGCATAATTGTACCCTTTAGGAAGTCAACTATCCCAGCTTATTACCATGTTGATAATACACTCCTAAGAGTTGACCCAGTGGTCAGGGATCTGGGTACGCAAATAAGCAGTAACCTTACCTTCGACCACCACATTACAACAGTGGTGAGGAAATCCCTTTATATTGCACAACTTATAAGCAAAGACATGCCACCTAGGTTCAAAGAGGTCATTATCCCACTGTACTCTGCCACTATTAGACCAATCATAAGAATACAATGCTCCTTTCAGTGTATACCTGACAGAGCATATGCAACAAATACTTCTTTACAAAAAGAATATAAGGCTTAAAAAATCTGCACCTTAAAATGCTTTCCCTCTACTCAGTCTGCTATATACTGCTGAGTAGTAGTCTGTGTCTGGCTTATAAGGCATCCACAAACCCCAGACTCATCAATCTCCTGTATATTTGTAAGTCAAACAGTACCAGAAATACAAATTCTAGGGACCTGAATTTTGTCTGTGACTTAAACAGAACACACTAGAGAGACAAATATGTGTCCCAGAGACTGCCCCTCCTGTGGAACAGGCTTCCCATGCATATGAAGCTGAGTTTGTCTATTACCCAAATTTATGCTCACCCTAGACCAGTGGATGTGGAATACGAAATTTACACCAGGCTTGGCACATGTTCCTTAGGGACAGAGGTATTTTATAAATGCCTATACAGGACATCATTATTCTTTCGTAAAAACTTGGTTAGGCTTAGAAAGGCCCCCCCCTACCCCCGGGTCGTTAGCCTAGTAATCTATTAAGTATCTTTCTGTATTATATTTAAATTTCTTCCGATTGTTAGAGTCTATATGTTTTTCAAGACAAACCATTTTCTAATGAAAATTAGGTTTTTCACTTTGTGCAATAATACAGTAACTTTAATAAATAGCAGACTCTGGTAGAAAATATACTCCTGACATTAACAGTCCTGCTGACTGACATGGCTACATGATTGACAAGTAGTAACTAGAAGAATGAAGTTTATATCAGGGCTTTTTTATTAGATCAGTGTAGTAGATAATATTTCAAAAATATCAATATTTTAAATATGGAATAGTGTTTATTGCATTTCGTGACCTTCACCTGTGCTCAATTACAAAACATAAAAACTGAGTCTTACATTTCTATTTGTATTTTCTATTTAAAATACAAAATCAATAACCGAACAATGAGTCAAAAGGTAAAATAAGACACAAACACTCATTATGAGTAAGCCGCAAGCTAAATGCTGATTTCATTTTTTTTATTTTTTTATTTTTTGTCTTAAGGAGATCCTCCTTCCTCTGGAGTGGAGTGCAGTGTTAAACCAAACACAGTAACAACATTCTGTTTGTTTACTGGCAGTTTCAGTTAACACCATTTTGAATTGTTTTGATTGTTTTTGGTGATGACTTCAGTTGAAGTTACTTAAAGCATGGCACTATGTGCATCATTTCTTTGCAGACAAGAAACAATGCTGTTTTACTGGCTTTAAACTGCTTGCAGGAAGCTACAGTGGCATGAAGCAAAATGTCATTTTTATCCCGGTCTTTGTCTAAGAACAAACCTCCTTGATCTCAATTTACAGTCAGCTGAAGTTGCTGACAAAACTGTTAAATTCCTGTGTTTGGCTGCAGATGTATACGTGTGTATGTGTGTGTGTTCAATAGTTAGTAGTAAAGAAGCAACAGTATTGCTTTTGTTTGACCACTTGGATGCGTGTTCTTGAATATCATGAGTTCAGCATGGTGAATAACTGAAGGGTGGGCTGTAGAGGACTAGGAAGAAATACCTTTTAATACTGACATGTCTCTTGCTGAGTGAGATGTATCATGTATGCCTGCAAATATAACTTAAAAAATACCTCTCAATTGTCTTTATTTTGGTGGAATGTTCCTATTTTCAGGCCTGATTTACGTCTAAAAATGTGAACATCCTGTGCAGGGGGTATGTCCCTATTTTCAGGAGTGATTTACCCCTTAAAACATTTTTTTCTGAATCTCCCTCATCAAATACGATTTTTGAAGCTGTCTAGTAAAGAGAAAACCACAATACACGAACAATATATTAGTGGGAACAACTTACAGAAAGATGAGATGTGTTGCATCTCTTTTTCTGAAGCAAAAATACAAGAAATGCATGGTAGAATTTTGTAATACAGTTCATTAAAGTCTACAGATTTTACACAGTCTCTTTGATAATGAGCTTATCCATCCATCACCTCTTTTTCCTATTTTTGCACATGGTGTCAGGGTGTCACTTCAACACTGACAATCATCTAGAGCCAAGTTTTACTAGCCGGTAGTTCTTCCACACCACACACTCACATGCACACTCACTCCTATGGCCAATTTAGAGTGTCCAATCCACCTACTGCATGTCTTTGGACTGTGGAGGAAACTGGATAACCCACGCAAACACAAGGATGACATGCAGACTCTGATAATGAGCTTACATTTTCCCATAACTTTTTCATTCTGTTTTTCAAACATCTTTTGGAGTGGCATCCCACATTCCTATTGGAATTAGAAAGAGTTGCGCTATTTGGTATCCAAATTTTATGCTAATTAGATGACCAGATTTTTAGCTGGATGTTCCTCTTTTTCAAGGGACTTTGTTTCTAGTTTTGATGTTTGCAAGTTGTGAGGTAAGAACTTAGCTTTGTAAACACAGGAAAGGAAGGGGAACTGCAGCAACCTGTCACATTAAATATGAAGTACACATTATCGCTTGGAGGAAATTGAGGAGAAAGAGGTAACTGAATGGCTCGGTGTAACAAAGAACAACACACAGTCAAAAATGATTCTTCGGCAACAATGACAAGTAGGTAACTACTTTATTCCATTTGTTTGTGAACTTCAAGCAAAAATTGAAAAGCAGCCATAGAGCTACTTAAATATTTACCAATAATAAGAACGAAAAAAGAAAATTAAATGTTTTTGCTGACTTCCACACATTAGTCTGTAGGTACTGACACATACTACCAAGTGTGCCTATCAAAGGCCTGATGTCAGGATAGCTTTTGAGGAAGATTCATCAGGATGACTGTGATTTTGCCAGTAGGTTTCAATTTCAGCTCTCCTTTGAAAAACACACTTCACTGAAATTAGTGCCAAAACTTTAACACCTTCCCTACCCTTGAAAGACTAGTGGACAAGGTTTGAACTCGTCAAGTATGCTTCCCCAACGTGCATCTCATCAATCGCTAATACTGTTGGCATGGTTTTTATCAGTATGCTAACAGTGATTCAGGTTTTTGGCTTTTTTTTTTCACTGCAGTTGTGCAATTGTGAATTTAGTTGTAAGGGAAGGTGCAGAGATACAGGAAGACATGCTCTGCCTACACCCCCCATTTCTTTTGTTTATTCCAACCTGTTGAAAATTTGTCTGAAATAGTCTTGAAATATGCGGCAGTGGAACTGATCATAACAATATTAACCTTCTGTATTTCATATATTTCTTTTTGCAGTAAACACAACTTAACTTCCCTTGAGTGAAACCTACCACAACCATCAGGTTTCTCTTAGATTAAAAAACAAAATAGTGACCGTGATTAGTTTTACTAGAGTACCAGAATCTATGTTGTTCCAGCTATTAATATTATTATATGATGTTGCAAGCCTAAATATATATGTCAAGAAGTACATTAGCATTAACATAAGGGTCATTAGATTTCAACAACAAAGCAGAATCTATTGCAAAGTACCTTACAATGTCGGCCTAATGAAAGCACACAACCTAACAGTGAAATCCCAAAACACTGAATGATAACTGATTCAAAGAGAAACAGTGAAATGTGATAACTCGCTGTGTTCCTGATCCCCTGTGCACTCCCAACATGAAAGGCTATGTCGCTACAACATTCCCATATATGCCAACTCTGTGATGACATTACTCACACTTGCTTTCTCTGTCTCGCTTTCATTTGCAATTGAAGTTCTGCATTTCTGAGTACCACACCTTCAGTTCTCAGAATGTCAAACGCATGGTACAGCAAATTAAATATTTAATACACAATTTTGAAAGAAAGCAAGTGACATAACTTTGAAGTAGTTTGTGCTCCACTTCCATATATCTCCTGGGCACCATGCTGAATAACCTTTATTTAGAAAGTAATCAGTGTACGCAGTGTCTAAACAGCAGTATGTCCTGAAAAAGAAAATTTGAAGTGGGGTCACTGACTTTCACTGCACATCACATTACATAACAGGGAATTATTACAGGGAAAGTAAATTAGGCTGAAAAGGTGAAGAGTTATGTACACTAACATGATGTTTAGGGTCTTCTGAAAAAGATAAATCAATTAATTTTCAATAACTATATAAATAACTCGGGTGAGCAGTTCTACTGGTGAACTTCAGCTTCCTCAAATTTGAAGAAGCCACTAATTGTGCACTTCTTATCCATAAACTTTTTGCAATTCTGAAAGACATGCCTAACTGAGTGGATAACAAGCAGGCTAATCTTTTCTAAGGAGCAGCTGGAGCAATGCAATCTCACTAGCTTCACAAGTAACATACTTGCCTTAGGTACCGGATGATCAGAAAGCTATTGGTTCTATTCCTATCTCAGGTGAAAGGATTTATATTATACTCAGTCTCAGGCAGGCAGATCAAGAATTAAGGTTATGAGCTATTAAAGAGCTGCTTCCTGTGGTTTGGAGTTTGAATCTCTCTGCCTCTGTTTGCCAGGTGTGTAACTTTGAATAAGTCATTTAACTAGGCAGTACTTTAGAACAACTGGGAAATTGCACTCAATGCTGATTCTGAAACTGAAATAAACCTCCTCAGAGAATCTTAAAAGTCTTAAAATGAAATGACCTTGAAAAAGAATACACACAAACCAATATTACAAGGAAGATGGAGGTAAAATACTCCCATGGTGAATGACAGAAGTTTAGCTTAAAGACATACAAATATACACGCCTATGGAACTGTCAGATAGTGGCTAAACAAGAATTGTATTTAGCCAGTACGTTCTTCATAGCTTGATTTTCTTTAGTTCTAGTGGGCCAGCTACTGCTACTTTCTCAGCTCTGTTGAGCAGTCCCCTAAAAACTAACATATAGACCAGTCTATAGATGGTCTCCAAATGCAGCATTACATAGGTGTAATTTTAAACCTGAACCACCAACTTGCATAAAAAGATCCTTCTGAGGCCAGGTTAACACTTTTTTCGCTGCAAAATCAAGAAGAATTATTTTTGCTGTGCAGCAAAAAAGTTAGAATTAAATCTGTTGCAGAAGGCAAAAAAGTGCATCAAAGTATTCCTTCACACAATGAACATGCCTGAACAATGTTGCAGTACAGTAATGTGCAAATAACATCAGAGATCTCACCATTTCATTCAAATGAAACTGATGGGATGGCTTATGATGTGCGTAGGTTCTGTCTCTAAGATTTGTAAAAATGAAACTGATAGACTTGCAGATATCAATATCTTAACCCCTACCCATCATCCTACACACTGCTCTCTGAAATTGTTTCAAACACACTTGGACTTTTTCTTGCCTCTGTCTTTTTCAACAAAAAGTCCCATTTCTTATTGTGGGAAATTTAACACTCCACAATGGGAAGGTACCACTCCATACTGGAGGGGGTGGAAAATATCGAACTTTACAGGTCACCTGCTCTTACAGCCAGACAGACAGTTGCATATATAATTGTTTTGATTCATCCAACAAAAGTACAAAAGTATTTACATTCAAAAACAGACCTAATCCTGTTAGTAAATGCCCTGTTAACGCCTTACCTTTAATATGTACTATCAAATAATGTTCTCATATACAAATTGTATTTTCAATGTACTTACAACTGCAGTTTGAAATTATTGTATAACTTGCTAATATTCTGTTTGCATTATTGATTTTTCAATTTGTTTTTCTTAAATTAGTTCTCCTTAATTTGTTGTACAAGCAAATACTACCCCCCCCCCCCCGGGCCTACACTGAAAAGGGGCACCTGCCCAGTTGGACTACCCCTGTAAACAAATGACAAATAAAATAAATACATTCCCATGTACTTTCTAGACACAATTTATCTTATCTAAAGTTCTCATGTATGAATCAGAAGCACTGCTGTGGTAATGTAATACTTGAATGCATCACAATCTAATCTCAGCAAGGCCCAGAGCTTCTGAGATGTACTATCCTTTCATGAAATATCAGTAACCCACTGAGAAAACAGTACTGCTGTGAAGAACGCTAAATAGACTTGAGAATAAAAACATGCACAGTGACAAACTTAACAGTACTATTAGTTACTATGCATGCCAAGCAATTAAAACGTAACTACTTTTAGCCAAAACATAATTTGTAAGTAACTTCTTCCATCTATGCCAACATCTCAGAGGAGAGATCACCTAGTCAGCTGAAATGTGGCTGTCTAGGCCTCATCACTGAAAAATCTGCTGAAACTCTGGGGGTGAATTCTCATTCTCCTCAGGTTGCAACAACCTTGAAGTTGAGTTTAACAGTTAAACAGGGTACAGTCTTTTGCACTGGGGGGGGGGGGGTATGGGCTTAAAACACTATTTTTCATGTATTTTTTTTCCTGAGTGCATTTATTTTATTCTGACTGAATGTATTCCTTCTATTGGTGTCTTTAAAATGGAAAATGCATTTGATCAAGTTTTTGTGATGACACGATTGTGGCCTCTCTTAGAATATTCAATACTACCTCTAGTATGCTGAACACCTAGATCTATGTTTCTTCATTACTATAAATATATTTCATCACAATGTTATTCAAGTTCTAAAATTTTAGCCACATGCAAATGTTCTGCTGTTAAGATTTGGGAGGTGAGCACTATTAAGTGCATGAAAAGGGAGTCAAAATAACTTTTATATGGGTCTTCTTAAAGGGGTGCATGGCTAAACATTTTACAGTTCCCATGATCACTTGCCTACTATTGGCCTGTAAGTACGAAATTCTGGTGCACTGAGAGCAGATTTGCAGCCTATGGCATGTAATCCAATATGAGTACACCCTGTTTACACAACAGAAGTAACCATTTAAGTAATGTAGGATGCACAAAGGTTTGGACAGGAGGATGATTGCTCATATCAGTACTAGTAGGATGTAGGCCTTCTAATGCATATTATCCTCCTATACTTTCTTACTACTTCCCAAAGAGAGATATCTGGTGAGAATTTTGTACAGAACACTCAAATTCTAACCAGTTTGGATTTCATGTACTACTGCACCCCATTCTAATCTAGTGCTGGACCCAGAATAGAGGCGAAGACTGGTACAAGCAGTCAAATGTATAAGTGATCACATATTGCTGGTCTTTGCAGGTGTGAGACTGAGATACATTAGGGACTGGGAATTTGCCCTTTCCCCACTGGAGGGCAATCTTGGAGTTGGTATCTCTCTCTCTCTCTATATATATATATATACATATATATATATATATATATATACATACACACATACATACACAAACATATATATATATATATATATATATATATATGTATATACATATGTGTGTATGTATATATATATATATATATATATATATATATATATATATACACATACACATACATATGTATATGAAAGCATAGAATTTCTTCTATGAGTGCTTTAACGGATGGGGGAGAGAGCCCATACAGCTGATTGAAAATGACAGTATATTGGGGAGTGAGGAAAGATGCCATTCCCCCACTGAAGTGTGATATCAGAGTTGGTATACATAATTTGCAAGGGATGTGGGGGACTTGCCAACCCCCCCCCCCCAAACACACAAAAAGCACTATTTTTTGTTTTTCTTCAGGGGTCCTGTAGCTCACAATGAGTTAATCTGGCTTTTTTTTAATGAAAATCTGTTTGAACCTTGTCTTTTCCAATTCTCATATACAAACAGACTACGTATATGTGCATGTGTGTGTGTGTATATATTTATATACAAGTATGTGTGTGTGTATATATATATATATATATATATATATATATATATATATATATATACATATATATATATATATATATATATATATATATATATATATACACATATATATACACACACACACACACACACACACACATATATATATATATATATGATTACCATCAAAATGTCGTTATCTGTAATGAGCGATCGAAAATTGTTGAAAGATTTCATATTGCCGGAAAAAAATGTTGAAGTCACAACAGCAAATGCACACTAGCATTCACTGTTGTGGATGCAACATTTTGAATGGAGATTGCACTAGAAGTGGGGATCAGGAAATTTACCCTTTCCCTCACTGTAGTGCGATCTTGGAGATTGCATATATAAGTATCAGGGGGCTTGCCCCCCTGCAAAACGTGTGTTGAATGGCACCGGATTTCGAAGTAAGCTCAAAAAATCGAATTGTTGACATTTTTTTTCTACTTTGTTATTTTGATCTGTCACTTACATAAGCTTTGACAATGTTTTTCTTGTATGTACTCATAAAAAAACATTTTCGAAATTATATGACCATATATATATATATATATATATATATATATATATATATATATATATGTGTGTGTGTGTGTGTATATATATATATATATATATATATATATATATATATATATATATATATATATATGTATATGTATATATATACACACACACACACACACACACAATGTGTAATTTGTTTTGTCATTTTTTTTTTTTTAATTCATGTTAAGACAAAAGCCAGTGGTGCAGACTCTTACATAACTTAAGTGCACTAAAATTGCTTTCTGAACAGTAAGAAAAACACAAGAGCACTTTTTTAATGAAAATCCCAGAGTCCCACACACAAGGCAACAGTTACTTCCAAAAAAAAAAAAAATGCAGTAATTGATTCTCACTTATTGCCAGAGCAGAAAGGAAAGTGCATAGCACAGAGATGCTCTTCTCCCTGGATTCCTTCACAAGATGATGTCCAGGTCTTCTCAGAATAATCCACAACAATTTACAGGCGACCATTAATTCTTTATAAGAAACATACTTCTCTGTTTTTAAAAGACCACATCCCTGTCTTTTGTACTCCATTTTAATTACACAATTAGTTCTACCACGCAGGAAACCTCCCTACCTGATACAAAAAATTATCTACCTTCTTAAAGCAACAGTTCTATTTATAACTATTTACACCACACTGCATTACAATGCTCCACCTGCCAGCTTGAAACCTTTTGTTTCAGGCCCAGTAGATGGGCTGTGAGCTTAAGACAGTTCATCTGCATTACGGTGGGTCAAGCCTGGTCTGTGGCTTACAGTTTTGTGTTCATGTGCTGCTATTTACATACAACAGTTAGGCATGATCAGGAACCAGAGAAAATGCTTGCACAAGAAGGTGATACTTTAATGACAATAATGCCCACTTGATCATGATCACCAAGCAAACAGATGGCTTCTGCTCTATTCAGTTTTTAGCTCAAAAAAGCATATGGGATGCTCTTACCCAAAGGTTTATGATGATACTGCCACTAAGCCTATCTATGATGTACAAGCGTATATTAGCAATGAAAAGCTAACTGAAATCCGGAGAAGCTAATACAGGCTCTAAACAGAATATTCTTTTCAGGTGATTAAAAGCACTGTCTTCCTCTAGTGTTCACTTCACTTTTAAAATTTTAAGGGGCATATTCTCCTTAGTCAGATGTGTGACAGTACAAGCTATAGATGCAAAATGGGGTAAAAAATCTTAAATGTTACCCAGGTAACCCCAACAACCACCTTGTTTGCTTCTCGCTGTAAAAAGTGTACCAGTTTCGCACAGCTTCAAGCTTTTCTTTCTGGGGCATAACTACATGCCTACCAATTTCAGAACCAAAATATAATATAAATGAACCTTATATATATCAGAGTCAAATACAACTTTTACCTTTGGCAGGTGACAGCCTCAATCCTGAGTGTATTATTGCATCATCTATTCAAGCAGCATGTGTGTCCATTAAACTCTGAAAGGTCACAGGGACTCCATTAAGGTCAAAAGGAAGGAGAGCTTACTGGAATAGGCCTCTCCTCTGGTGTTGAAAGACCTGTCTTTTCTCTGTCTTTGGCCATTTTACTGATTTGCTAGTATCCATTTGTAAGATCTAAGGTGTCAACAATCCTGCCTTCCCTAACCTTTCTATTAGACTGTCAACCCTAGGCACTGGGTAGCTGTCAAATTTCAAAATGTTTTTAAGTTTCTTGAAATTATTACAAAACGTTATTGTTCCATCAGGCTTTAAGACTAACATTTAAGGGTCTGTTCTACTCACTTTTTAACCTTCTACTAACCTCCATCATAAGCATTTTTGATATTTCTCTTGTACAGCTTTCCTCTGTGACACTGGTATTCTCGATGGTTTTAAGTTAACCTTCTTTCTGGGGGGTTATATCATTTCATCTAAACTCATTTGATCAAGCCCATTTGATCTAAAACTTACTTCATGACAAATATACCATAAAAAATGTTTTGGCAAGGGGAATGCCCACCGATGTGAGGGGCTTTGCCACCCCATACCCCTCTTACTTAAGTATATTAAGTCCATGGTTGCACACCCTCAGAGAAAAATAAAACCACCACCACACACACTGAATCAGTGCTGGAGCAAAAATACAGTCATTACAAATCTGGGGGTAAAACATGATGCTGACCATTTCAGTCTACACATACTCTGCTAGACTCACGTTCATAATTCCTATGATAAAGAATGACACCATCATATACGTTCTGTAGACTTCCACTATTTTTGATGGAATGAGTTTTAGATTAAATTGACTCAGTCAAATGAGTTTATATTAAATGAATTTTAGATGAAATTATATAAACCCAATAGTCTCTGCTGCTAAACTAAACACAGAGGTTTTTTTCTCCATGTTTTAGCATGTTACTATGATGCATTTATTTTGGTCTTCCCTCACCAGTCTGTTTAACTCTGTAGTTTACACCATTTAGTTTTTTCTATAATTTCAAACAGACACTTAGCCAAAAAAAGAAGTTATGTACTTGTGATAAACCAAGATGCTGCCAACCCAGCTAGCTGGAATTTTGTAAATAATTATATGTCACTTGAAAATATTAATATGATTTATATAGAAATGTGACACTGCCAGCCCAGCTAGATAGAATTTTGTAAATAATTCTGTCATTTGTGAATAGTAATATAATTTGTATGCTTGCCGTATAAATGTAAGAAAACTATATGTTCTGTACTGAGCTTCAAGATTGTAACCACAGTGCACCTGCTGGAAAAGAGCAGAAATGTGTACCTATATGCCAATGCAAATGTATGGTTTCATAGTAAAAGTTGGAATATACAGAGTTAACTTGCAAAACTTGTAAGAAAATAAGTTGATAAGTAAAGAGTTTTACGGTGTGTTACAAAGTTAGTTTATCTCAGCTAAGAGACAGAATGTCTAGGCTAGGGGCTTCTTTCTATTGTCTGGAAACAGAGGTAATTACAAGTTTCCCAAGTAATTGTTTTACATCTTTCAGTTTCAGGCAAGCTTCTATGAGAGAATTGTCAGCTTTTGAGAGATAAGTATTTTTAACAGAGACATGTTAAAATTTAAGTTCCTGCTAGCCTGGGAAACTTGGGCAGAGGTGAAAAGAATGATGTAATCTGAGATCATTCAGGAGTAATGTGTATTATTAATTTAAGAACAATCTCAGACAGAAAGTCAGTGCGTTTTGTATTGGTCTTTGTACCTGTAAACATCCTCTCACTGGGACTTTGCCTTGCTCTGTAAGTAAGTTATTTAGAACACAGTTTCTCTTAGAGACAGACAGGAATATAGCAAGATTAGTGTAGATGTTTTCTATATTTATGTGAGACTGTCCTACAATGTTGTTTTAAAATATTTCCTGTGATTCTGAACTCTATTGTCACTGTGCTGAGTAAATGAGTATTGTCTTGTGCTTTTATTAATTATTATTAAATATATGTAAATCTTTTAATTGTGGCTGGTTTGCTTAAGCTCTTTGGGTACTTACATGTATTTGGTAACACTGTACAGGCCACTCTGGAATAGCCTTAGTTTGGTCACAGTTACCATTTGGATAATAGTAACATTACACATTAAGATTGGGCACCCTTTGGGAAGGGCCTTTATAGTAAATGATAAGTAAAGGCTGGTGGCAGTGATAACTACTGTATAGTCTGGACAGAAGGGGGCACAGCTAGTGAACCTGTGCCAGCCTTCCCCAGGAGTGTGTGTATTTGTATATTGATCAAATCTCAAAGTGGTTTGTGTGTGTGTCAGCTACTTGGGCAGGGACACAAAGCACTGGTTGGACAGAGAGGGTGCTGGAGATTTTGGCTTGACCACTCAGCTGAGATCTGAACCCTATAGCTGCGCCAGTGGGAAGTCTTATTGGGGATCTGGACAGAGAGAGAGAAACCAGTCCCAGACTGACTGCGATCGCTGTGTGATCTTAAGGGAAATTGTACTTTACTGTGTGTGTACTTGTTATCCTTGCAATGTGCACGGCCCTCACTGGTGTTAGTGGTGAGGATTGAGTCTCCTTGATTACTGGGCCAGTGAACAGGCATCACAGTACTCACCATAATGTTCCATCTGAATTGTTGCTCCTCGGGCAGATAGCCTAGTATGAACCTATGAACCTATTTGTCTTCAACCTGTGGGTATTCTGATCCGGGATGGATCAGACTCGGCCACGTTTCCAGCATCTGATCCGAGCTGCAAGCTCCTCCCCTACCCATGCTACCCCTGTCTCCCTCCTCCCTTCAGATTGAGTTTGCTGCTATCTATAGCATCCCAACCTGACCCAAGACCTTACCCCATAACAATAGGTGTCCAGAAGCAGGAAGAGGAGAACAAAGGTATGCCAACGTGGTGACTATATCTCTCTTCTGGTCAAACCACCACACAGCCCATGTAAGCCAGGGGGAAGAAGGGAGGGATGGTTGAAGACAAATGAAGAGCAACAACTCAGGCGGAACATTATGGTGAGTACATAACTTCTTTATCTGAAGTTGTTGTCTTCATTTGTTCTTCAACCTGTGGGACATAGTCCCCAGCTACCAAACACCTGGGAGGCCCTCATGGAAGGATATTCCAGACTACAGAGGAGCCAAAGGATGCCCTGTACCTGGCTAGAATGTCCAACCTGCAGTGTGAAATGAAAGTATGTGAAGATGCCCAACGTGGCTGCAGAGCAAATGTCATCCAGTGAAACTCTGGACCAGAAGACAGCTGAAGTAGCCACAGAGCTAGTCGAATGTGCCTTAATATGATCTGGCAGGGGTAAACCTCTAGCTGAATACACCAGAATAATACACTGAGAAATCCAACGAGCAATGGTGATCTTCGATACAGGTTTCCCTAAAAAGGGCTTAGACTAGGAAACAAAGAGTTGGTCAAACTTACGGAAAGATTTAGTCCATTACAAGTAAAAACAGAACTGTCTTTGAACATCCAAGAAGTACAATTTGTATTCTCCCTTATTCTGAAAATTAGGAAAGAAAACAGGGAGATTAATTACCTGATTAATGTTTGATTCTGAAGCCACTTTGGGAAGTAAAGAGGAGTTAGTGCGCAAAGGCACCCTGTCCTTATGAAAGATCATATAAGGAGGTTTGACCGATAATACCTGAAGTTCCAAAACCCTTTTGGCTGATGTAATGGCAATCAGGAAAGCTGTTTTCCATGACAAGAACTGTAGATCCACCGAAGCTATAGGTTCAAAAGGGGAAGAGATAAGAGCTTGCAGGACCCACGTAAAATCCCAAGGAGGCATTGGGTCCTAAACTGGTGGACGAAGCAAGAAGGCACCCTTCAAAAAAGGCTTTGCAAAGCTTAGAAGACACTAGAGAAGCCGTGTTGTCACCTGCATGAAAGTTAGATATAGCTGCCAGTTGGACCTTGACTGTAGAAGAACTGGTGCCTTGATGAAAAATGCTTGCCAAAAATTCTAGAACCGCTGGAATTGAAGTAGTAAAGGGATCTAGATCATGCTGAGATAGATGCCCACATAGAGAAATGCTTCCACTTGCTGAAATAAACCTTCCTGGTAGAATATTTATGAGCTACAACTAATATCTTTTTGACCGATGAAGATAACCCAGGAGTCTTGACTATCATGGGAACTGCAGCAGCCCAGCGGTGAGCTTCAGATGGACGAAGCGCTGAGCCTGGGACTTTGTACTCAAGTAGTTTTCCCAGTTAATGGTAGGGTAATTGAAATCTCGCAAGATCAGGGTGTTCGGTAGGACCTTCATGTTTTCCAGTGTCTCCAGGAAGGCAGAGTGGTGGTCCTGGGTCATGGAGGGTGATCTGTAGCAGGCCACAATTTGCATTGCACATTTGCCTGATGGTAGTTGCACATGGATGATCTCAGAAGTATCATGCTGCACCACTAACCTGGAGGTGTGGGTATCCTTGATGAATATGGATACACCCCCTCCTTTTGCGTTTCGGTCCGTGTTCTGTGGCCGAAATGTGTGTTATGAGTTGTAGCCCAGTAGTGCTGGAGTGCTCTCTGGAGCCTTGAACCAGATTTCAGTTACTGCACAGATGTCGACGTTCTCCATACTTAGGAGTGCTTCGAGTGCATGCATTTTGAGATTTAAACTCCTGGTGTTGAGTAGCATAACCCTCAATTTTTTACTTGTGCTGTTTATGGAGGTGGGTTTGAATTTTGAGCCTTGCCTAAAAAGGCACTATGGGGGCAGCAAGAGCCTTGGCCAGTATTCAAAAGCCAAGTGGTGACAGGTGCAAGCCGTCTCTTGCGAAGCAATGCAACTTGTCGAGCATGTCATCCCAGGCTGACAGACACTGGATCCCCTTTGAATGACACCAGAAGTTTAGCCAATTGTTGAAATTGATAATATTTTCTTTATACTGAGGTATCATTCTTGGTGAGGGCAGGATGCTACTCAGGGTCAGGGTCATACCCGCCTGGGCTACATGATCAGAGAGCTCTTCCATGTCTCTTTTCAAGTAGTCCAGGGAGGTACGGCTCAGGTCATTCACACCAACATGAACAATGACAGAGTCATATTTGTACTTGTTCTGGAGTGACCTGAGTGCTTGTGTTATGTGGCGGATTCTGGCTTCCGACAGGCAGCTAACCGTAACCTTCTCCTTGTCCAGCCTAGTGAGTGGGGCATCGGTGTGCCTGACTATTGAGTCACCTATTACTAGTGTATTAGGTATGTTATTTCGCCTTAAGGGCTGTGATTGTGCGGTACATTGATTTTGTGTTTTTTATGTGTAGTCTGGTTTGTGACAGGAGGTGCAGGTTTTGTGGGTGTCTGCTTTGGAGCTCTCTGATGCTTTTGCAGGTTTTTATTTAGAGCCTCCAAGTATGATTTTGTGTATTTATGTGTATTTTTTGCCAGTGCTGGTTTAGTAGGTCTATGTGAGACTGGAGGTGTGGTACAAGTGTTAACCTTCTCCTCATGACTGTCTGTTCCAGTCTTGGGTGGAGATACCTTAGCCTCCAGTTTGGCTATATAATTGCATCTCTCACATATGTTAGTGTTTGGTGGTGGGAGGAAAGGGCTGTCTGTGTACATGAGGCAGTTGTAACACTGCCTCAGGATACCCAGATTCACAAACTGGACTGGAGAGTACACCTGAAGTTGCCCTTTGGTCATGCCTGAATAGTAGGGTGAGCTGCTTAGTCGCTTGGTTGGTGAGGGGTGGATAAAGAGCCTTGCCCTGCTGGGCAGTCAAGTGTCGTGGTATATTAGTGCTTGCTATTAGGTCTGAGCAAGTGCTGGACTGTAGGATGCTTCTTGAGTGCTTTCAAGTGAAAAACTGAAGAGGAGACTTAGTGGAGCCGGGAATAATTTAACCCTAGCTAACCAGTGCTGCCCGGCGCACAAAACCATGCAACACGTTTTTTAAACTACTAACTTCTGGGCTGGAACCACTCCTCCAGGGACAGATGGCTGCTCAATGTTCCCCTCTCTCACAGGTGAACAGAGAAACTTCCCTCTATCCAAGTAAGGTATGGGCAACTCAGAAACTTGTAACACAGCCCTGAATTCAGCACTAGCCTGAAAACTGGACTATACTAGCTTAGAAAGGCGGGAAACAAAAAATTTATTTATTTATTTATTTTGAAAAGATAAGGCAAAAACAGCAAAAAGTACACTTAAAACAGCTTTAAATGACTACAAGCGATCAGAAAAGGCTATCGCACTTTAGTGTGCAGCCTACAACAGTTAAACAATTTATTTAAACAAAAAAAAACTTTTTAAAAGTGCAGGCAGTCAAATAAGTACAATATGTGAAAAAAAATAAGCTTTTGAATCACAATAAGTGACTAGCCTGGTCTGCAAGGCCATGGAGCGCATCATCATGGAACTCATTAACAAAGACATTGGGAACCTCCAAACACTTGACCCGACCCAGTTCGGCCTTGTTAAGGGCAGATCATGCCTACTAAACCTGGTTGACTAATTTGAGACATTTACCGAGGCCATAGATAAGGGAAAGGTGGTTCACACAGCCTACTTTGATCTCGCCAAGGCGTTCGACACCATTCCTCACTTGGGTATTATAGAAAAACTCACCAGCCTGAACATAAACCCCTACGTCACAAGATGGGTTGCCAACTGGCTTACAGACAGAACTCACACGGTAAGAATAGTTGGCTCCAGGTCTGACTCTAAACCAGTCACAAGTGGTGTCCCGCAAGGCTCAGTTCTGGGACCCCCTACTGTTCGGCATATATTTCTCAGAAGTACAGGCAAACACAGGAGGACTATGGCTAACCAAGTTCAACGATGACTGCAAACTGAGAGCCATAATTGTCTCTCCGGCTGACACAGTCATCTTCCAAAAAGGCCTTACTGAGACAGACACCTGTTGTCAGTCATGGCCTCAAGCTAAATGCCAAAAAATGCATAGTCATCCCGTTTGGAAAAACCAAAACACCCACGAATTACCACATAGGCGGCAGCCTCCTTAATACAGAAGAGGTAATAAGAGATCTGGGGACCCAGGTAGATAGTAATCTCTCCTTTGACAATCATATTGCCAAAGTAGTTAGGAAATCCTTCTATGTTGCCCATCTAATTACTAAGGGGTTCGCATCTAGAAATAAAGAGGTTATAGTGCCCCTCTACTCGTCACTCATCAGACCCATCATAGAGTACAATGCCCCATTTGGGATGTACCTCACAAGACACTTCCAACAGCTTGAAAGACCACAAAAGCACCTCACCGAGAGGATTACTGGCCTCAAACCTATGTCCTATGCAGCCCGACTGAAATAACTCCGGCTGTACTCAGTGGCATATCGCTTACTCAGAGGTGATCTCTGCCTGACTTACAAAGCCATGTCCAACTCAGAATTGATGGACATGCTCCACCTAAAGAAGTCCAAGTCACTGTGAGCCATGCGCTCTAGTGAGCTAAACCTCACCACAACAATAAATAGAATATGCTGGAGGGATAGATTCCTGTCACAGAGACTCCCCATGCGTTGGAACAAAATGCTTAACTACATTAGGCAGAGCCCCTCACTAACACTCTTCAAGAGAAGCCTTGATGAGTGGATGGGTAACAGAAAGTACATCCCTGGGATCACTTCATTGGCTCTGCTTGATAGAGGCTCAGTTAATTAATCAATGGGGCGGCGAAAGCCGACACACTCTGGCTAGGCTTATAAATGCCCTTGGGCAGATAGCCTAGTACCTACCTATGAACCAGATCTGGGTGAGGAATCTCTGAGGGATGAGAGATGAGATCCAGAGCCAGATCTAACGTCCGGGGGGGGGGGGGGCATTATGTGAGATCACAGAGAAGGGAACCAAACTTGGTGAGGCCAGAATGGGGCAATGAGAATGATGTAGCACCCCAGCCTTCAAGCTTTCTGAAGGAATTTCAGGATCAAAGGGAGAGGAGGATGAGCAAACAGTAGACCGGAGGGCCAAGCATGAACCAAATCATCTCTGGGGGCTTCTCCCTATGGGGGGTTTAGAGCGAAAAAAATCGCTGCACTTCTCATTGGAAGGAGAGGCAAAGAGATTGCGGCAAAGCTGACCCCACTTTAGAAAGATCTGTTTCGCTACTGAAGGATTTAGAGATCACTCGTAAGGCATCAGGATAGACCTGCTGAGCCTGTCCACTAGAATGTTGGACCTCCCTGGAATGTGTGTTGCCACCAGAAAATGGCCGGTGAAGATCACCCTCTCCCACATTCTCATGGCTTTGCGACACATGGGATAAGACCTGGTTTCCCCTTGCTTGGTGATGTATTAGACTACAGACATATTGTCTGACTGGATGGCAATTATCCCTAGAGGAAGATGAGCATGGAGAGCCTGCAACACTAAGAGCATTGCCCTTATCTCCAGGAAGTTGATATGCTATCATGTCTCATGGAGAGACCACATGCCTTGGACTGTCTTTCCCAAGCAATGGCCCCCCACACGAACAGGGAGGCATCCATGGTCACCATGGTCAACGGGACAGGAAGAATAAAGAGATGACCCTGAAGAAGGTCCGGGGATCAAATCCACCACAGAAGAGAATCCCTGCATGTCCAAGATATGCGAATAGGGTGGGACAATGGAAGGTCTAGCAAGGACCACTGAACCACAAGAGCCCAGTGCAACTGGGCTGTGGACACAAGGGTGATCGTGGCCGCCATGGACCCCAATGCATACAACACCAAATCTGCTGTCGGCAATTGAGCTTGAACGATACACAAAACATGTTGTTTTAAAGACTGGAGTCTGTTTCAGGTTAGAAATACCTTGGCCTGAATAGTGTCCAACCACGCTCCAATGAAATCCAGAACTTGAACCAGAGTCAGCAGGGATTTGTTGAAATTTAGGGTTATGCCCAACTGGTTGGCTGTTTGGAGAAGGGAATCCCTGGCTTGGCAAAGTTGATGCCTGGTGGGGGCAGAATGGAAATAATCATCCAGGTAGGGGAAGACCTGGAAGCCCTGTAGCTGCAGGTGAGCCGCTACCACTGCCATCACTTTGTTGAACACCCTGGGGGCTGTGGCAAGATGAAAAGGTACTGCTCTGAACTGGTAGCAATTGGCCCCCACCATCCAGAAGAGGAGGAACTTCCAAGAGCATCTGTCCATTTTGATGTTGTAGTACGTGTCCTGAAGGTCAACTGAGCACATTCAATCATTCTCCTGCAGGAAGACCAGGATAGATTGGATACTGATGATCCGAAATTTTGTCTTGGCATCCAGCAGATTTAAGGTGGAAAGATCCAGAATGGGTCTCAAGTCCCCCATCTTCTTTGGCACTAAAAAGAATCTGGAATAGATGCTTAATCCAGACTGGTCTGGGAGTATGGGCTGGATGACTCGCTTTTTTAGCAGCTTGGCAATTTCCAGTGCTACCTCCTCCCTTTGTGCTGGTGGAATGTCCGAGAGTTGTCTGGGAGATGGTTGAATGAAGGGGATTGAATATTCCCTGGATATGATCTGCAACACCCAACGATCATCTGTGATGGACTCCCAGGTCACTGGGTGAAGTGAAAGTCAGCCCCAAACTGCCTCCAGAGACAAGCAATTGGGCAGCCCTTCAGGGCTGCTGTGCGGGTCTGCCTGAGAAAGAATCTCAAGACCCCTGATTCCTCAGACCCCCTCTGCCTCGTGGGTGGCATCTGTCAAATTCCTCTATGCCTCTGGGGGAAGGTGAGTCCTGAGCATCCTGGGAATAGCTCTGAGACTTCTGGAACCACACCTTCTTTGCCCCTCACTGATTCCTTGAAAAGGTTCGTTGAGAGGTCGAAAAGTGGATTCCAATGGTAGACAGAGCCTTCCTGTCTTTCTCACTGTGGACTAGAGTGTCACATACCAACTTTCCAAAGAGGGTGGAACTGTCGTACGGGGCATTAGTAAATGATGCCTTAAAGGGCTCCGAGAAGGCACAGAGTTGGAGCCAGGCATGATGCCTGATGACAACGCCTGTCTCGGTAGCTCTAGCAGTGTCCTCTGTAGCACGAGAGCAAAGCTGCATAGAGGTATTGGCAATCGAAGTGAGGGTGGCCATCCAAGAGAAGAAAACCTTTTTATCCTCCACTGACGTGGACCTGGGGTAGATGCGGTGATCTCTTTGACTAGGTCTTGCTGAAGTCAAATTGCATGTACCATGTAGTTCAGCGCACGTACCGAGAATGTGGCTGAAGTGTACAACTGCTTCCCAAAAATGGTCAATCATCATGGACTCTTGGTCTGGCAGATGGACTGTGGAGCTCACCTGCATGAGCTCCTTCTTGGTGGCTGCTGCCACCACCATGGCATCAACCGGGGATCCCTTGGTCCAATAAGTTCTGGCCAAAGGTGCACTCAGTATTGTATCAGGGCATTTGAGGATAGGCTCCACCATGTCGTGTTCCTTCCACGTCCGAGATGTAATCAGTTCCACCAGGGGATCCATGGGAGGGGACACCCAGGATGTAGTGGTTTCTGTGCCAAACACCTACAGGAACACTGTTTCTGGGCAGACCACCCCCTTCTCTGATGAAGGATCTCCATGATGTCTCCAAAGGAGATATCTTCGAGGGTGACCAGGGGGAATCCTCCCCTTCCTTCAAATCGGTGTCCTCCATGACGGACTCCAGTGGAGAGTCTAAGTACCTCCTTTTGCACGTGTGTTTTTGAGGAACCTCCTCTGAGGGGTTCTCTGAGGAGGACTCAAAAACATCAATCGGTTCCCATGGAGGAACTTCCTGGGGCAGACAGGCAGCAGGATGTCTCTGAAGGGGGAGGATGGCAGAATCTGGACCAGATACAGAAGGACGGACTCGAGAAAGTCTTGATGGAACTGAGAGGACTCACTCCACCATGTCAAAAGCAGAAGAAGAACGAACCCCTGGAGAGGGAAATGTGACCAGGTCCATCACCCTCTGATCCAACAGGTGAGCCAGAGCCAAACCTCCAGGCACCAAGACTCCGAACAGGCTGCTCAACTCTGAAAAACACTACCACATCTGATCCAGCACTGAGGCCACTGCTCCGAGAGCTGGTCAGCTCCCAACTAGTCGGAGCTGAGCTGCTTAGGGTAATGGGCATTGTCGAGGTACAAGGTATCATTGGTGCCTACCCCTCGATGCCAAGATGCCTTGGACCCGAATACTCTGAAACCTGTGGTTGGATCGGAGAAAGAGTTGTTGTGACTTTCGGCTTTTCCCAGTTAGGGGTCGCCACAGCGGAACTCCTGTCCGCTAATGATTGGCAGTTGATTTTTACGTACCGAGTTGCCAGCCCTGACGCACAACCTTCAACAAAGGTATGCCCATTCATGCATGTCTCCATGCAGAAGACACTCTGAGTCGAACCGGACAGCGTCTTACTGTGAGACGACAATGCTACCACAGCATCAGAGAAAGAGTGATTGGGACAAATTACTATTGGTCCTTTTGAATGGGTACACCTTTATAAACAGGACTTGGAGAGTGTAATAATTGTTCTGAGGAAGCCTGACATTTTGTTAGGTGAAAGCGCTTAACTATAGTGTGCCTTGTGGATTTTATCACCATTGTGGAGTGTTGTATTTGTGTAGTGGATTTTTACTATTCTCATCTTTTCCTGTGAGCATTTGTGACTGTTTTTTCCAGTTTGCTGCAGCTCTGCCGAGTCAAAAGGACTGCACAGGTAATAAGCCTTGTTTTGGAAGCTGTGGTGTTCTTCTGTTACTGGTTATCTTTCGTTTTTTGATCGGGACAAAGGCAAACTGCATGCCACCAGCCCCAGAGGGGGAGGGGGCAGTCAAGACCACGGCTTTGGAGAGGGTGCAGGTGGACCTGGAAGAAGAAGCCACCAACACTGGTCTAGAAAGCTGATGAGGGGAAGTTGACAGCAGTGAGCAGACCTGAGACACCTCCAGCTCTGTGGAAAAACAAGGGCTCTGCCTAGGCAGAGCGGTCAGGGGACTGCTTCCTTGGTCTGTCTCGGTCCTTGTATTTATGCTTCTCCCCATCCCTAGTCCAATTAGGCTGGGGTTGAGTCCCAGATGCCGGGGCAGAAGAAGCAGAAGAGGTGGCTGAAGGCACTGAAACAGCAAGGACTCCGCCAGCTGTGGAGGGAGAAGGCCCTTTAGAATGAGTTTATTCCTCCTGTCGGTCAACTTGTGGGGATTGAACCCGCACAGATTGAACAGGAGGAATTGAGATGAGCCACCCCTAAACAAACCATGCAGAGACTGTGGCCATCAGCTGGAGATAGCTTATGGCCACACTCCGTGCACTTCCTGAAAGCTGGTTTGGGTGTCTCCGCCATACAGATGGAGAAAGAGAGACCCAAACACTCACACACACATGTGCTAGGCTAGGAAAGAAAGGGAAGGAAAAGCGGGAAAGCTTGCTTGTTTGTTTTTTTATTACCAAGTATCCAATACCTGAGTGCTAAGCTAGAAAGATGGAAAAATGACAAGGGGAGATAGAAAAGTGGGAAGATAAATAGTTGGGACAAAAAACTACAAACTTATACAAAACAGTTGCTTAGAGCTCGGACAATGATGCGAATGCTAACACGGCAAATCAGCTCTGAATGGAGGAGGAAGACAGGGGCATTATGGGTTGGAGAGGAGCTTGGATCAGATGCTGGAAATGCAGCCGAGTCGGATCCATCCTGGATCCCAGTACAGTACAGTTGTGTACACCTACCATAAATGTAGATGTACGAGTGTCTTCACTGTTGCAGTCATAACTGTAGGGTATTCCTGCCGGCAGGCAGCCCGAGGTCAGCCAGAATTCCAAAGTCTGGGTCCGGCGTCGGCTGTACCAGCAAGTACCCTGACGTCAGAATGTAGAGGTATAAAGCTGACAGCCGACGCCATCTTCTCCAGCCTTTCTTGCCCCAGATGTCAGAAGCCCTCAAAATAACCAAAAGGTATCCAAAAAGAAACACAAATACACCACAAAGGAAGTAGAAGAGAGAACAAGCAAAAAATAAGAGGGGATTGGTGGGAGGGGAAACACCGACTGCAACAGTGAAGACACTCGAACATCTACATTTATGGTAGGTGTACACAACTGTACTATGTTCTTCGTGTTTCACTGTTGCAGTCATAACTGTAGGGTAGAATCCCAAAGCTGTGAATGAGGGAGGAGGTTATGCAGAAGAAGGGGCAGCTAGAAGACCCTGCAAAACAGCAGAGGCAAAGCCTGCCCTAGACTTAGAATACAAAGGGAGATTATAGTGCTTAGAAAAGGTATGCACTGAACTCCAAGTGGCAGCCTCCAAAATGTCCTTGGTAGGAACTCCTCTGAGAAAAGCTGCTGAAGTGGCAGCTGCTCTAGTAGAATGACTTCTAACAATACCTGGAATCTGTTTCCCATAGTGAGAGTAACAAAACCTTATTCCATGAGTAATCCATTTGGAAATAGTTTGTTTAGAAATAGCCTTACCTAGAGAACTGGAGGCATAAGAGATAAGCAATTGATCCGATTTTCTGAAATCTTTAGTTTTGTCCAGGTAAAAGCATAGTTGTCTGTGTACGTCCAATGAATGTAAGATCCTTTCCCCTTTATTTTGAGGATTTGGAAAGAAGGTAGGAAGGTGAATAGTCTGATTCAGAGCCACCTTAGAAATCACCTTAGGCATAAATGTAGGATTGGTCCTCAAGGAAACTCTGTCTTGGTGGAAGATAATATATGGTTCCACAGCCATGAGAGCTTGCAACTCTGAAACCCTTCTGGCAGAAGTCAATGCTAATAAAATAGCTGTCTTCCAGGATAAGAACTTGATATCGAAGCAGCAGGCTCAAAAGGAGGCAAAGTAAGTTTCTCCAAGACATAATTAAGATCCCAAGCAGGAACACGAGGAGTTCTGGGAGGTCTTAGATTCTTAGCCCCTGTCAAAAATTGTCTCACCAGCTGGTGAGAAAAGATGGGAGGATCAGTGTTGAAATGAGCCGAGATAGCAGAAGCATGAATTTTGATGGAGGAAAAAGAGAGGCCTTTAAGCAAAAGGTCTGAGAGGTAAAGTAAAATGGAGGAAATATCAGGCAAAAGAGGATCGGAACCTCGATCCTGCATCCAAACACAAAATCTTTTCCATTTAGAAGCATAAGATTTTCTAGTGCTAGGCCGCCTAGCTTCTAAAAGAACATCCAAAACTTGTTTGGGAAGAGAAGAAGGAATCAAAGGCCCTTGTAGAGCCAAGCTGCCAGGCATAGAGTCTTGATTTGTGAGTGTAGCATCTGACCCTGATGCTGGGACAGAAGAGAAGGGATCAGAGGTAGAATCCAAGGAGGTTCCAAGAATAGGTGTTTTAAAGTTGGATACCAAAACTGCCGAGGCCAATTTGGAGCTATCAAAATGATAATCTTGGGTTTGTCCTGTTTTATTTTCAGTAACACCCGAGGCAGAAGAGGAAGAGGAGGGAAGGCATATCCCGAAAGATTCCTCCAGCTGAATGACAGGGCATCCACTTTCCAAGCTGTTTTGTGGAAGGACCTGGTGCAAAAGAGAGGCAACTGATGATTGAGATGGGATGCAAACAGATCTATCTGAGGACAACCCCAAACTGCAGTAATCCTGCTGAATAAGTTGGTGTCCAACATCCATTCGTGAGGATCCAAAAGGTTTCTGCTTAGGCTGTCTGCTAAGAGGTTCTGTTTTCCTGGAATGAATTGAGCTTGAAGATGCAGATTCAGATTTAGAGCTGTGTCCCATAAATTCATGGCTAGTCTGCAAAGGGGGTAAGAGTGAGAGCCCCCTTGCTTGTTTATGTACCACATGACTGTGGTATTGTCTGTACGAATCAGAAGAGGCCCTGGTTCCAAAGATTCTGGAAGGCTAGAAGAGCATTTTGGACTGCCAACATTTCCTTCAAGTTGATGTGCCAGAGAAGATGCTTCTTTGTCCAAGAGCCCTGCTGGCAATTTTCTAGAAAATGAGCTCCCCAAGCATAATCCGAAGCATCCGTGGTTATGATCTGAGAAGGTTGAGGCAGACGAAAGGGATTCCCTTCGTTTAGAGCACAAGTCCTGGACCACCAAAGGAACTCTTTTTGGAGGCAGGGAATCAGTGGAATCATTGTGTCCAGACTGTGGTAATGCTGTGACCATACACTCTTTAGGTACCATTGAAGTTTTCTCATATGAAGCCTTGCATTTGGAATCAACAGGATGCAGGAAGCCATGTAGCCCAGTGCCTGCAGGAATTTCCTTGCAGTGAGCTGAGTCAAAGTAGCCAAGGTTTTGAAAATTGAGGCCAGCTGTAATTGTTTTTCTGGAGTGAGGAAGGCCCTTTGCAAGCTTGTGTTTAGAAGAGCTCCCAAAAAGATCATTTGCTGAGAGGGGATCAAATGTGACTTTTTTGTGTTCACTGAAAACCTCAGTAGTAGGAGAAGACGTTAAACAAAATGCAGATGTTGAAGTAAAAGGTCTTTGCTGTCCGCCTGAATAAGGCAGTCGTCCAGATAAGGGTAAATTTGAATCCCTTGGAGTCTGCAATAAGCTACCACTGGAGCCAGACACTTGGTAAAGACTCTGGGCGCAGTAGATAAGCCAAAGGGCAGTACAGAGAACTGGAAGTGCCTCGAACCTGCCTTGAATCTGAGGTATTTTCTGCGTTCCTGCCTGATGGGAATGGGTAAGTAGGCTTCCTTTAAGTCCAATGTCACCATCCAAGCATCCTGGGAGAGCACTGGAAGAAGTTGTTGTAGAGTAAGCATCTTGAATTTTGGAATTTCCAGAAAGGTGTTTAATACTGAAAGGTCCAGAATAGGTCTCCATGAGTTTTATTTTCTTGGGACCAGAAATAGTCTTGATTAAAAACCTTTTCCCATCTCTGAAAGTGGAACAGGTTCTATGGCTCTCATGTCCAATAAAGCGTCCACTTGGTCTCCATGAGTTTTGTTTTCTTGGGACCAGAAATAGTCTTGAGTAAAAACCTTTTCCCATCTCTGAAAGTGGAACAGGTTCTATGGCTCTCATGTCCAATAAAGCGTCCACTTGATTTAAGGCCTCTGACCATTGATGTTTTGGCAGATCTGGCCAACCGATAGACCTTAGCAGAGAATGAAAGTGGAATTTGTAACCTCTTAAAATCACGCCCAAAACCCATTTGTCTTGGGTAATATGAGTCCAATTTTGGTAGAAAAGAGAAAGTTTTCCTCCGAGAGGGGCTTCCAGGCAAGGAGGACTTGTAGCCCAACAGAGAGAGTCATTGGGTCTGCTTCCTTTGTGATTGAGATCGGTCTTCTCCCCTTCTAGGTGATGAAGCAGTCCATTGTCTGCACCTGTAAGAGGCCTGAGCCTGAGCCCGACCTCTGGAGCGTCTATATCTTCCCCTTTGAGGCCTGTCAGACGTGGGAAAGGACCAATTTTTGGAGGGCCAATTTCTAGAAAATCTAGGAGGCTGAACTTGTATAAAATCTTTGACAGTCTGCATAGATTTCGCTTTATCCTCCATCTTTTTAATAACCTCCTCAGCTTTAGATCCAAACAAAACATCATGCTGAACAGGGGCATCTAACAATTTAGCCTTAACTTGCTCAGGTAAATTCTGCTCTCGAAGCCAAGCATGTCTCCTGATAACAGTACCAGAGGCTGCGGCCCTACAAGAAGCCTCCAAGGCATCAAAACCACAATGTAAACTATGTTTGCTAACTTGTTCAGTTGCATGCAATACATCCTGTAATTCCTTGTCCTCTGCACATGCAGGTAAGGTTGAAAGTTTTTGTTTTAAAACAGACAAAAGAAATTGCTGATACTTGAACATATGAAACTGGCAATTTAAAGCTCTAATAGAAAGAGTAGCAGAAGTATACACCTTTTTGCCCCATCTGTCCAAGGCACGAGAATCCTTTTCAGAGGGAATAGGATTTTTAGATGAAGCGGCCTTAGCAGCCTTGGAGCCCTGAGAAATAGTTTCAGGATCTGCAGAAGGGTTCTTGAACAAAAATTGATGGGAATCAGGGACTCTATAAAATCTATCCGGCTTAGAAGGAGCAGGCGGCAAGGAATCAGGATTCAGGTTAGCTTCAGAAAAAGCATCATCCACAATATCAAGAACAGGAGGAATAGCCAGAGGTCTGTGTTGAGGGAGAAGGAGAAATTCTCTAAGTCTCTTCTTGGAAGCGGAATAATCCTGACCTTCCCAATGAAAATGCTCTCTCTTCTCATGCAAGGTTTCCCCAAAAGAAAAATCTTCAGGGGGAGAAGCAGAGGGACTAGAGTCCTCTGCATCAGAATCCTCATAAGGAGGAAAAGAATAATCCTGTTCAGAGGAAGAGACTGATGACACAGAAGCCTGATCAGAGGAATCATAAGGAATATCCTGTCTAGGCCTTTTTTCAGGAGGGGGGTGAGAACCCCTAATCATAGTAAGCAAATCTTCAGCCATCCTTAATAATTGTTTCTGGGTCTTGGGAGCTGAATCCGTAGAAGCTTGAGAAGAAACTCTTGGCTTAACAGGAGTCTTTGACTTTGCCTTTGTCTTTGTAGTAATAGTGATATGAGAAGGCCTGAAAACCCCTTCAGAAGCCGGTACCTGAACAGCAGTTCCGGACCCATCTGAAGGAGGGATGTCCGAAGGTCCTGCAGCAGATAAAATACTGGGCCTAGTTGGCTCCCCATGGGAGTCCGTGTCGGCCATCGGTTCCGAAGTGGCTGACGACAGGGGCTGCAAAAGCGCCTCACTGACGACCGCCGAACCCGAAGCTGGCTCCGGCTGCAAAGTATCCTGTTTGGACCTCGGAGGCCTATCCTTGTCCTTGCGTTTTTTGTGAATTCCGGTTGTTGGTAAAGTATCCGACGACATCCTATAATTGAACCGTCTACCGAAATAATTCAAGGCCCAATCGTACCTACGCTTAATAGTACAAGAATTAAACCTGGTGCAAAACTGACAGCAAGAAACGTCGTGGTCAGGGCCCAAGCAAGGAAGACAGTAAGAGTGGAAATCTTTATGAGGTATTTGTTTTCCACACGATATACAATTATTAACTTTTTCTGACATCGGAGGAGCAAGAAAAAAGTTTCCCCAACGGGGTACTTAGCTTGAGAAGAGAAGAAGACGACTTTGGACCGACGACAAGCAAAGCACGTTGTCCGGAATCCGCCAACCAACAACTTGCGAGCTGCTTTCCACCGCACGGCAAGAAAGACTGGAGAAGATGGCGTCGGCTGTCAGCTTTATACCTCTACGTTCTGACGTCAGGGTACTTGCTGGTACAGCCGACGCCGGACCCAGACTTTGGAATTCTGGCCGACCTCGGGCTGCCTGCCAGCAGGAATACCCTACAGTTATGACTGCAACAGTGAAACGCGAAGAACATCTACAGGTTGAAAAGCAAATAAAGACAACAGCTTCAGATACTTTGTTTTCTGTGAAGTGGTTTCATTCTTTAATTAAATTCCCTGTTCCTTGCATTTTTATTATACACTCCCTTTTTGCGTAGCCTAGGCTACTATGCAGTATTATAGGCATTACCACTTTCAGCCTGTTTTATAAGCTGATATGGTTCTATGAGACATTTAAATGGAATTTTCTCTTCCCAAGTTTCTCTGGCAGTATCTAAGCATCCATAAGGCTGCCTAGCATATAATTCAAAAGGACTGAATTTTGTACTGGCTTTTAACACTTCTCTAACAGCAGTCATGAAGGATGGAATTAAATGATCCCAGATTTTACCATCTTCCTCAATAACTTTTCTCAACGTGGACTTCAATGTTCATTTAAAACATTTCACTAACCCATCTCTAGGATGGTCCTCTGAGATTTTTTTAATTACTTGACCTTAAAACACTGACATGGATGGTGCATTCTGGGCATAAACTGAGTTCCCCAGTCAGTGTGCATTTCCTTAGGTATTCCTACTCTGGAAAATGATAGCACTAACCTCCCCACTACAGACCTAGCATAGCCTTACAAAGAGGAAGAGCCTCAGGCTACTTAGTTGCATAGTCAACAATAATTAAAATGTATTCAAACCCATTGATGGATTTTAACAATGGCCAACAAAATCCACAGCAAAGAAATACCAAAAACGATTATAAAGGCACACTGAAGACAGGTATTTAGTGTAATAAACCTTTAATTGCCACTTTCGTAAAACAACAAACATTTCAAAATGACACCTATGATAGTGCTTGGAATCAAAGGATTTTTGAAGCTTTTATGGGGGGTCTGTCTTCTGGCACTCAGGCCATCCAGCACAGAAGTCCTCAACTTCTTTCATTATTACTGAGTAGTTAAGCCATCCTAGGATATATGCTTTAGTCTTGTCCCTTCTTAGTTGCCCTCTTAGCACCAAACTATGTGATAATCTCATTATTAGGTTTCTGAAAGGTATGGTCACTAAAAGCTATTATATCATTTTGTCTCAGTCCTTTCTTACTCTATATAACAAGTCCTTCTAAAATATGAAGTAAGGTAAAAGTGGAAAATTTTGTTCAGCTTCTTCCCTGTTAACTCTAGCTATAATTTCCCTTGCTCACCTCAAAGTGTTATCTTCCCACTGTGCTTTTTCAAAGTTTCTCTATCTTTTCTAGAGTCAGTCAATCATAAGGAAAAAGGCACTGCCTCCTCTCCTACTGAAATATGCCCTGGGGTCTCAGTGTCTAACTCTTTTCCTAAGAAATGCAGCTTATAATAATCATCTTTAATATCAGTTAACATCCGTACCTTATTAATTTATTTCTGTTATTTTCTGTTGCAAACCTGCAAACATGATATACAGAACTGTGTTTTTTTCCTTCATTCAAACATTGTCGACTTCAGGCATGACCATGCTTACTCCCTATAGCCCTTCCATCTGCATCTTAAATAACTTGGCAGGCTCTTCTATGAGATCCATATCAGGAGGGTCTCCCTACAAAAGAATCTGCACATGCAGTCCCCAGTTTTGTGTACAGGTTCTAGGGATTGCAGTTTCTGGTAATACAGAGCAGAACAGGACAAGTAAAGCATCACCACCATACTGCAGCTAGAGAAGGACATTTCTCCAAGGCTAAACCTCAACTCCTTGCTGACACATGTCTTGCGCGAGTGCTGGGTGCAGCATGAGGTACAGCCTGAGGGTATGCCCGCCTAGCTGCAGCAGCCTCAAATACTCAGCTCCCCCAATCCAGCCCAACACAGCAATCCCATCTCCAAGTCCTTGTCTCCATCAGTACTCATGAAAGGATCTGCTCAGCAAATCCCTTCCTTAAGATGGGCATGTCCATCCTCTCCTACACTACAGTCAAGCTCTCCAAGCTGTTAACTGAATTTGAGTCACCTGAGCAATAATCAGGACCCTACCTCCTTATGCCACTAAGGTAGGCTGTTTCTTCTGTTTAATGTTCTTATATTTTGGCTCAACAGTACGATCAATGGGGTTCTTTTCAAGTTCATCTCATCTCTCAGTAGACACTTCCATCTCCTTTTTTTTCTTTTCTTTTTTGGGCTGTTTTCTCTCTCTGTTTCAGTGTGAGTGAGCACCAGCTTCTCACTTTTTCTTCTCTAGGATATTCATCCTCTGCAAAGAGAATCTCAGAAAAAATATCTTCAGTTTTACTTCTCCACTTACTTACTTACACGTTTTGCCTCAACCTTTCCCCTTGAGTTTTCTGACTTGCACTGACAGAACTGAATTTAGTACTCTGACCATATACTGCTTCTTTTACTATAGTAGTATAATCTGTGTTATTGTTAAATTTCTTACCCTCAGCATTCTTAGGGATGTCTATTTTAGGGGCTTTCTGTTTAACCGAAGAAAAAGTTTAGAGTTTTGCTCTGGTTGAGCATTTTCCATTTTGCCTAATTTCATTCCTTTGGAATACATCCTTTCAGTGAGAGATTCCCTTCTCTTCTACTAGTCAGTCAGTCATACTCACTGCTTTGCAACACTTTCGTGTTGCAAAATTGTACTATGCAACCCCCTTCCTTCTACTGCCTCTATTTTTCTGAAGGCTGCTCTGCCATAGATATGTGCTGACATATCTCTTTCAGTGGTGTAGGTTCTTCTTCCACCTGCAACCTTGGACATTTTTTGTACTGTTGTAGCTATTGTTTTTTCCCCGAGCTTCATTAGACTCACATACTTTTGAATGAATAAGCCTGATCGTTACTCTTCCCCATTTACTAATTTAGGTAGAGGTATATCTGTAGGCTTACTCATTTGCTGCCACCCCTCCACCAAATGAAAAGATGGTCTGTCAAACAGATTGCCATTCTTCCAATACTCCATGAGTCTAATGTGGGAAAAATATTTCCCTATTATCATATTGTGTGTTAATTTGGGAACCTGAGCAACAGGGTAAGTATCTTGTCAAACACAATTTTTATTTCTGAGTAACAGAATATTTTTTGTATCTCTGTGATTATAGGCTACTACAAATGCTATTTTTAGGAATGGCTTCTTTTTGCACACTTAATCTGATTTTATAAGTATTGCCATACTATCTGACTCAAGCAATCCCTGCTGCTCCCTGCCATCAATAAAGACATTGTGATTAAATAACTTTCTTGTAGCATAACAGAAAAAGGCTGACTCTAGTATTCTTGCAGAAAGTTCAAAACACTCCATTGGCACATCATCATTAGCAGTGTGCTTTTCACTGGTTACAGTTTCCACAAGTATAACAGCACTACTTTTACTAGAGCAAAATTAAACAATGTTACCTATTTTTCCACATTTAAAAAGGGTATGTCTGAAGTTGATGCTTTGTCACCAGAATCCGATAGCTCTAGATTAGTCAGTTTTAAATAGTTTCATCGCTTACATTCTCTACTAGGGCAGGAAAAATGACATAATTAGGGTCAGTTTGAAACTTTCACTTTCATAAAGCAGGAAAATCCTCTTAAATTTACCATTAACTAACATTTCTGCCAATTTACCTGCAGCATCCAGCCACAATTTATGCACATACTTTAACTAAGGTGTTACTGTTTTGTTAGGAGAAACTACTCAGCTATGATATGTTTTGAGCTTGCATCTCAGAGGTTATCATCACCTAAGGCTAACAATGCTGCTGTTTTTACTTTTATACAGTCCTGATAATCCATCACTTCCATATCCATGAAAGCTTTTAATGCTTCTTCAGTAATCTGAGCTGAGAGGATTCTAACCCAATCACTCTGTTCCCATCCTTGTTAGTGGTCATACTGCTCAGAGATTACTGAGTATGACTGACTGAGTACACCTCAAGGTCTTCCTTCCTGAGCAATTCTTCTAATGTCAGAACTGTCTTTGGTCTTGATATAATTTGGGCATTATACTCTCAAGTAACAGTGGCGATGGTCTGCACTAGTTGCTTGTAGCAATTTTTGAGTTTAGGCAGGTATGATCCAGCAGCACTCCACTCAACACAAATACTGCACACTCAACAGTACTGGCCAGTCTGCAGCAGTACAGGATTGCTTTCTCTTCGGGTGGGATAAAATTTCTCAAACAGTTTGACTTTACTCAGGAGGAAAATGGAAAGTCAGGACTTTTGGCATAAAAGATGAACCAACAATGTCCTCTACAGCTAACAATATGATATACTAATCAACCAAAAGTCCAGGTTTATCAAAAATTTGAAGTTTTGTTTCATAATAAAATAAAGGGCAGTGGTACAGTGTCTTTCACCCACAACCATGTGCACCAAAATAACTTTCTGAACACTAGAGTGAAGTACTTTTTTTTTTTTTTTTTCAAAAATCCAAGAACCTACAAACAAGACAACAGTTAATTCCAAAATTATCCCATAATTCCCTTCTGCACTGGCAAAAATCAAGATTCAAAGTCCACATCATACCTGTACAGTCTTTCTCCAATGGACTGGTGATCCAGATTTAACACCCAGAAATGATTTTTCACACAGCCATTTACCCACTATGAGAGAACAGAGTCTCTGCTTTGTTCGGACTACATCGGTCCTTTATACGCCATTTAATTGCATACTTGATTCTATTAGGTGAACCATCTCCGCCTAATTCAAAATGGAATCTGCCTTCTTAATGATACATTCTCTGGCATTCGCCACTGTGGGTGTATATTTTACTTACACACACACACACACATACATTGCCAGAATGGTCTACAAAACTGATGTACTGATCTGTCATTTCATCCAAACATAAATGGTTTAAAAAGTGATCTAATAGTGCTTCATGTAATGCTAACCTATGCTACACATTACCACCTACGATTCTGACAATAAAGAAAGCTTATTTTGTATCACTGATGTCAGTTTTCTTATAGATTTATAAGCAATTTTGCAGTTTGTTTTACCACAGTGTGTTGGTGGTGCATGTTCAGTTTTTTTTTCGCCCACAGCACTATGACCATGGAGTTGGTATATACAAGGGCTTGCCCCCTGCAAAAAGTAATTTTTTTTGTGGTTTATGTTTTTTGTACTGTGCTGGGCTTAGATGAAATGTGTGCTAAATCCCTTTGATTTGAATCACTTGTGCTTACATATCGTGTACTCAGATCAAATGACAGTCATATATATAATATGTGTCAGCATTCAACAAATAGCTTGTGCAATGCAGCAGTGACAAGGCTTCACTTAAACCATTATATATCAATAACATGGGGCACAACGTATACAGTTCCTATGACACCAGATGTTAACACATTTACCTCTAGGACCAGTCCCAAATGGAGACTGATGGCCTAAATGAAAAATAAAACATGCCAGACTACAGCACTGGTAGGGTGTATCACTTGGATTATACAGCAAATCAAATTCCCTTCTGCCATTCCTTGTGCTATCCTGTCCTGTAATATGACAAGTTAAAAATAAAAGAACACCACATACTACTTGTAAAAAATGCAATTTTCCAGCAACCCCTTTCAATGCTAGCTGCAATCATACATCATATCCTCTACCAGTCTTAAGAACTGTGTGGGAATCATTTAATATGAGAAAAGCAAAACAGAAATACAATTCTTACCATTTAGAAATTAAATCTAATATAAAAATGATTTCTAGAAATACTGAAAGTGTACCATAAAAACAATCTTAGCTATATTTTTGTGTAATACTTTGCTGACAAAGGAAAATACAGTAAAATGTTATTTTGACCATGTCTAAACTAATTTTACCTTGTAATCATGAACATACAAAAAGATCCAAAATGAGGAGCTAGCAAAGTCCCATTACAAGTTTTATTGACTGTATCCCATATCTACTGTATAAAAGAAATGAGCGCTCAGACTGTAATTCTGCCATCCAAATTCAAGTACTTCAAGCATGCCCCCCCCCCCCCCATGATTAGCATAACAGAATTTTGTAGAATATCCAGATTTTTGCCTTACATTGTTCATCTTCTCCTCATAAAATCTGTGGTTTTCTGGCAAATCATTGACAGATTAACTCATTAAATAATGAAATGCGTTTCAGTCTTCATATCCTTCAATAAAATGCATACTAATGCAAAAATATAGCCATTTCCAGTAAAATGCAACAAACCTCTTTTGTACTCAGAAATCATTCAAATGATATAACAGACCTCTAATGTTATTAAATAAATAATTGTACCTCAACTGTGCATTTTCTGATGGTTTCGTCCATACATAATGAAATGGAGTCTGTGTGGGCCAGATAGGGGGATTTATTCACATGAATGTATTGTATGGAGATCATATAACATAGCTTATAATGGCTATTCAGCTGTAAGATGTATCCACGTAGTACTTATCAATGCATAAAATATTACAAAGTGAAATGGGACACTTATAAACTTTGCCTTTAATTGTTTTAGCAACAAGCCCTTCATGCTGTCTCGTCTTGTTACAATTTTAATTAATTGAAAGTGTGACGTCTCCCTTCTGTAATAATAGTTTCTACTACCCTTATCAGCAGGTTTCACTTCATTGTTAATAATTTAACTGCCTTTCCATTTTCTTGTTTTTCCAGTTATATCCATGTATATTCATGCTTCTTTCATCAAACTACTACATTAAAGCTTCTTAGGCCAACTTCTTGTACCTAGATTCAAACTGGCTATATAGATCTAAAGGTTTGCTAACTGTAATAAACCTTAACATTAGCATAATCTATCTACAAAAATGTTGCATATAAATGAAAAAATGCAAATAAAAAACAGATCATCAGAATATTTTTGTGCAATTAAACACATTAATAGTGTGTTTGTGAAACATTAGCAATAGACAACAACACAGCTTTAGGTTCAGTACAATAAAACCAGCAGTAAACATTAAGAGGTGCTCTGGTAGAAACTACTTTTAGGTGGAAGTAAGTAGAACTGGCTACTAAAAAGTATGCATTTCCAATTCACGTTTGTCTTTTTTTTTAATACAAAACAGATTTGAGTTTCATGCTGAATCTGATGAACTAAATAACTTATTTTGTACATCGCTTGTCTTTTGATTGAATTGTCCATTCAGTGCACTTAAATGCAAAAACATCAGCTG
Organism: Protopterus annectens; assembly: GCF_019279795.1. Lineage (NCBI taxonomy): Eukaryota > Metazoa > Chordata > Ceratodontiformes > Protopteridae > Protopterus > Protopterus annectens. The sequence continues at coordinate 382,999,333 of NC_056737.1, read as the reverse complement.
ACAATAATGCTAAGCAAGTTGGTATACAGAATTATACAAAGAAAGTACAATTGTGTAAGAAAACTTTCTACAACAGTAGATGTTCGAATGATCACTGCTGTAGCAGCTTTAGCTATACGGTTTATATCCTGCCACGGATATAACAGCCAGCCAGTTTCCAGAGCTTCAGGGTACCTTCCACATACCCAAACTGTCAGGCAGCTCCAGCTGAGGAGACTAAAAGACAAGTTTGGGCACCAAGCCCTTCAGAGCTTTCCTGCCAACAGAGCTAGGGAGACTGAGCCCTGAAAGGCCAAGGCTAGGAAGAAAAAAACAATTTAAATAACCATACCACCATACCACGGCATAAACACCACTCTGAAAAGCAAGGGGGATGGAGGCAAGGAGTGGCTACTGCAACAGTGATCATTCACACAGCTGCTGTAATGGAAAGTTTACATATATAGCTATACTGTGTTCATCATATTGATCGCTGCTGCAGTAGCCTTAGCTATATGAGCAGATTACCCTAGCTTTCCTCATATGGGAGGTGGAAGGAGAAGAGTTTGGAAAGGCCTGGAGAATGGTCCTTGCACAGCCTGATCTAGACCTAGAGAAGGAATCAAGCTTATAATACTTTGTAAAATTATGCACAGTGGACCAAGTTGCAGCTTTTAGAATATTTCTAGAATCTATACCTTTCCAAAAAGCCATACATAAAGCCAAGGCCCTAGCAGAGGTGGCCTTGACCCTGGAATAGTTTTGTTGTGACGTGTATAAAACAAGGTAACAGCCTTAGACAACCATTTGGAAATAGTATGCTTTGACACATGTTGTTCCTTCTTACCTTCATAAAAAAAAAAAAAAAAAACTGATCCAAAGATCTGAAAGATTTAGTCCTACAAAGATAGTACCCGACGTTTTTGGACATCCAAGGTATGGATCTCCCTTATTTTTGGCTTCAGGAAAAAAAAAGAGATGGATGGTTTGACTTAAACTAAACTCGTATACCCTTTAGGTATTAAAGTAGTATTATTTTTCCAAAAAAAAAAAAAACTGTCCCTGAGGAAAATAGGTTTGACTCACCATAAGAGCTTGCACCTCAGATACCCTACTTGCAGAGGTCAGAGCAATCAGTAAAACTGCTTTTCATGTTAAGAACCTCAAGTCAGCTTGGTTAGCTGGTTCAAATGAAGCACGTGTTAGCTTCTCTAACAAAATTAATATCCCAAGAAGGAGTCACTGTTTTTTTTGGAGGTCTGTTATGTAAAATCCATTTCAAAAAACATTTTGACATAAGAATGTATTGAAAGACGAGGATCCATTGGTAGACATGCAAAAATGACCAATACATCAACCTTGACAGAAGAGTAAGACAGAATATGGGACAGTAACCCACACAAATATTGTAAAACCAGAGAATAACTAGCTGGGGGGGGGGGGTGCTGGTTATGTTGCTGGCACCAACTAGAAAATCTTTTCCATTTGCTAATAGATGCTTTTCTAGTAATAGTCTTTCTTGCCTCCATTAATACCTCAGTAAACAGGCACCTAAAAGGAATTAAGAACTTATCACCCAGGCAGTCAACTGAAGTTGAATGGGGCCGGGAAGTATATCAAACACCCCTGTTCTTGTGTGAGTATATCTAGTCTGTGAATCAACATCAAACCTCTACAAACCCCCATACCTAAATTTCAAAATGCCGAAACCTTAGGTTCAACCCTAAGCATAAATGACACAAAAACTATCATCATTCTCTGTTGTTATATTCCCCCAGGTAAAAACTCTCCCATCATTGAAGAAATGTTACAATGGGTCACAGATAATCTCCCCCAAGAAACCATCTTACTACGTGACCTGAACACTGATTGGTCCCCACTAACCATATTAATCTTTACAGTTTTACCCAACCTATCCAAGAACCCACTAGAAATCCACAAAAAAAAATCCACAAACAGTCTATTCTAGATTGGACACTAGTTAACTGCCCCAGTCAAAACTATCTGACAGGATGCCTTCCTGATGGTCTTAGTGACCATTCCCCACCTTCCTCCTGCAGAAACATACCAACATAGCCAAACTCATTGTTTTTTAGACACGTTAGAGATTATTGTAAACTAAATATACAAGAACTAAACAGTATTCTAAAACACAGTAAAGTAGAGTTTTGTACCTACCATAAATGTAGATGTTCGAGTGTTCACCCTGCTGCAATCATCACACTTGGGTTATCCTGCCGTCAGGCGGTCCCGCAGTTGGCCTGAGTTCCAAAGTCTTGGTCCTGCGTCGGTTGCTGTCGCTTCTTTCCTGACTTCAGAGCGCCAAGGGTATATAAGAGGCATCTGACGCCATTTTCTTCAGTTTTTCTTGCCCCAGATGTCAGGTGCCCCCAATAGGTAGGCAAAATATATATATATATATATATATATATATATATATATATATATATATATAGATAGCTAGATAAAAATAAAACAATACCTTTAGGCACAAGCAAATACACCACTGAGGTTGAATAGGATAGAGTGGTATAGATAAGTTCAGCTAGTTCAGAGGGGATGGAGGGAGGGTAATCTGGACTGCAGCAGGGTGAACACTCGAAAATCTACATTTATGGTAGGTACAAAACTGTACTATGTTCATCGTGTTACCCTGCTGCAGTCATCACACACAGGGTGAATCCCAAAGCTAAGGATGAGAGGTGGAGTTAAACAGTGTTAGAAGGAGCTAGCAGGCCCTGCAAAACTGCAGTGGCAAAACCAGCTCTAGTTTTAGAATATAGAGGTAAGTGATAGTGTTTGGTGAAGGTGTGCACTGAACTCCAAGTTGCAGCTTCCAGAATATCCTTGGTTGGCACTCCCCTGAGAAAGGCTGCTAATGTAGCTGTAGCCCTGGTGGAGTGGGACCTAATGTTGCCTGTGAATGTCCAAAGAGAATATCCAAAAAACCAATAAGACTGGACATTGCTCGAAGACCAACTCCTTCTGTTTATTGAAATTAGATATACAAATGATGAGCGCTTTCAGGCCTCTGCCCTTCATCAGATAAAGCATCTCCCAAAAACCAACATTTTAAAACAAGCACAACCAATAAAAAATCAGTAAAAATCAGTAAAAAACCCGCCTATTCTTAAGGGTGGGTCTCATAGGAATGACTTCATTAAGCCCAGGACTCCTGTGTGCCATAAACTCAATTATCCATTTAGATTCAGCTAGCTCTGTTAACTGTTTAATGTCTCCCCCTCTTCTGTTCAACTTCACATTCACTATAACTTTAAACTTAAAACTATGTGTAGGATGAGCTGCCAAATGTCTATATAATGCATTGCATGTGTCCCCATTTCTAATTGAAGAGAGGTGCTGCAAGACCCTAACTTTAAACATACAATTGGTCTTGCCCACATAAAAACTTGTGCAGGATTGACACTGCCAAGTAAACCACATCAGTGGTTCTGCATGTTGCTCTCCCTTTCAAATCAAACAGTCTGCCAGTCACTGGATGCACAAATACACCCCTACTATCTACATAAGCACACGCCTTACATAGCCCACATGGAAAAGTGCCCTGTTTAGTGATAGCCAGATTATCCATACTGGTCTTAGTCTTATCCCTACAAAGTAAATCTTTCAAGTTTTTATTTCTTTTATATCTAAAAACCGGTTTGTCACCTAGCATACCCTTCAAACTTACATCACTAGTTAAAATATTCCAATTCCCTCTGATCAGTGCACAAACATCACCTATATTGCTACCATAAGTTAGTGTCAACCTAGAATCATGTCCACTGGCCCTATCATGTTGTGAGCCTGTACCTGTGTCAACGGTTCTCAGCCATGGTTTATATCTATCCTTCCTATAATTCCTAACAAACTCCATCCTGTTGTTTACCAATTTCCTATCATAACCCCTAGTATGAAAGCAGTCCATCAGGGTCCCCAACTCTTGCTCGAAGCATGCTTCGTCATTGCTAATTCTAGAAATCCTGGCAACCTGTCTCTGCACTATATTGGGAAATATGTGTCGAGGGTGCATGCTGTCGAAAGAAAGCAAGGTGTTCTTCCAGCAGTCTTTTCTATATAAACTGGATGAAAAACCATTTTCTGTCAACTGTACCCTGACATCCAAAAAGTCAATCTGTGTGCGTGAGCTGTTAACCGTGAACCTCAAAAAAGAAGTGGTGGTATGTAGGTAGGAGACGAAATCAGCTAAAGAGTTGTCGTCCCCATCCCAAAGAATAAAAATATCGTCCACAAAACGCTTATACATCTTGATATGACCTTTCCATGACATGTTATTCAACACCATACTCCTCTCCCAAAAGGACAAGACAAGGTTGGCATAGGTGTTTGCACAGGGGGTGCCCATGGCTATCCCCTGTGCCTGCCTATATGCTTGGTTCACACCTATAAATACATTGTTATTTAGTACCAACCCAAGCAAACCTCTTACGGTATTGATCTTGAACATGGTGACGCCTAACTCCTGCAAAAGCTCAGAAGTGGCTCGTATCCCATAATCATTGCCTATGACAGTAAACAGGTACTGGATGTCCATAGTTACCATAAGTAACTCACCATCAGACTGTTCCAATTTATAGGCCCCTAAGCTTTTCAAAAAGTGGCCTGTATCTGAAAGCACATTGTCCAATTTATCTAGGTATGCCCTTAGCTCCGTCTCCAACCAAATCGAAATATTCTCTGTCACCCAACCTCTGCCAGACACAATGGGTCTGAGAGGTGGGTCGGTTTCTGATTTATGTATTTTTGGTAGAGCTTTGAATATAGGTGTCACTGGCTTCTCTATCATAAGAAATTTAAACAAATCTTCACTAATCAGTTTACTGTCCAAAAACTGTCGTAGATTACTGTGTACTCTCTCTATAATCCCTTTCACACCTAAAGGATTAATTGGGGTATACGTATTAGCATTCTGTAACAAACTTAACAATTTACTTTCATACCAGGTAGTATCCAATACCACTACGGCACCCCCCTTGTCAGCCATTTTGATAGTAATATCTGCATTATTCCCAAGATCATGTAGAGCTTGTCTCTGTGTGGGACTCAAATTATAAAACCTACCATGTGTCCCCTCCTGAAAATAGCACATCAGATCTTGTTCACAAGCATTAATGAATAAATTCATAGCAGGTGAGAAAGGGGGGACAAAACCACTGGGCTGCCTTAGCATGGTAACACTCGGGTTATCACCTCCAAAAATCTGTTTCAAAACTAAGCTACGACAAAAAACCATAAGGTCCATAATAATGTCATTATATACACAAGCCCTACTGGGCACAAAAGTCAGCCCTTTATTTAAAACAAAACACTCATCTTCAGACAATCTGTAAGATGAAAGGTTAAAAACAATACCAGTATCTTGCTTAACAGTCAGTGCAGCAGCTTCCTCCTCTTGTTGTACGCCCTGTCCTCGCTGCGGGAGCGGTTCCATGTCCCTTTCTTCTTGACAGGTGCCGGCAGTCTGTCCAAAAAATTCAAACGACCATGTGTGTCCTTCGGTCTGGCATCAGTCCTGTAGTCACTCGGATCACAAACCAACACCTCAGACACAAAACCAGTATCCATTGAAACAATGGCACTGGATGGTGCCTTAGTGCCCTCATTAAAGGAACTCACGGTGGGGATACAATCTCCCCGTGTTGAAACCTGTTGAATAGCTTCCATCGTGGTTGCTGTCCCCTCCTTGCTGGAACTGGAGGCATCACCCAAAGAAGTAGCCTTGCATACATCTCGCGACTCCATTGGTGTATGAAGACCCGGTGCTTGCATCTCAGTATTCATGATACTGGTGCCGGCATTTCCCAAACCCACGGAAGCACTGATGGAACTGATAGAGGCAGCTGGAGCCCCATCCGTGCACACTATAGAGGCGCGAGTACTTCCATGCGCCACATCTACCGTGGTGGGACCTGTATCGGTGATGGAACTGGTAGAGGCAGCTAGAACCCCATCCGTGCATACTATAGAGGCGCGAGTACTTCCATGCGCCGCATCTACCGTAGTGGGACTTGTATCGCCTCCGGCTGCTGAAGATGATGTCATCGAGCGTCCGCTTCGTTGAACAGCTCCACCGTTGTTTGAACAAGGTCCCCTTCTATCTTCCTGCGACGATAACGGATATCTTGATTTGGACCATACAAAAATATTCCCTTGCTGGAAATCATGATAGTCTCTTTTCAACTTGCCCAATTTCTGGATCCGAATCTTCTCCTCCTCTTCCAATAAGGAACCATGCAGTTGTTTCAGGCGTTGTTGACTCCTAGCGTCTGTGAACTCGGACGCAAATCTGCATTGCAATTGTTCCACTTCCTGCTTGAGTATGGCGATCTCTGGGGCAAAAAAGTCATTCATCAGCTCCATGTACCGGTAGCTGGTATTGATATTCAATAGTTGCCATCTAGCCAATAACTCGGGATAGCGGTCGCCTTGTGTGGGCATACACAAGATCCTCATGCCCCGAGGCACTATCCCGTAAGCTAAGCAGGCTTCCAAGTGAAAGGTCTGCCACTGCAGACGCTGTAGCCTGCTCAGTTTATAATTAAAATCTCTTAATAGAGAATCAAAATTCTTATCAGTGGCAACAGGTACATTGCTGCCAACATGCTTGTCCTTCTGTATCTCAAAACCCAAACCTAGAAAAGGGTTGTCTCGATTTAGAAGACCAGTTACATCTCCTATTCCACCAACCAAAGTTGCTGAAGGCATTGTAGACATGAAATTGCCTTCTGATAAAGCTCTTTATCCCCAAAGCATGTAAGGCACGATAGAACACAACAAAATCTCTATGAAAACAAAACAATGTTCTGTGCCTCACCAAAGTCCAGTCAGATAAACCAAAGTAAATATCCAAAAAACCAATAAGACTGGACACTGCTAGAAGACCAACTCCTTCTGTTTATTGAAATTAGATATACAAATGATGAGCGCTTTCGGGCCTCTGCCCTTCATCAGATAAAGCATCTCCCAAAAACCAACATTTTAAAACAAGCACAACCAATAAAAAATCAGTAAAAATCAGTAAAAAACCCGCCTATTCTTAAGGGTGGGTCTCATAGGAATGACTTCATTAAGCCCAGGACTCCTGTGTGCCATAAACTCAATTATCCATTTAGATTCAGCTAGCTCTGTTAACTGTTTAATGTCTCCCCCTCTTCTGTTCAACTTCACATTCACTATAAAGTACAGTTTTGTACCTACCATAAATGTAGATGTTCGAAGATCCACATTGCTGCAGTCCTAACACTTGGGTAGTCCGCTGTCCCAGTCGGCCCGAATACCAAAGTATATGGCTGACGTCGGTCAAGGCGCATTAGTCTGACGTCAGGACGTCAGGGTACAAATGCGCATGACCGACGTCATATCCTCAGTCTTTTCTTGCCCCAGATGTCAGAAGACCCTAAAAAGATAAGGCTAAAACCAAAAAACACCACACACTCCTGCACCAAATATATATACAATATATACAAATTTACAAGAGTATAACCTCACCCACACAACCACCCCTAAACACAGAGGGGAAGGAGGGAGGGTAAATTGGACTGCAGCAATGTGGATCTTGAACATCTACATTTATGGTAGGTACAAAACTGTACTATGTTCTTCATACCACATTGCTGCAGTCCTAACACTTGGGTAGAATCCCAAAGCAGAGGTAAGGGAGGCTGGCAAATCATAAGGAAGCAGGAGCTGACAACATGCCCTGCAAAATAGCCGTGGCAAAACCAGCCCTAGATTTAGAGTAGAGAGGAAGGTGGTAATGCTTAGAGAAAGTATGCACTGAACTCCAAGTAGCTGCCTCCAAAATATCCTTAGTTGCCACCCCTTAGAAATGCTGTTGAAGTGGCAGTAGCCCTAGTGGAATGAGGCCTAATCCCAGCTGGAATCTCCTTGCCATGATGGGAATAACAAAATGCAATGCAAAACCCAATCCACTTAGAAATAGTTTGTTTTGACACAGGCTTGCCCTGAGAACTCAAAGCAAAAGAAACAAACAACTGCTGAGACTGCCTAAAATCCTTAGTCCTGCTTAAATAATAACGCAACTGCCTGTGTACATCTAAAGTGTGCAAAATCTTTTCCCCTTATTTTGGGGATCTGCATAAAAGGTAGGCAAATGAATAGTTTGGTTTAAAGCCACACTAGAAACCACTTTAGGCATAAAGGAAGGATTAGTGCGTAAAGATACCCTATCCTTATGAAAAATCAGGAAAGGCTCAACCGCCATAAGGGCCTGCAATTCAGACACCCTTCTTGCAGATGTAATGGCTAACAAAAAGCAGTCTTCCATGACAAATATTTCAATTCAGCAGTAGCTGCAGGCTCAAAAGGTTGTAGAGTGAGTTTCTCCAACACAAAATTGAGGTCCCAAGCAGGAGTAGGAGCTCTACGTGGGGTCTTATATTCTTTGCCCTCTAAGAAATTGCTTGAACAAAGGATGAGAAAACAATGGTGGGTCACAATCATAGTGAGCTGAAATTGCTGCAGCATGAATCTTAATGGAAGAGAAAGACAAACCTTTGTCCAATAACCCAGTAAGATATTGAAGAGCCACACTCAAATTTGGCTCAGAAACATCCAAATCCTTTGCTGCACACCAAAATAAAAATCTCTTCCATTTTCCTGCGTACACTTTCCTTGTACTAGGTCTTCTGGCTTCCATAATCACATTCAAAACTTGTTGAGGAAGCTGAGACCTGCTATGGTTCAAAACAGAATATGCCAAGCTGTTAGATGAAGAGAGTGAAGCTTGACATTGAGCAGATGCCCGTCCTTCTGAGACAATAGGTGTGGAATCAAAGGTAAGGGCCATGGAGGCTTCCTTACCAGACTCCTCAGCAATGGGTACCAGTGCTGCCGAGGCCAATCTGGAGCTATTAAAATCATCCTTGGCTTGTCTTGTCTGACCTTTAGAAGTACCTTTGGGAGGAGAGGCAGAGGTGGAAAGGCATACACATGAAGATTTTTCCAACTGAAAGAAAGAGCATCCACTTTCCAGGCTGTGTGATGAAACCTTTTGTGCAAAACTTTGGCAGCTGGTGGTTTAGTGGAGAAGCGAACAGATCTATGTCTGGAGTTCCCCATGACACTGTCAATGTCTGAAATACATGAAGATCCAGTTTCCACTCGTGGGGATCCATGATTTGCCTGCTTAACACATCTGCTAAGGAGTTCTGTGCTCCTGGCAGAAACCTTGCTTGAAGATTCAGCTGCAAGCTTAACGCAGTCTCCCACAAAATCATTGCTTGCCTGCATAGAGGATAAGAATGTGTTCCCCTTGTTTGTTGATGTACCACATGACAGTTGTGTTGTCTGTTAGAATCAACACCTGCCCTGGAAGAAGTAAATCCTTGAAAGCCAGTAATGCAAACTGGACTGCTAACATCTCCTTCATGTTGATATGTAGATGCTGCAGTCTGGCAGGCCACTTGTCTTGTATCCACTTTCCATTCAGATGAGCTCCCCAAGCTGTGTCTGAGGCATCCGTCGTTAGAATCTGACTCGCCTCTGGCGGGTCACAGAGAGTCCCTTGTTTAGGTGACATTCCTGAGCCCACCACAAAAATTCCTTTTGAATGCAAGGTATTATTTGAATGACAGTGTCCAAATCCTGGCAGTGCTGTGTCCATACATTTTTGAGATACCATTGTAGCTTCCTCATATGCAGTTTGGCATTGGGAAGTACCAGAATACAAGATGCCATGAACCCTAAGGCTTGAAGGACTGTCCTTGCAGTCAGCCCGGACTGATGAGATAGTTGATGGAAGTAAAGAGAAAGATTCTTTTGTTTGTCCGGGGTTAAAAAGGCCATCTGGGTTGCTGTATTCAGTCTCACACCCAGAAAGCACATGTCTTGAGAGGGTACTAGACTGGACTTTATTTCGTTCACAGAATACCCTAGGCATCTTAGCACTGCTATCACATATTCCAAATGCTGAAGAAGCACGTCCCTTCCTTGAGCCAGAATCAGGCAATCGTCCAAATAAGGATAGATTTGTATTCCTTTTAGCCTGAAGAAAGCTATCACTGGAGCCAGAACCTTTGTGAATACTCTGGGCAGTAGATAAGCCAAAGGGCAATGCAGAGAACTGATAATGAGAATTCCCAGCTCGAAACGCAGATACTTCCTGCAAATTAGTCTGATAGGAACATGAAGGTAAGCTTCCTTGAGATCCAAAGTTACCATCCAGTGATCTTTGCCCAGCAGAGGTAAAAGCTGTTGTAACGTCAACATTTTGAACTTGGGAATGTCCAGATAAGTGTTGAGGATAGACAGATCCAAAATTGGTCTCCACGTGTTCCCCTTTTTGGTACTAGGAACAGGCGAGAATAAAATCCTAGGCCCCTTTCTGGCACAGGAACCGCTGAATGGCCCCTATCTGGCGCAACGGAGCCATTTGCTTGTGTGCCTCTTTCTTTTGTTGAGGAGGAATGTCTGGCATGCCTTTGAAAGGAGGCAAGGTATGGAAATAAAACCTGTAACCGTGGTGAATGATATCCAATACCCATCTGTCTTGGGTAATTAAACTCCAGTTTTCTTTGAAAAGTGCCAACCTCCCACTCAAAGGTGCTGCCAGGCGAGAAGATTCTGGCAGCTGAAAAGGCAGGTCATTGTGTCTGTTTACGAAAGGACTGACCCCTGCCCTCACCAGAAGACTGAGCAGGTGAACTCCCTGTTCTAGGCCTAAAAGAACCTTGAGCTCTGCCTCTACCACGTCTAGACCTACCCCTAGACTGGGAATCATAAGCAGGATATGTCCACCCCTTGGTAGGCCAATTTCTACTAAACTTGGAGGCTGAACCTGCAAAAATCTTTAACAGTCTGCATAGACTTAGCCTTGTCTTCCATTTTCTTTAGAACTGCTTCCACAGGCGAACCAAACAACACATCAGATTGTAAAGGAGCATCTAAAATCCTTGTTTTCACATGCTCAGCTAAATTCTGATCCCTCAACCAGGCATGCCTGCGAAGAACCGAACCAGTGGCAGCCACCCTCGAAGAGGCCTGCACAGCATCAAAACCACATTGCAAAGAATGCTTACCCACCTGTTCAGAAACATGAACTAAATCCTGCAACTCTTTACACTCAATACCTTCCGCCAAAGCATCTACCTTAGACTTTAATTGTGAAAGGAGATAATTTTGGTATTTCAACATGTGAAACTGGCAATTCAAAGCTCTCATGGCCAAAGTGGAAGAAGTATACACTTTCTTTCCCCATCTATCCAAAGCCCTAGCCTCTTTATCTGGAGGAACAGGATTTTTAACAACAGAAGCCTTAACACCTTTAGGCCCCTGTGAAACAGTTTCTGGGTCTGCCCTAGGACTCTTAAAAGATACTTATGAGCTTCAGGCACCCTATAATATCTATCCGGTTTAACTGGAGCAGGAGGCAAAGAGTCAGGGTTCAGAGAAGCCTCTGCAAAAACATCCTCTACCACATCTAGAACAGGAGGTATAGCTAAAGGCCTATGCTGGGGTAGAAACAAAAATTCCCTAAGCCTTTTCCTGGAATCAGAGAAATCCTGACCTTCCCATTTAAAATGCTCCCTCATGGAATGAAGAGTCTCTGAAAATGAAAAATCCTCAGGAGGAGAAGCAGAAGGAGTAGAATCATCTACATCAGAATCAGAGTAAGGGGAATACTCCTGCAAGTCTTCAGCCGAAGACTCAGAAGCATCCGAACACTGCTCAAAACTCCCAAGCTCAGGTTCCACCCTAGGCCTCTTATCAGGAGGGGGCATAGAACCTCTAATCATTGTAATCAAATCTTCTGCCATCTTAAGCATATGCTTCTTAGGTACAGACCCTGAAGAACTAGGGGTAACTCCTGAAACAAAACCTGGCCTGCCCCTGGGAGAAGCCTTGGAAACAGCAGGGGAGGGCCTAACCACCTTAGGAAGGGAGGGAAGAACAGCTACCTGAGAAGCCCCTTCCGCCTGGCCTACCTCCTGAGAGGTCACATCTTGCAGTAATAAAGTCTCTCCCTGGAATTCCAAAGAAATTTCTGGCTGAACGCCTGGCTCCACCGAGCCCTCTAAAGAACCGACGGCCGGGACGGACGGTGCTGCCAGCCTAGGCTTTGCTGTTTTGTCCTTGCGCTTTTTGGCCAGCGGCGTGGAGCATCCGGCGGCATTTTATAATTACACCGCTTCCCAAAACTAACCTGGCACAATCTAATCTTCTCTTTATAGTGCGTTTGTTAAATCTAGCACAAGAGCGACAGCCAACAACGTCGTGCTCAGGCCCTAAGCAAGGTATACACAAGGTATGGTAATCCCTATGAGGTATCTGTTTCCCACAAGAAATACAGTTATTCACTTTTCTGACATCCGGTAAAATACTGAGGCAAGAAAAAACCAAAATAATCCCCAACGGGGTACTTAGCCAACTTGGATTCGGTCTGAAACTCCGACTTCGGAAAATCTCAGAACGCCAACCTGCACTTGCAAAACTGCTTCTGCATCGGACCATGCGGCAAAAAAGACTGAGGATATGACGTCGGTCATGCGCATTTGTACCCTGACGTCCTGATGTCAGACTAATGCGCCTTGACCGACATCAGCCATATACTTTGGTATTCGGGCCGACTGGGACAGCGGACTACCCAAGTGTTAGGACTGCAGCAATGTGGTATGAAGAACATCTTTAAACTTAAAACTATGTGTAGGATGAGCTGCCAAATGTCTATATAATGCATTGCATGTGTCCCCATTTCTAATTAAAGAGAGGTGCTGCAAGACCCTAACTTTAAACATACAATTGGTCTTGCCCACATAAAAACTTGTGCAGGATTGACACTCTGCCAAGTAAACCACATCAGTGGTTCTGCATGTTGCTCTCCCTTTCAAATCAAACAGTCTGCCAGTCACTTGATGCACAAATACACCCCTACTATCTACATAAGCACACGCCTTACATAGCCCACATGGAAAAGTGCCCTGTTTAGTGATAGCCAGATTATCCATACTGGTCTTAGTCTTATCCTACAAAGTAAATCTTTCAAGTTTTTATTTCTTTTATATCTAAAACGGTTTGTCACCTAGCATACCCTTCAAACTTACATCACTAGTTAAAATATTCCAATTCCCTCTGATCAGTGCACAAACATCACCTATATTGCTACCATAAGTTAGTGTCAACCTAGAATCATGTCCACTGGCCCTATCATGTTGTGAGCCTGTACCTGTGTCAACGGTTCTCAGCCATGGTTTATATCTATCCTTCCTATAATTCCTACCAAACTCCATCCTGTTGTTTACCAATTTCCTATCATAACCCCTAGTATGAAAGCAGTCCATCAGGGTCCCCAACTCTTGCTCGAGGCATGCTTCGTCATTGCTAATTCTAGAAATCCTGGCAACCTGTCCCTGCACTATATTGGGAAATATGTGTCGAGGGTGCATGCTGTCGAAAGAAAGCAAGGTGTTCTTCCAGCAGTCTTTTCTATATAAACTGGATGAAAAAACATTTTCTGTCAACTGTACCCTGACATCCAAAAAGTCAATCTGTGTGCGTGAGCTGTTAACCGTGAACCTCAAAAAAGAAGTGGTGGTATGTAGGTAGGAGACAAAATCAGCTAAAGAGTTGTCGTCCCCATCCCAAAGAATAAAAATATCGTCCACAAAACGCTTATACATCTTGATATGACCTTTCCATGACATGTTATTCAACACCATACTCCTCTCCCAAAAGGACAAGACAAGGTTGGCATAGGTGTTTGCACAGGGGGTGCCCATGGCTTAACATGGTTAAGTTTGTTACAGAATGCTAATATGTATACCCCAATTAATCCTTTAGGTGTGAAAGGGATTATAGAGAGAGTACACAGTAATCTACGACAGTTTTTGGACAGTAAACTGAAGATAGAGAAGCCAGTGACACCTATATTCAAAGCTCTACCAAAAATACATAAATCAGAAACCGACCCACCTCTCAGACCCATTGTGTCTGGCAGAGGTTGGGTGACAGAGAATATTTCGATTTGGTTGGAGACGGAGCTAAGGCCATACCTAGATAGATTGGACAATGTGCTTTCAGATACAGGCCACTTTTTGAAAAGCTTAGGGGCCTATAAATTGGAACAGTCTGACGGTGAGTTACTTATGGTAACTATGGACATCCAGAACCTGTTTACTGTCATAGGCAATGATTATGGGATACGAGCCACTTCTGAGCTTTTGCAGGAGTTAGGCGTCACCATGTTCAAGATCAATACCGTAAGAGGTTTGCTTGGGTTGGTACTAAATAACAATGTCTTTATAGGTGTGAACCAAGCATATAGGCAGGCACAGGGGATAGCCATGGGCACCCCCTGTGCAAACACCTATGCCAACCTTGTCTTGTCCTTTTGGGAGAGGAGTATGGTGTTGAATAACATGTCATGGAAAGGTCATATCAAGATGTATAAGCGTTTTGTGGATGATATTTTTATTCTTTGGGATGGGGACGACAACTCTTTAGCTGATTTCGTCTCCTACCTACATGCCACCACTTCTTTTTTGAGGTTCACGGTTAACAGCTCACGCACACAGATTGACTTTTTGGATGTCAGGGTACAGTTGACAGAAAATGGTTTTTCATCCAGTTTATATAGAAAAGGCTGCTGGAAGAACACCTTGCTTTCTTTCGACAGCATGCACCCTCGACACATATTTCCCAATATAGTGCAGGGACAGGTTGCCAGGATTTCTAGAATTAGCAATGACGAAGCATGCTTCGAGCAAGAGTTGGGGACCCTGATGGACTGCTTTCATACTAGGGGTTATGATAGGAAATTGGTAAACAACAGGATGGAGTTTGGTAGGAATTATAGGAAGGATAGATATAAACCATGGCTGAGAACCGTTGACACAGGTACAGGCTCACAACATGATAGGGCCAGTGGACATGATTCTAGGTTGACACTAACTTATGGTAGCAATATAGGTGATGTTTGTGCACTGATCAGAGGGAATTGGAATATTTTAACTAGTGATGTAAGTTTGAAGGGTATGCTAGGTGACAAACCGGTTTTTAGATATAAAAGAAATAAAAACTTGAAAGATTTACTTTGTAGGGATAAGACTAAGACCAGTATGGATAATCTGGCTATCACTAAACAGGGCACTTTTCCATGTGGGCTATGTAAGGCGTGCTTATGTAGATAGTAGGTGTATTTGTGCATCCAGTGACTGGCAGACTGTTTGATTTGAAAGGGAGAGCAACATGCAGAACCACTGATGTGGTTTACTTGGCAGAGTGTCAATCCTGCACAAGTTTTTATGTGGGCAAGACCAATTGTATGTTTAAAGTTAGGGTCTTGCAGCACCTCTCTTCAATTAGAAATGGGGACACACGCAATGCATTATATAGACATTTGGCAGCTCATCCTACACATAGTTTTAAGTTTAAAGTTATAGTGAATGTGAAGTTGAACAGAAGAGGGGGAGACATTAAACAGTTAACAGAGCTAGCTGAATCTAAATGGATAATTGAGTTTATGGCACACAGGAGTCCTGGGCTTAATGAAGTCATTCCTATGAGACCCACCCTTAAGAATAGGCGGGTTTTTTACTGATTTTTACTGATTTTTTATTGGTTGTGCTTGTTTTAAAATGTTGTTTTTTGGGAGATGCTTTATCTGATGAAGGGCAGAGGCCCGAAAGCGCTCATCATTTGTATATCTAATTTCAATAAACAGAAGGAGTTGGTCTTCGAGCAGTGTCCAGTCTTATTGGTTTTTTGGATATTTACTTTGGTTTATCTGACTGGACTTTGGTGAGGCACAGAACATTGTTTTGTTTATGTCCAAAGAGTGCAGGAGTCTTTCTCCTTTGTTCTGGGGATTTGGGGAAAAGGTGGGCAAATGAATGGTTTGGTTTAGGGTCACACTGGATACCACCTTTGGCACAAAGGAAGGGTTAGTTCATAGAGAGACTCTGTCTTGATGAAAAATGAGGAAAGACTCCACTGCCATTAGTGCCTGTAGCTCTGAAACTCTTCTAGCTAAGGTTATTGCAAGTAGCAGGGCAGTTTTCCATGAAAGAAATTTTAAATCAGCTGAAAAAGGTGGTTCAAGGGGCGGCAGTGTAAGCTTTTCCAGAACAAAGTTGAGATCCCAAGTAGGTGTTGGTGCTCTCCATGGTGGTCTTATGTTCTTAGCCCCTCTGAGGTACTGTCTTAGGAGTGGATGTGAGAATAAAGGAGGATCCATGTTGTAATGAGCTGAAATTGCTGAGGCGTGGATCTTAATAGATGAAAAGGAAAGACCTTTGTGCAACATCTCAGTTAAATATTGTAGAATCTGAGGAATGTTTGGATCAAGGGGATTTTGGCCTTTAGCCTGGTTCCAGGCAGAAAATCTTCTCCATTTTTCTGAATAGGTTTTCCTGGGGCTGGGCCTCCTGGCGTCCAGAATGAGATCCATAACTGCTTTGGATAGAGGTGTTGGCTGGTTGTTTAGGTAATTTGCCATGCAGCCAGGTTTAAAGTCTTGAGCTGGCTGGGTAGAATCTGATTGTCTCACTGGGTGAGCAGGTGAGGAATTTCTGGTAAAATCCATGGTGGGCCGTGGGCCATGTTCCTTAAAATTGGATACCAATGCTGGCGTGGCCAGTCTGGTGCAATGAGTATCATTTGTGGCCTCTCTAATCTGACTTTCAGCAGTACCTTTGCTAGAAGAGGCAGTGGAGGAAAGGCATACACTGTTAATGTTTTCCAACTGAATGAGAGAGCGTCCACTTTCCAAGCTTGTGGATGGAATGTCCTTGTGCAAAGTTTTTGAAGTTGGTAGTTCTGGGGGCTTGCAAACAGATCTATGTCTGGGCGTCCCCATTTTTGAGCTATCATTGCAAATACTTGTGGATCTAGTTTCCACTCGTGTGGATCCATGATGTTTCTGCTTAGGTCGTCTGCCAATGTGTTTTTTTTTCCTGGCAGGAATTGTGCTTGTAATTGAACCTGGTAAGACAGTGCAGTGTTCCACAAGGTCATTGCTTGCCTGCATAGAGGGTAGGAATGTGTGCCCCCTTGCTTGTTTATGTACACATTACTGTGGTATTGTCCATCTTTATTATTAGTTGTCCTGGGTGTAAGAGGTTCTTGAAAGCTGTTAGGGCATTCTGTACTGCTAGCATTTCTTTTTGATTGATATGCAGATGCCTCTGATCTGTAGTTCATTTGCCCTGAATGCACTGTCCTGCCATGTGTGCTCCCCAGGCATAGTCCGATGCATCTGTTGTCATAGTTTGCCTGGCTGTGGGTAAGGTGAAAGGCTGACCCTTGTTGAGGTGACATGCCTGTGCCCACCATAGAAACTCCTGTTGAAGGCAGGGAATGAGTGGTATCATTGTTTCCAAGCTGTGGCTGTGCTGAGTCCATACGCTTTTCAGGTACCATTGTAATTTCCTCATATGCAGTTTTGCAAATGGTATTAGTAGTATGCCATGAATCCCAAGGCCTGCAGAATTTTTCTTGCAGGGAGTTGGGTCTTTGTTGCCATTATTTTGAAATATTGAGTCAGCTGTTGTTTCTTATCTGGCATGAGATAAGCCATCTGGGCCGTTGTATTCAAGCTGGCACCCAGGAATATTATGTTTTGTGAGGGCACTAGTTTTGATTTCTTTTCATTTACTGTGTACCCTAGGCAACTTAGAAGGTGTTTGACAAATGCCAGATGCTTTAAAAGAATGTCCTTGCTTTCTGCTTGAATAAGGCAGTCGTCCAGGTATGGGTATATTTGAATTCCTCTTTGTCTGCAGTATGCAATTACTGGTGCCAGGCATTTTGTGAAGACCCTGGGCGCAGTAGATAAGCCAAAGGGCAGTGCAGAGAATTGATAATGCGTTGAACCTGCAATGAAGCGGAGGTATATTCTGCAATTTTGTCTGATAGGGACATGCAGGTATGCCTCCTTGAGGTCCAACTTTACTAGCCAAGCATTCCTGCCCAGCATGGGAAGAAGCTGCTGTAATGTTAGCATCTTGAATTTTGGTACTTGCAGATAGGTGTTCAGAATTGAAAGTTCCAGAATGGGTCTCCATGCTTTGTCCTTTCTTGGGATAAGAAAGAGTCTTGAGTAAAATCCTTGTCCTTGCTCCTGTGTAGGTACCTACTGAATGGCTCTCATGTCCATGAGAGCTGTAATTTGTTTTTGTGCCTCTGCCCCTTGATTTTGTGGCAGGTTTGGCATTCCTTTAATCCTTTGTAAGGTATGAAAGTGGAATCTGTATCCTTGAGAGACAATGTCTAGAACCCATTTGTCTTTTGTGATGATGTCCCAGTTGTCTGAAACAAATGCTAATTTTCCTCCCAAGGGAGCTGCCAAGAGAGATTTGCTTGGTAGTTTGAGGATTGAGTCATTGTGTTTGTCTTCTGCTAGCCTGGGGCCTGTCTTCTCCTCCTTTCTGGGTAGCAGTACCCCATTGGCGAGGTTTGTAAGGGCCTTGTGACTCACCTCTGCCCCTTGGGCGTCTGTATTTGCCTCTCTGTGATCTGTCAGAAGCTGGAAAGGACCAGTTTTTCGTTGGCCAATTTCTGCTGAAACGAGCGGGTGGTACCTGCAAAAAATCCTTGACTGTCTGCATAGACTTTGCCTTATCCTCCATTTTCTTTAAAACTTCTTCTGCTTTGACACCAAATAATACATCCTGCTGTAAAGTTGCATCCAATAATTTTGCTTTAACATGATCAGGAAGGGTTTGTTCTTTTAACCAAGTATGTCTACGTATGACAGAGCCAGTAACAGCTGCTCTACAGGAAGCTTCCAATGAATCAAATCCACATTGTAAAGTATGTTTGCCCACCTGTTCTGCTGCATGCAGCAGATCCTGCATTTCCTTGCATTCAGACTGTTCAGTATGTGTGCTCATTTTTTGTTTTAATTGAGACATTAGGAATTGCTGATATTTCAGCATGTGAAACTGACAATTTAATGCTCTCATAGCCAGAGTTGCTGAGGTGTATATTTTCTTTCCCCATCTATCTAGGGCTCTGGAATCCCTTTCAGAGGGCACAGGATTTTTAGCCATAGAAGCTTTAGCTCCCTTATGACCCTGGGAAATTGTTTCTGGGTCAGCCACAGGGCTTTTATAAAGGAATTTGTGAGAGTCTGGTACTCTGTAGCATCTGTCTGGTTTGGCTGGAGCAGGAGGTAGAGAGTCTGGATTTAGACTAGACTCCAAGTAAACATCATCCACAATATCCAAAACTGGGGGGATAGCAAGAGGTCTGTGCTGGGGTAGTAAAAGGAACTCTCTGAGCCTTTTCTTAGACTCAGAGTAGTCCTGGCTTTCCCAGTGGAAATTTTCCCTCATGGTATGTAAAGATTCCCCAAAGGAATAGTATTCAGGAGGAGATGCTGAGGAAATAGAGTCTTCAGCATCAGAGTCTTCATAAGGTGGAAAAGTGTAATCCTGTTCCTCAGAAGAATCTGAGGAAATTGAAACTTGGTCAGAGGAAGCATAATCCTCCTCTTGTCTTCTTCAGCCATCTTAAGCATCTGTTTCTTAGGCATGGGGCCTTGAACTGTAGACTGATGTACAGTCTTCTTTGGTTTTAAAGGAGTTTTAAGCTTAGCATAAGATTTAATGGTGAGTGTAGTCGGTCTGAAGACACCTTCTGCAACCGAAGGTGTTTCCACTGCACCGGGGTCTACTACTGCTCCGGTGTCGAAGGGCTTAATGAAGATGACTGCGTTGGCCTAGTAGACTCCGCTTGAGAATCCGCAGCTGTCTGGGTTTCCAGTTCTGCGGTCGTCAGGGGCTGCGTAGACACCTCACTGAAAACCGGCGACAGGCCCAGCAGAGGCCTCGGAGTCTGGCTTGTTCCTAGGCTGCCTGTCCTTATCCTTGCATTTTTTATGAATGCCGGTCGTCGGCTGCTCCGACGGCATGATATAATTAAATTTCCAACCAAAGTAATGTTGTGCGAAGTCAAAACGGCTTTTGATAGTTCGCTTATTAAACCTAGCACAAAACCGACAACCTGTGACGTCACGGTCTGGGCCTAGGCAAGGAATGCAATAGGAATGGAAGTCCTTATGAGGTATTTGCTTCCCACAAGAAATGCAATTGTTAACTTTTTCTGACATCGGACTGAGGCAAGAAAATCTCAGGTGTCGGCCGACCGGCACTTGCGAATTGCGTCTGCTTTGGGCACCGCGCGGCAAGAAAGACTGAAGAAAATGGCGTTGGATGCCTCTTATATACCCCTGGCACTCTGACGTCAGGGAAGAAGCGACAGCAACCGATGCCGGACCAAGACTTTGGAACTCAGGCCAACTGCGGGACCGCCTGACGGCAGCATAACCCAAGTGTGATGACTGCAGCAGGGTAACACGATGAACATCTGGAAACCACTACAAACCCTAAATCTAGACCACGCCATTGACTACTTCAACAATATTCTCATCAATATCCTTGATAGACTCGCACCAATTAGTAAAATAAGAGCCAAGGCAAACTATGCACCATGGCTAACTAGGGAAACTAGAGCCCTTCTAAATTCAAGGGATAAGGCTTGGGCAAACAAACTTACCTATAACTTAGAAATCAGGACAAGAGACAAACTAAACTCAATAGACAAAATTACTTCCTCAATATCCAAAACAAACATTCAAAAGATCCCTAAACGTTTTCGCATGCCATTAATTCTCTCCTAAACCAGGCAAAACTACCACTCCCACTCCTAACTCCACAAATGACAACAAGGACACTGCTTTCCAATTCAATCACCACTTCACAGAATCCATCTTATCATTATCCTCCCAACTATCCAAAAACAGCCCTACATATAACCCAACCAAATTCCCTGACAACATCCCATCCTTTATGCTCTCACCCATTCCCACCTCAACAATTAAAAAACACCTCCTAAAACTGAAACCTACCAACCTTGCTGCTGACAATCTACCAGCCAGCTTCCTAAAAATAGCTGCTGAATCCTTATCCTACTCTATTTCTATTCTTATCAATCACTCCATACAAGAAGCATATGTCCCACAGGTATGGAAGGCATCATACATTATTCCACTACATAAAGGTGGAAACTCTTATGAATACTCAAATTATCACCCCATTACCATTCTATCCTCTTTATCTAAAATACTAGAGAAATGTATACATTCTCAGGTAACACAATTCTTAAACTCACACCATCTCCTCTCCCCCACACAGTATGGCTTCCGACAACACCATAGCACAACCACCGCTCTGCTCTCTTTCACCAATCTGATCAACCAACATAGAAATAATAACTTTGTATCTGCAATATTTCTAGACCTCTCCAAAGCATTTGACATGGTTTCACATTCCTTACTACTAGACACCCTGACATTCCTATCCTTTGCCCCTTTCACTACAGCCTGGTTTAAAAGCTATCTGTCAAATAGGCAACAATCTGTCCAATGGCAAAGTGTACTATCCCCCTTACTCCCAACTACCATAGGTGTACCACAAGGCTCCATATTAGGCCCACTTCTTTTCTCCATATTTACCAATAATCTCCACACCACCATATAGCATGCTTCACTTATACAATACGCTGACAATTCAAGTCATCTGTTCAGCTCCATCACTTCCCACCCTAGAACAACTTACCCAGGAATCCTTTAGCTCTGTGGAAAGCTGGATCACTCAGATCCAACTTATCCTAAACCCTAATAAAACCAAATTACTACTTTTCACCCCCAACAAAACCATTTCCACCCCTCTATCCCTCACTATCACCTCCAAACACGGCACTATTATGTCTCCCTCTGACCATACCAAACTCCTAGGCATTGAAATGGATAAAAATTTACACTTCGACATCCACATTTCACAAACTACCAAAAAACTCCATAAAAAAATGGGAACACTATATAGGCACAGGAAATCCCTCTCAAAACAAGCACGGATTACCCTAGGCCAAACTCACCTCTTGTCTACCCTAACGTATGCTGCTCCGATTCTTACCCAGGTTAGAAAACTTGACCTTGCCAGACTGAAATCATGTTATAATAAAATCGCCAGGTTTGCAAACAACTCCATCTTTAGAACCCACCATTGCCAGGCTCTAAGGGAACTACAATGGCTGGAACTACCCCAGCTACTAACCTATCAACAATTAGTCATTGCCTACAATGTGGTAACACATTCAGAAAAAAAACCTGCACTAGGCCAACTTCTCACCCACTATAATACAAATTGTCCTCTCTGATCTTCCGACAAACCCCTCCTTTGTATCTCTAGGGCTAACAATACTGCAGTAAAAGCACTGTTCACCCACTCCATAGCTAGAACCTGGAATAATCACCCTCCTGCTCTGATTTCTGCCCCTACCTCTTCTCACTTTAAAAACTCACTTAGAACACATTTAAAGAATAAGTGGCTATGCCCATGTATTGCATAAGTCCTCAAATTATTCCACTTATATACCTCACTTCCTAATCTACCCACTGTAATATATATTACAGCCTAGGTCTTCTCCTAATGCTGACTGCATTTGTATACTTATTCTGTTATTAACCATGTATAAATATTTTCTCATATCTATATCTATATCTATCTATATATATATATATATATATATATATATATATATATATATATATATATATATATAGGTCTTATGTCTTCTGCTGTATACTGTATTTTAACATATTGTTTGAAAAAATCTGTGTATTTTAGTATATTGTGTAAAATTGTACTTACTGTGGAGCTTTTCTCCCCGGGCCTATGCTGAAAATGGACCTGTGTCCAGTCGGACCATCCCAGTTAACAAATGCAAAATAAAAAAAAATAAATAAATAAAGTGGCTGATTGTTAGGAAAATTACAGGCAGTAACAAACACATCCTCCAAAGCTGACAAAACTGGAGGAATGGGTGCAGATTCTGAAACTTCCTTCTGCAGCAGCTCACTGTATTTTCTTAGGGACTAAGAAACCTCAGTGTTCACCCACTGAAAACACTGGTACATTCTGGAAATAGTCACAGAAAAAGAAGACCTACCACAGGGACAGTGAGACACTGAGCTCTCTTCTGAGTATGAATTAGAAATCTGAGGAGAAATTCTACATCTGTTCCTTCATTTTCCTGGTCAGATTCAGAATCTTGAATCTCATCAGGAAAGGAGGTATCACTCTTTCTTTTACCAGAAACTACTACATAAGGAAGAAATAGCCTGAGTTAAACTGTAAGCCAGACCCAGTAAACTACTACTAAGGAAATTTGAGGAGGAGTACATATATGTTTAGTTTTCTGTTTCTTTTTGACAGGAAAACTGGGACCAGCAGTGTTATTAATGGCAGCAGCAACTTCCCCAGGAATTTGTTTGTTTTATTTTATTTACTTAACATTTGTTTACTGCAAAAGTCCAACTGGACACAGGTCCATTTTCAGTGGAGGCCCGGGGAGAAAAGCTCCAACAATATGAAAAAAAAAAACAAACAAATGGATGGACACAACATTCTGAGAAAACAGGGAAGCCTTCCTTGTTCCCTCTCCCAAGACTAACAAGAGTAGCCACTGAGGAGATCTCCAACAGAGGGGACAAGGTTAACCTTTGGTCCATTCTGGGTGTAAATGCTACACAAGAGGGATCTGGGTAAAAAATTAGTAGTCTCAGGTACAACTAATGTCCAATGCAGAGCCTCCCACCTGTGGCTGAGGCAAACTGTTAACCTGCTGTGATATTTTGCTTAACCTTTTCTTTTTGTAGCTAATAAAATGTCTGATCATAGGACAGACACAAATTGTTCCATGGTCAAGCCAAAAATGGTGCCTCTTTCCCCAGGAAAACAAGCATTAAATGTTAATAAAAAAATTCTGAAAGCACTTTTGTCACAGATAAATAAAGTAAAAAGCACTTTAATCTAATGAATCGTCCTTGAATCTCACTCACTCATATAGATTTGGCACCCAAACAAATATTGATAAAGTTTTTGTATCCACTGGATTATACTCAAAAGTACAAGAACGTCTAATAACATCTTGACCCCTTGTCTGACCATAACCCCATTACTTTTCAACTTAATCTAAAGCCTAATGATCTAGTATTTTAACAAAGAGTACCAGCATATATAGTCAAAATTAAAGGGTTTAGAGAATGGTTTCTAAATGAACTAAAACTCTTTGTAGATACAAATAATAATGGTGAAGTTTCAGATGTTATTTTATGAGACATTAAAAGCTTATATTTATGGTAGGATTAAGAATGGGTACTTGTGTAAAAAAAAGGAATGAGATAATGAAATTAAATCTTCTCCAAACTAAAATTGATAGCTTAAAATTAAAGCCTTCTGACAGACAAGCAAATGTGGGGCTAAAAACATTGAACCAAAAGTACCTAGAAATACTAAATCATAAAGTATCAATAAACATGGAAAAACTTAAATTGCAATCTTATACTATAAATCCCAAGAATTTACGTAGATTAGCAATCCAATCAAAAACATTAACTAATATTATATCATATTAAAAAAATACACATTGAGTAGATGGCAAACTTTAAAAGGTAAAAGATTTAAAAGATATTCTAAAAGTCTTTAGGAGCTATTACGAAGGAATTAATAACATAAATTTAACACCAGATAATAGTGATATGACAGATGGCTTTTGGAAAGAGAATATAAAACAAAAAGTAACAAAATAACAAATGATAAAAATAGTATAGTATATTGGACTCTAAAGGATTATTGTATAAACAAAAATATTATTGACTATACTTTTGGTATTAAATATATATTAACTGTTTTTAAAACAGTAATGGAAAGTAATTTGTTGATTAAACAACTGTTACTCAGTGTTTCCTGTGGCTTATACTAATGGTTGTCTGGAATCTTTTAATGTAAATATAATAACTAAACTTGGACAAAATTACCTAAAATTCTGGTTTCGGTTTTTCGATGGAAACAAAGTTTGCTCTGCTGAAAGACTTTTAGCCAGACATAATACAAATAAAAGTAGTTAGTTAGATATACAGTCTTTTAGAGAATTCATAAATAATAATTTACATTAAACATTAAACCTATACCTAAATTGTTAGAATTCTTTTTTCAGTTTAATAGTATTATGTTTAAATATAAATCATATTTCTCAATAATTTATAAGATCTTAAAATCTGTAATTATTTTTGATGTGCCTCATTGGCATTATTCTACAAAAATAAAGAATCATTCTCAGAAAGTGATAAAAAGTTGTAATTAAAGTCTGTTGATAACACCATCACATCTATTTATTGGAAAATTTTTACTTAGAAGTTTTTTAAAAAGAAATTTTTAATGCCACACAAAATAGCCCTTTTTTCAAAAAAGAAAATTCAAGACACTGGAGATGTAATAATAATTTAAAAGCTGATTGGAAACATATCATTTTGGAATGTCAAATGGTTGCCCCATTTTGGAATGAGTTTAGACATTTTGCTGAAGCCTTGTGGTCAGACAAGTGTAATATTACAAATTCTTTAATTTTATTTAATGTTCCTAATCCAGAGCCTATTCCTACAACTCAAATGCCTCTCCTATGGTTTATCCTGGCTATGGTCAAAATGGTTATTGCAATAAAATGGAAAAACAAAAATGCCCTCTCTTTTTCAGAATTTATTTATCTAGCAAAGGATTTATGCAACAAAGAATTACTAACTTTGTATAATAGTACTACAAATGTTTATCTTAAGAAATTATACTGCTCAAAGCTTAAAGACCTTTTAGAAAAATATTAGTGTTATTAACAGTGACAATGTTTGTTACAGACTCTATATAGTTTTACTTGTTGGTTAATCTTATTTGTGTTTTTTTTTTTTGAAAATTTTAATAAAAAGTCTAACTAAAAAAAAAAAAAAAAAAAAAAAAAAAAAAAAAAAACACTTTGCTGGCCCCACAAAGTAAAATAAACACAATTTCTCCACAGAAAAAATGGTTTATGGTTACTTCAAACAACTTTTAAACTGACAGTCCGTTAAAACACAAACTCCATTCCTGAATAGGAAAGTATCAATACTAAACACAGCTATAAAATGGAAGTTTTTTTCCCTCCAACGGGAACTTATCTGCCTAGCAAAGGAACATCACAAGCTGTCTGTCAATCCTCCAAAGACTCAAAGGAGCATACTCTTTGGTGGCAGTAAAGCTCTGAAGGGCATGGCCCCCAACCCTGTCTTAGTCATCTCAAGCTGCCTGACAGTTTGGGTGCATGGAAGATGCCCTGAAGCTTTGGAAACTGGCCAGCTGTTATATTCTTGACAAGATATAACTCACACAGCTACAACTACTGCAGCAATGATCAACATGATAAACATACCTCATTACCACTTAAAACATACATGTCTGTCTTGTTAAAGCAAACACTGTGCTCACTGTAAATTTGGAGTTACCATCACAAAGTCCAGCCTGCTGTATCTATTAAAAAGAAAAGCAACAGTCAGAAGCAGGCATCTTCTGCTCTCACCAGAGTTGGATACAGTGAAACCAAACCCTCATAACAGGGGCTTACGAATTCCCAGAAACTATGTCCTGTGCAGGCAACAGCATTTACCTGCTCAATGCATGTGTAGTACATGCCTTAGACATCCCCTACAAAGTAATAGCCATGGAGTAGTATTAACATCCTTCTATATAATTACATTATTTAGAAAAAAATACAAAGACAAATTGCCAGCAAAAGTCCAAAGATTATCCAAAATGAAAAGTCAATGTAGCAAAAAAGTCCAGATGACCACCACGGCTAAAAACAGGTTTATTTAGACAAGCGCTTTCACATAAACTGAAGACTTGAGAAAGTGTGACTTGTTCTACATGAAAGCGCTTGTCTAACTAAAGAATATAAGAGGAGGTGATCTAAATAATAAACTCGAGTTGAAAGAGTATGAATGGATTTTACAATTGTAAGCTGATTCATTTCTTGGGATTAATCAGATGGTCACGCTTAAACCTGTTTTAAAGAAAAGACAAAAATACCTAAAATGAGATATTTAGGTTTCTATATGTGTTCATGTTATTATCTGTGCATATTACTGTATGTTTAAGTATATGATTGTGATATTACTGAAGCACTGAAATTTGAGAAAGAATGATTAGTTGTTGGTCTGTAACTATTGGCTGTGCTTAATGGGCTGATGTATTTAAACACGCCCTTACTGATTGTTTTATCTTGCACTGATGAAGGGTTTCTTAACCTGAAAGCTTTGCTTTTCTTTTTATTAAATTTTTCACAGTACGTTGCTGTGGTTGTTTTTTTTTTCTTGTGCTTTATTAAATCTAACATTAACCACACCCACTCATGGGTTACTGATAAAATATTTGCAGAATTGATTGGCTGCTTCACTAAGAAGGGAAAAAAAACATACTGTAAAGGAATACTCTTTTTATTTTCTTTGCAAGCTCTGTAACTATGGTGCAAATCTGTACTCCATCAACCTAATCAGAATATCAGAGATCTTACGGTATGAGGATGAAGGATGCTTTTATATTTTCACCAGTGCTCCCCTGAGGACGCCACCTGACCTGAATGAGGAATCCTGGTAGCAGATGAGTTGGCACAGCTTAATAACATATTTAATGAAGACTATTCTAGACTAACACTATATGCTATGGGAATAACAATGATAATGTGGTGTGCTGAAATGACAAACACCCAGTGAGAGGCAAATCACCATCCATAACCCTCAAACGTTGGCTCATTCCCTGATCCAAATAACAATGGTATCCACATGACTGCTGTTATAAACAAGCTGGTGATCAACAAGAGCACAAGACAATCACAACTTTTACTTAAGGTCAGCAGCACAATTTATTTTTTTCTACAAATGTACATGCTCTGCAGGAGTGCTTTAAAAAATGTATGCACTCTTGCAGGCTGGCTCACTTCCACTTGCTAAATTCATATTATACATCACTGTGCAAGTAGATATTATACATCACTGTGCAAGTAGAACCATTCTGCTTTCCTCTTTAATGGATTAAAACAAACTGTGCACACTGACCCTCTTCTGCGATTAGTCTGTTCTCAAGCATTTGCAGTCTAATAACCCCCCCCCCCCCCAGACTGGGAGGTTGGCGTAATGGTTAAGGTGCTTACCTTAGAAACACAAGGTGCAGGGTTTGATTCTGACATGGGGTAAGTGGCTAGGCTTAAAATGGCCCATAAGGGCAGTTAGCCTATTACTAAAGTACAGTTGTGTACCTACCATAAATGTAGATGTTCGAGTGTATTCACTGTTGCAGTCATTACACTTGGGCTATCTGCTGGCAGGCTACCCGCAGTCGGCCTGAATTCCAAAGTCCTGGTCCGGTGTCGGTTGCTGTCGCCTCTTCCCTGACATCAGTGCGCCAGGGGTATAAAAGATGCAGCCAACGCCATTTTCTTCAGTTTTTCTTGCCCCAGATGTCAGGTGCCCACAAAAGGGTAGGCTAAAAAACATTGCTTATAAAAGCATGCACTAAAATAAACAATACCTTCATCTATAAGCAAATACACCACATAGGTTGTATAGAATAGAGAAGTACAGAAAAGTCCCAGCAAAGAAAGGGGGATGGTGGGTGGGTAACCTGGACTGCAACAGTGAATACATTCGAACATCTACATTTATGGTAGGTACACAACTGTACTATGTTCATCATGTTTCACTGTTGCAGTCATTATACTTGGGTTGAATCCCAAAGCTGAGGTTGGGTGGCTGGGTTTAAATAGAATTAGGAGTGGCTATAAGGCCCTGCAGAACTGCAGTGGCAAAGCCTGCTCTGGATTAAGAGTAAAGAGGTAAGTGGTAGTGCTTAGTAAAGATGTGCACTGAAGTCCAAGTTGCAGCCTCCAAAATATCCTTGGTTGGTACTCCTCTGAGGAAGGCTGCTGAGGTGGCTGCTGCCCTGGTAGAATGTGGTCTAATGCCTTTAGGCACTGATTTGCCATGTTGTGAATAGCAGAAACAAATGCAGTGTCCCATCCATTTTGAAATGGTCTGCTTTGAGATAGCCTTTCCTTGTGATCCTGCAGTATATGCCACTAAAAGTTGCTCAGTCTTTCTGAAAGCTTTAGTTTTGGCCAAGAAGAAGTGTAGCTGTCTGTGTATGTCCAAAGAATGCAGAAGTCTCTCCCCTTTATTCTGTGGGTTTGGGTAAAAAGTAGGCAAATGAATGGTTTGGTTAAGAGCCACACTGGACACTACCTTAGGCATAAATGTTGGGTTTGTCCTTAGAGAAACCCTGTCTGGATGCAAGATAATAAAGGGTTCCACAGCCATTAATGCCTGTAACTCTGAGACTCTTCTTGCTGAAGTTATTGCTAGGAGCAGAGCTGTTTTCCATGATACGAATTTTATCTCAGCTGTATTGGCTGGCTCAAAAGGAGGCAGTGTGAGTTTTTCCAAGACAAAATTGAAGTCCCATGCAGGTACTGGTGCTTTCCTTGCAGGTCTTATGTTTTTGGCCCCCTGAGGTATTGCCTAAGCAATGGAAGTGAAAAAATAGGTGGGTCCGTATTGTAATGAGCTGAAATGGCAGAGGCATGGATCTTAATTGATGAGAAGGATAGGCCTTTCTCCAGCATCTCAGTTAGATATTGTAAAATCTGAGGAATATTTGGAACAAGCGTGTCAATTCCTTGTGCCTGGTTCCAAGCATTCCATTTTTCTGCATAAGATTTTCTGGTGCTGGGCCTCCTGGCCTCCAAAATAACATACATAACCGCTTTAGAGAGAGGTGTATTCTGAATGGTTACCCTATCCACCATGCAGCTAGATTTAGGGTTCTGAGTTGACTGTGCAGGATCTGATTGTTTTGTTGGGTCAGTAAATGAGGAATTTGAGGCAATGTCCAGGCTGGGCCTTGAGATAAACTCCTTAGGATTGGGTACCAGTGTTGGCGTGGCCAATCCAGGGCAATCAGTATCATTTGTGGCTTCTCTTGTCTGACCTTTAGGAGTACCTTGGGGAGGAGAGGCAGTGGAGGAAAGGCATATACTGTAAGGTTGTTCCAGCTGAAAGACAAAGCATCCATTTTCCATGCTTGTTTGTGATAAGTCCTTGTGCAGAATCTCTGAAGTTGGCAGTTGTGAGGGGAGGCAAAAAGATCTATGTCTGGGCAGCCCCATTTCCTTGTTGTCATGTTGAAGATTTGTGGATCTAGTTTCCACTCGTGAGGATCCATGAGGTTTCTGCTTAGTTTGTCTGCCAGAGCATTTGTTTTTCCTGGCAGGAATTGTGCTTGCAGGTGTACTTGGAAAGTCAATGCTGTGTTCCACAAAATCATGGCTTGTCTGCAGAGGGGGTAGGAATGTGTGCCCCCCTGCTTGTTTATGTACCACATGACTGTGGTGTTGTCCATCTTTATCAGCAGCTGTCCTGGATGAAGTAGGTCCTTGAAGGCTGTCAGGGCATTTTGTACAGCTAGCATCTCTTTTTGATTGATGTGAAAATGCCTTTGGCTTGCGGGCCATGTGCCCTGAATACATTTTCCTGCCATGTGGGCCCCCCAGGCATAATTTGATGCATCTGTTGTTAGTGTTTGTATGGTGTGGGTAAAGTGAATGGCTGTCCCTTGCTGTGGCGACAGGCCTGTGCCCACCATCGAAACTCATGATGCAGGCGGGGAATGAGTGAAATTAATGATTTCAGGCTGTGGCAATGTTGAGTCCAAACACTTTTTAAATACCATTGTAGTTTCCTCATATGCAGTCTTGCATATGGAATTAGCAGAATGCAGGATGCCATGTAGCCCAGAGCCTGCAGAATTTTTCTTGCAGATAACTGGGTCTTTGTTGCCCATGCTTTCAAAGTAAGAAGTCAGTTGCCTTTGTTTGTCTGGCGTGAGATAAGCCATCTGGGCAGTTGTATTTAAGCTTGCACCCAGGAATATTATCTCTTGAGAGGGTACTAGTTTTGATTTCTTTTCGTTTACTGTGTACCCTAGGCAAATTAGTAATCTTTTTACAAACGCCAGATGCTTTAGTAGAATGGCTTTGGTCTCTGCTTGAATAAGGCAGTCGTCCAAGTAGGGATATATTTGAATTCCTCTTTGTCTGCAAAATGCAATTACTGGTGCCAGGCATTTTGTGAAGACCCTGGGCGCAGTAGATAAGCCAAAGGGCAGTGCAGAGAATTGATAGTGCATTGAGCCAGCTATGAATCTGAAGTATATTCTGCAAGATTGTCTGATTGGGACATGCAGGTATGCCTCTTTGAGGTCCAAAGTTACAAGCCAAGCCTTCTTGCCCAGCATGGGCAGAAGCTGCTGCAGAGTCAACATTTTGAATTTCGGAACGTCCAGAAAAGTATTTAGAATAGACAGGTCCAGAACTGGTCTCAATGCTTTGTCCCTTCTTGGTACTAAGAAAAGTCTTGAGTAAAATCCTTGTCCCTGCTCTTGTTGTGGCACTGTCTGAATAGCCCTCATGTCCATGAGAGATGAAACTTGTGTTTGTGCCTCTGCCCATTGATTGTGTGGCAGGTCTGGCATACCTTTTGCCTTTGGAAGGGTGTGAAAGTGGAACCTGTAGCCCTGAGAGACTATATTTAAGACCCATTTGTCCTGGGTGATCATGTGCCAATTTTGTGAAAAAAGTGCTAGCTTTCCCCCTAAGGGTGCTGCCAAAAGATAAATGCTTGGCATTGGCAGAGGGAAGTCATTGGGACTGTTTCCTAAATGGCTGTGATTTGTCTTCTCCGCTTTTGGAGGTAGAAGCACCCCATTGTTTGGGCCTGTATGAGCCCTGGGGCTGTTGTCTGCCTCTAGGGCGGCTGTATCTGCCTCTTTGTGGCCTGTCTGACATGGGAAAGGACCAATTCTTAGAAGGCCAGTTCCTGCTAAATCTGTGTGGCTGTACCTGTAAGAAATCCTTTACTGTCTGCATAGATTTAGCTTTATCCTCCATTTTCTTCAACACCTCTTCTGCCTTAACACCAAACAAAGTATCATGCTGTAATGGAGCGTCCAATAATTTTGCTTTAACATGATCAGGCAGAGTCTGTTCCTTTAACCAAGCATGCCTTCTAATGACAGAACCAGTTACAGCGGCCCTGCAAGAGGCCTCCAGTGAATCATAACCACATTACAAAGTAAGCTTTCCCACTTGTTCAGCTGCATGCAATAAATCCTGCATTTCCTTGTTTTCAGAACATTCAGAATTTGTCAACATTTTCTGTTTTAGCAGAGACATTAAGTATTGCTGATATTTAAGCATATGAAACTGACAATTTAAAGCCCTTACAGCCAAGGTAGCAGAAGTGTAAACTTTTTTCCCCCATCAGTCCAGTGCCCTAGAATCTCTATCTGAGGGCACAGGGTTTTTTGCAGTAGCGGTCTTGACCCCTTTGGGACCCTGAGAAATAGTTTCTGGGTCAGCAGCAGGGTTTTTATATAGAAATTTATGAGAATCTGGAACCATGTAGTATGTGTATGGCTTAACAGGAGCAGGAGGTAAAGAGCCGGGAGACAGGCCGGACTCTGAAAATATATAATCTACAATGTCTAGAACAGGTGGAATAGCAAGAGGTCTGTGCTGAGGTAGTAAAAGAAAGTCTATGAGCCTTTTCTTAGATTCTGACTAATCTTGGCTCTCCCAGTGGAAATGCTCCCTCATGGTATGCAGGGTTTCCCCAAAGGAGTAATCCTCAGGAGGAGAAGCTGAAGGAATAGATTCTTCAGCATCAGAATCCTCATAGGGAGGAATAGAGTATCCCTGTATTGAAGAGAAATCAGAGGAAATGGAAACCTGATCAGAGGAATCATATTCAGTGTCTTGCCTAGGTTTTTTATCAGGAGGGGGGTGGGAACCCCTGATCAAAGTAATTAGGTCTTCAGCCATTTTGAGCATCTGTTTCTTAGGCATGGAAATCTGTCCTGGAGAATGCTGTACTTGTTTCCTTGTCTTTAAAACTGTTTTAGTCTTTGTCTTGGATGCTGAAGTTGGCTTGATATACAGCTGTGTGGGTCTGAAAACACCCTCAGAAGCCGATCTGAGGGATTAGTTTCCGAAGGCCCAATACCTTGAGTATCTAGAGGCCTAGTTGTCTCCACGTGGGAGTCAGAGGTGGCCTGTGGCTCTGAGGTAGCAGGTGTCAGGAGCTGCGAAAGCGCTTCACTGAGAACCGGCCAACCGGTGACTGGCCTAGAAGAGGCTTTGTCGTCGGTTTTGGACCTCGGATGCCTGTCCTTTTCTTTTTCCTTGTGATTTTTATGAACTCCGGTCGTCGGCTGTTCCGATGGCATTATATAGTTAAACCTTCGGCCAAAGTAATGAAAAGCAAAATCGTACCGATGCTTAATAGTGCGTTGGTTAAATCTAGCACAAAACCGACAACTAGCAACGTCATGGTCAGGGCCTAGGCAAGGAAAACAGTAAGAATGAAAATCCTTTTGAGTATTTGCTTCCCACAAGAAATACAATTGTTAACTTTTTCTGACATTGGTTTGGAGCAAGAAAAAAGTTTCCCCAATGGGGTACTTAGCTTTATTGAAGACTTCGGATCTGAAATTCAATTTCGAAAATCTCAGGAGTCAGCCGACCGGCACTTGCAAACTGATTTTGCTTCGGGCACCGCGCGGCAAGGAAGACTGAAGAAAATGGCGTCGGCTGCATCTTTTATACCCCTGGCGCACTGCCGTCAGGGAAGAGGCGACAGCAACCGACGCTGGACCAGGACTTTGGAATTCTGACCGAATGCGGGTAGCCTGCCAGCAGATAACCCAAGTGTAATGACTGCAACAGTGAAACACGATGAACATCCTATGAACAAGTTCTTTTGGAAGATGAGTCTAGCAACAGCAACAGATTTACTTGCTTACTAAACTGCACATGTGCAAAACCCATAGTTTCTTATAGCTGGTCTTGCACAGTTAAGAAATGCTTACTGTTTTAGCTCATAATTATATAACAGGGTTGTGAAATCATGTAGTCTTGTCATATAACCAACATAAATGTTAAAATAACTTTGTAGGTAAGATATCTCGCTTACGAAACAAATAACACTGCATGCTTTAAATATGAATCAACTGCATAATCACAGTGATGATCCAGGGTGTAGGTTTCTGTAAAATGTTCCAACTTCTCAAACTGCTATGTCACTCATCTATGCCACCTGACAACACCATGAGGTATGGGTAAATAAAGCCAAGCCCTATTATTTAATGGGTACATGAAATCTCCTATACAAGTCCCATGTATATGGTAAATTCTACAACAAACCTACAGAAAAGAAATTATATTTATAAAATAAGTAAGAAGTTTTAACTACTAGTATACTGTACAATTGCATTAAAGTAATCCAAGGTGCAAAGTCAGTTGGGATTTACTCACTTCACATGTAGTTAAGCCACTATGCTGCTCCCTTGACAACATATGAGGGGTGGGTAAACATTTCAACAGCACACACCACACCACGTAAATCTGACTTTTTAAAGTTCTATCATAAATTGTAAATTTGCTGGAAAAGTTTATGGATTTGCTGTATCTAGAAGGTGCACCTTCTGTAGCTGACAGATACAAGCATTCTGTGACATTTCCAGCTATCTTAAATGTTCCTGTCTAGCTAATTAATTAATGGCTAGCTAGTTGGCCTTGTTCAGGATGTCTAACCATAAAGATGAACTTTATCTGTAACAAATCCACTTTATACTGCTTTATCTACTTTTTGAACTTAAATCATCCAACGAATGCTACATACGGTCTACAACTTTCCCTGTCATCTTCTCCTCTCTTTGGTAAGAACTCCTGTGACATTAAAACAGTGCATCTTATCAGATTCTTGTTATCAAATCAACAAAAATATGACAAAGCAAGCAACTGACAAAACACACTAGAACAACTCAAAGAAAATAATACATGAGAGTAGCAGTTACATAAAAATATCAATAGCATCACTTCTGGGGGGGGATGAGGGACACTGCTGTGCAGTTACTTCTGCTCTCTAACAGATCACCGAAGTGGGAGTCAACTTCTTCCGATATTTCACCTAGGCCAGGTAGATATCCTTCTCAACCTCCAGTCACAGGCCATAAAACTACTTCTCAATGCAACTAGTGGACAGGCAATGCTAAAGTCAGAGTTTTCCTATAAAAATAAGAACCACTACTGCACAGGTTGTCTGAATGATAATTGTTCAAGTGCATAAACTTCACATGTTCAACCAACAAATACATACTTGGGTATGCTCTGATGTGTTGCCTGTGAATGTACAAAAGTTAATTTGCTTTCCAAGGGGAACTAGATACTGACCTTAACCCAAATGCTGAACTGGACTCAATACAGTATGACCAATAAGAATCAGGTTCACAAAAAAGGAACAACACTAACCAAGTGTGACGCATTTGTAGTGTTCTCTGTCCTTAAAGACTGACAGCAAGAGCAGGTGTCATAAGGGCCAACCAAGGAGAAGATAAGTGACACACCATTTTATTCTGCCTGTAGAATCTTTATTTTTCTGAGTTTTACGAGCCTGCTATGGCCTCATTCATCAAATAGCATCAGTATGCCATAATGCATGCAAGTGTAAAGGTTCTGGAACTAATAAAACAGCATAGTGTTTGTTGCATATTAGTGTAAAATGTGTGGTGCTAAATAGTTTGTGTAAAAAACTGTACTTTCTAATCTGTGCCCTTAAAAAACTGCAGAAATGGAGAACTTTGCTTGATTGGTATTAACTGGGTGTGTATAAAAGAGGGGTGGAGTGTACTGTTTAGTATTCCTTGAAGGCGAAAAGCTGAGGTACCAGAAAGATATTAAACAATTTGAGAATTTTTCACTTTGGTGTGTTTGTTGGAAAACCTGTGACACTATGCTGTTTTGTTAGATGCTGTGGAGTTGTGACGGGGATATGCTCGTGTTTTTGCTGTGTAAAGGTTCTAGAAGCAGGCTTACCTCCCATTTGGTGGCACTGTGCTTATGGAAAATGAGTGTATGGCTGATATGATGTTGGGTGTCAGTAAATGTCACAGGAAAGTTCTGTCTAGGAGCCTGACATATAATGAAAAAAATCAAAGTATGGCTAAGAAAGATCCTGGTGTATGACTGGCATGATGTTACACTTCTCTGATTACACAGCCCCCACATTGAGGGGTCTGGGGGGGGTGTAACCCCCACCTTGTTTGTTTTATATTGTATATTCCCAAAACCTTCAAAGCAATACATTTTAAACAATAGACATGCACAGTTACACCACCCGTGACTAACTCTCTCCAGAAGACAATATGTACTCAAACTAACTGGGGGGCTACGCCCACCACACCCCCTAACTATATATATACTAACTCCAGGACAGCACTAGAGTGGGGAAAAGGGAATATATCTTCTACTTGCCTTACAGTACTCTATAGAGTGCCATATATACTAACTGCAGTTCAATGAAATGAGATTCAGGGAAGTGAGTTTTCAGCAAAGTGGTCGGAGTGAAATGACATTCAATGAGACATAGTAGACCCATATATATATATATATATATATATATATATATATATATATATATATATATATATATATATATATATACACACACAACAACATATACACACACACACACACACACACACACATACATACATATATATATATATATATATATATATATATATATATATATATATATATATATATATGTGTGTGTGTGTGTGTGTGTGTGTGTGTGTATGTTGTTTGTCTTTCGGCTTTTTCCTGGTAAGGGGTCACTACAGTGGAAATCCGGTCCGCTAATGATTGGCAGTAGATTTTTTTATGAAACGCCAAGACGATGCCCAACCTTCAACGAAGGCATGCCCATTTACACACGCATGTCTTTCGAATGCTACCCAACCGTGGGGAGGACATGCAGACTCCACACAGAAGGCACTCCCAAGCCAAGCCGAGAATCGAATGGGAGAACCTCTTGCTGTGAGGTAACAACGCTACCGCCATTCCACCACGGCATATGTGTGTGTATATATATAAGAAACTTTTGCTATTTTGGAAGGAACATAGGCACTAGGCTATTCTCGGTGTTTTGGTCAGTCTTTTATTCCTTTAAATCACATTTTGAGCGCTTTCGTTCATTGCAAAGTTTTCAGTCGAACATCATCATGAAGTAGCATCCTTTCCATGCTTACTAGATCTTCTAATGATTTAGGACCAGATCTGAACATGGATTAAAGGAACTGCAGATATATACAATGCCTCTGTACTAGCAAGCCCGCTACACCTACACATTTCGTTTAACTTGGCCACTGCCTTCTTGTATTATGCAGAATACACTTTTGGAGTTAAAATAACTCTTACATCCTTCTCTCTTCAACATTCCCTCCAGGTAATAAACCATTTCTGATTTTTGATATCTGAAGTACAAAATAGTAATAAGGGAGAACTCACTGTTGCTTCTTCCTTAATGGACTCCACAGTCTGTTAAGTCAGCACTATATTATACGCAATTACCCCAACTTCATGCAGTCTGTACAGGCTAACAAAGTTTAGTTAATTTTAGATATAAAAAAAAGTCAGCTAGCCTCTCTAGGCTGTCAATAAAAAGCTGTAGTTAAATTAACTTTTTTACTTTTCCACATTTCCCAATTTCATACTTTTTTCATGAGTTTTTCATATTTCATCAGATTCTTTCTCAAACAATAATTCTAGAAGCACATCCCATGGATCAGTAACCCTTACTGAAATCATACTTAATCAAATCTAGGAAGACATTAGTACCTACAATTTGATGTCCATGTCCTCTTCGCCCCTGTTCTTCCTATTCAGGGTAACCCCTTCCTAGTTCCCTGCATTAATCTTGTGTATCAACATGTCTTCTCTGTCTTACTTCTCTTCAAATAAACCTAGTTATTTAAGTTACTTTTCTCATACTTACCTTTCCAGCACTCAACCCCTCAAGTAACACTTTCCTAAACTACTGCCAACAACCTAATATCCCTTGCCTTAATCGTCTCCTTGAGCAATACACAATATCATAGGTGTGGTACAGTGGCAATGTGTGGTCTTTAGCGTTATCTGGTACAGACAATTTAATCAAATCAGGCACTGTGGCAAACCGACATTTTATTTGCTTTTGCTACAGCCTCTTAATTATCATCTTGTTAATCCAGCCTGTCATAATATGTAAGGGCTGAGGTATCACTTAGTGCTTCTGATTGCTTTTTATCTTCTTTAACATACCTCTAAACCTTTAGAGAATTAAGTTAGTCCCTTTCTTCCTCCTTTCACCTAAACTCTTCTTCCAACTCCTATTCAGGTTTTGGCTTTGTCTTCCTCTTCCCACAACATGACTCAATTTGTGATATGTAAGTACTTATTTTTTTTAAATTGCACATTTTTGAAGCCCTGCTGCCTTTCAGCCATCAGCTTTCCATGATCTATTAGCATGTTTGTTTGTCATACACTGACAGCTGCTCCCAGCTCAGTCTATCCCCATGAGGTGAGAGGTTAACACAGAGCTGTCATCCTGGCAGCCATCGGGATATGTTATGGACGTGGCTAACCTTACCTCCTGGTGGTTATGTGGGGTCCACATCTCAGCAGAGGGGCCGCCTATACCCCTAATATGGAGGCATGCCTGCTCCTTGATATGGCTTAAGTGGACTCACCCACATCCCTCTCTCCCAAGTCCTGTCCTCTGGGAAGCAGCCTATACCACTTCCCCAGAATGCCAGATCACCACAGGTGTTGGACTGACCACAACCCTCCCTCCCAGGTGAGCACTCTGATGCACCAAGTGCCCAACTCTTCACATCCCTTCCAGCTTTCCAAGCCATTAATCGAGCTTGGGTTATCTGAGTTAAAGTCAGGGCTTTGTCCACAGAGCTGAGGAAGTACTTAATGCATCTTGAGGCCTCCCACCCACTGAGTACTCAGGCAGTAATACATCACCACAGCAAAAAAACACTACCACTATACTTATGTTGAGGTCATTAAGAAGTCACTCCCCAAGCCTCCTAGACTTAGAACTAGGAAATTTTAGTCATCAGGCCACATCTCTACATCATCCACATGTTATCAGCCATTACAAATACTTCAACTAGTCACAAGGCTACATGCAACAAGCTGTTAAGGCCTATGATGGATGCAGTCACTCTAGAAAATGTGTTGGTATTGGATGACTGTATTGTAAGGCTCACTGATGCAACCCTCACAAGACTGCACAAGAACTGGGTGACAGCCATCTTTTCAGAGACAGGATCCAGGATGTTGTGAGGATTCCTGGATTTCTCCATTCTGACAAATACTACTACAGTTAAGTTAGTGAAAGAATTAACTACAGAAACTAAGACGAATCGTGAGCGTTACCAGAAAAACCCTTTGAGTGAGTGAGTGTTTGTGTACACACAGGTGAGCACGTGTGCATGTGATAAGGAACCTTGTCTGAAGTTATTCCAGTCACTAACATAATGAAAGCTGTAGATATAGAACACAGAGAAAGGCCTACAGTATTGAATTCACTAAAAAAAGGAAGGAACCTGAACAGAGTCCTAGGTATTCAACTGTAAGGTCAAAATAGAGGGATAGTCAGAAACAAGAGTCATTAGAACAAGAACACTCATCTATCTACCTATGTAACTCAATACAGTACTTGAAACTTCAACAAGGTGTCTATTCCTCCCACAGGGAGAGCATCAGAGAGAGTGAGTCTCCTAGATCTTTATATACACAGAGACAAAGAAGCATTAAGCCCAGCCAAGAAGTGCGTCATTCCAACTGTACAGCATGGGTCTGGGGTCTGTAGAAGTGTGCACCAACACTACACTTGGCATAGCAGACCACTGAACTGTGTTCACTGGCCAAAATAGGGAAAGCTATAAGTACACTGGAAAAAAATGATAAGCCTGCACTAGTGGCATATGGGGATAAAGCCCTGACTACGGCTCCAGTGACCCAAATTTGAATAGGAGCTTGAGTGCTTGACTGCACAGGCAGAGAGGATGGGAGAATCCATCCTAGCAGGGAGGGAAGGGCACATGCTCAGTGCACATTCACGCAGGGTGATTTCCCTGGTGGAGACTGAACTGGGAGGAAATAACTATGTAGCACTGACTGTGAGTGGGGCAGTCCTGTTGATGCCAGCCATTACAGAAATGAAGGGGATATGCAGCACTAATGACCACTGCAAGTGCCAACCATGGGTTGTTGCTGGGCATTTGCAGGGTATAGGGTGAAAAAATCTCGAATTTACCGATTGATGCTTAAATAATGGCCCCTCTCAGTCAGTATTGCCCTTCATGATGATAGAACAAATGGATAAACTTCACAAAAGGGGGCTGATGATAGACAGTCAGTGAGGACAAAATGAAAAAAAAAACTAAAATACCTGATAATGGTCTGTTAGAGTGTTTAGTTTTCACATAAAATAAAAGACTTCTGTTGATGCAAGAATACCAACGGAGGAAGGGGACCACCCAAGGGGGTGATATGGTATGTTGTACCCAGAGAGAGGGGGAGAGAAAACAGAATAAAGAATAGATCAATGGGCCACCTAAGGGTCAAGATGATCCAGCTAATAATGCCAAAAATGTCCTCTGGCTTAAAGCTGTACAATGATGGTGCTAATGTGTCACTGCATATGATGTGGGGCACAAAACATGGCATGAGGAGTGTATGGGGTCAAAATATTAAAAATACAGTTAGCTAGCTTGCTGATGCTGAAGAAGCATTTCCATCTGTGATATCAACAACTGGTGTTTTAATAGCAAGTCTGTAGCCAGAGTTCTGGCAGGTTAGCAATAAGGGTAGACTGAGTGACTTTTCCCTAGATCTCTTTTCTTGTGAAGGAGGGCAGGGGCAGAGGAATTTAAGCACCACTAAAATACCCAATACAGATCAGGTGATATTTTCATACAGAACAGAGAATAGGGACTGTGGGGAAATATCAGTAAATACCCATGGTGCACACATGGAAACATGGACATACCCCATGGACTTCACTGCATATCAAACACTGAGAGAGTAAAGGGAAATGTAGAAAGCCATTAAAATTCCTGGAATGGTGTCTGTGGTAAAAGCCTTAGTTTTGCTAGTTGTGTGACAGACGCTAATATCTGGGAGGGTTAGTGGTCCCAGTCAGCACATTCGAAAAATTATAATTTCAGGGCTAATTTAAAAACAAGAAGTTATATGCTTTAGTTCTTAAACTGATTATTAAGGTCCTTTACATCTTTTAAGTGTCCCTAACTGAGATGATGGGAATTGAGGGGCTGGAAATTCCATAGTATAACTCATGCTGTCAGATGGGTGAGATGTTTACACTGCAGAAAACAAGCTAAAAATGAAAACAAACAAATATGCCAAAGACAGGCTGACAGTGGCATAGGAAGCACCCACCAATGGAATGTACTGGACAGATGATCTCCAATGACACCGATTAAGGGCAATGGTAACAGTCAATTTTATTTCCATTAAAAAAAAAAAAAACTTTTGAGTGAATTTCTTTATAATTGGGACTAACAGGGGGAGCCCAGGCAGCAGTCAGAGTCTTGAAGTGGGGGAGGTACTAGCAATATCAGATGTGACACCATGTGGGTGGGGGAGTGGGAAACATGGAGGGTGAGGGGAAGAAATTCCTTATTAGTTTTTCGACTTTCAACAAAACATATCAATTAATTCAAAGAACACAACAACCTTCTTTACTTAATGTGCTAACACTGATATCATCAGTATCTGTATATGTCGGGGAAACAAGGCACTCAGAACTGGGACACTATTTTGTGAACTATGAAGCTTGAGGAAACTTTTACCTTGATGTTTTGTTTTAACTAAAAGTTGTACTTAACAGTTTAAGGACAATACTGCAGGTATATGAGCAAGAAGTCAGTCCCCCTCCAGCTAATATGCAAGACAGGAAGAATGGATGCATGTGTTGCTGTTTGTACAGTGCCATCTGCCTGACCAATTCAGCAGGCAATGATATTTCCCAAAGAAAGTAAAGTACTCTAGTCCATATCACTAGGAAGCTGTACTTCAAATGATATGCAGTGATGCCTGATGGATGTGATTATAAAATGGAGATGGGTAACCGGATCTTACCAACACTAAATCTGTCTGATACCCCTGCACTACATTTACAAAACATAAAAATAGTTCTACATTGCATCCAGAATTTTAAGCTAAAATTTTTCCTCTGAGGAATTTATGGTTGCATGATCTTTCTGGTCAATTGCCAATATGCACAGCATTAGTACTGCTTTCAGTGGGTAGCGGTAAATTCTTTGTTGAACAGTGAATATTTCAAAGAAAGGCAAAGGTAAACAGATTTGCCGAGTTATCTCTGAAGACAAACGTACAATATAGCAGGCTCCCTGTATGCTTGCATAAATAATTCATTATTACATAACTGTTTAGGAAACTACTACAAATTTTATAAGATACAAGAATATCACCAGTGTCACCAGCCTTTCAGTGTTAGAAGTAATATTTAAGATCAGATGCTAAAATAATGTTAACATCAAGTGCCATTTCCTAAATATTTATGGTTAATTTACATCCAGTTTTCACCTCTGATGCTATGTAATATTCCCGACTACTACAAACCAGTTATTTAGTGACCACAGCAACACTTTCTTGAAAGTGATGGCTTACTTACAACATCGGCACTAACAGACTGCGATTTATTTTTCTCTGCTAATCTGATGTGTAAGCACTCTCTCTCTCTCTCTCTCTATATATATATATATATATATATATAGAAGGAGCTGAATGCACAGTGCAGTTTTGAGACTGAACTTTCTATTAGTGCCTGCAGCATTAGTCTGTGATACCTTGATTCTGTAGATACCAAGTGCCTTTTAAAGGAACATGACTAATCAGTCTGAGAACAAATAACACAGTGAGCTGGTTATGGGTCACACCCACAAGCA
This sequence comes from Protopterus annectens, assembly GCF_019279795.1. Lineage (NCBI taxonomy): Eukaryota > Metazoa > Chordata > Ceratodontiformes > Protopteridae > Protopterus > Protopterus annectens. Next base: position 382,956,572 of record NC_056737.1, on the reverse strand, counting down.
GAAGCCCCCAAAATTTGTCACTGATAAATGTGTCCATTGAACACCAGCTCATCACAGAGGAGGGAAGTACCTAAATTTCCACCGCAGTCTGAACCACTAGACTAACATATAGTACTCTAAATAGAATATGGTGAAGCACTGCACTGGGAATCCCTTGCTTTGAGAGTTATTTCAGACTGACGCATGTTCAAAATGTTTTGTGCCCAATGAGTTTTCTTTCTTCCAGGGACTGTATAGTGTGAATATGCTAAATATATATTACCACAGACTTAAAGCTATTTATACACATGATTGAATGAAGCAATTAATAAGGCTGTCCAAAATGCATCTTCACAATAGTTCAGAGTTTATCCATGCAAAGGAATGAGCCCTGAATAATCACTTCTGGGTGTGCAACTCCAGGAAAAAAAGACTTTTGGACAGATGTCTACAACACAAATACTTTTGTAGTATAAACAGATGAAAGGCAACCAGACAGGGAAAGGGAATATAAGAAGTAACTCCAGAGTACTGATACTGCCAAAAAAAGAAATACTGGTAGTGGGCACTTCTATGGTAAGGAACTAATGGGAATATATATTAGCAAGAAGAGTTCCAAAAAACTGGAGAGAGTCTTGTTTGTCAGCAGTAATATGTAACTGTGGCAAACTAACTTCATGCTAAGTACTTTCCTAAAATATTACGATTGCAGCTAGCTTAATAAAACAGGCAATAAAACTTGCTTCCTAGACTATTCTACAATACATTTACAAAACAGAACCACTACCATTTAGATATGATACATATATTTTTTATGATTTTGGATGATAACGGGAGTAGCATGCTAAAAATTGAAATACCCTAAATGTTTTTCATTCTTCAATACACAGTCTTAACAAGAAAGGCACTCAGTTTTGCATTACACACTACAAAAGGAAAAAAAAAAAAAAAAAAAAGAGTAAGAAGGTCACACACAAAAAACAGTCCGTAAAAATACATGAAAACTCCAGCCAAGCTAGAACTTCCACTGAGTGACCTCTCAAAACTCCTGAATCAGAAGTACATGGGATATATGCAAATGACCCTTATGCCTGAAATCAGATGGACGTATAAGTGAATTTAAGTTCACTTATCTGCTCTTTTGTATATAGTACTGTATTTAATTTATTTATTTGTGTTTTTCACTGAATATTAACTCAACTGAAGTTGTGGCTGTCTCTCTACAGTAAGTTCCCCACCCACCCTCCATGTTCTTGTTTTGGTATTAATGTTGGTGGCTTTGAAACTACCCACCCCTCTTGTAGATTTGTATTTGGATACTCCTTCTGGGCCCATCTCATTTGCTCACTCAACTGAGTGCAGAGAGATCATATTCTGATTTCAGGCACTCCTACTGTGTACAAAGAGAGCATTTGGGAAGGACAACCCCTGTAGCCTCTTAATCATGCTCTGTTCCCTCCCTCAAAAAAATAAATAAATAAATAAAATATATTTATATTTTATTCAGCTGCTCTTACTGTAACTTAGTTGCTCTTCTGCGTGCTGTTCAGTCGCTCTTACTCTGCACTTATTACTGCTTGTTAGTAGCTTTCTAATTCACTGCCTTCTGCACTTGTTTTTTTTTGCATTTATTTGAACTGCATTTGCCATAGTGTTGCTACACACTCGGGTGTGCTGGCCTGCACTACAATTTGAATTGTATTTACTGCTGTTTTAGCTGCTTTTCTGTAACAACAAAAAAAAATTCTAAGCTTGTTTCCTGCCTTTCCTGTAACTAGTCAAGTCCAGATACAGACTTGCTGTATCCAGGACTGTTGGTAAGCTTCTGAGCCCCTCAAGCCTTTCTGTGTTGGAGGGAAGCCTTCCTGCTTATCACTGGGATTGGTAAGCACTAGGTAGCCTATCTACCATGGGAAGAGTGGGTTTTGGCCCTGAAATTGTAGTTCATTTGCCGTTTGGGCAGTTTTTCCATCTCTTTCTACTTTCTGGTTAAAAGCCCGTTTTGTGTTTGGTCCCTGCTTTTCCTACAACTAGTGTAGTCCAGGTACAGCTTTGCTGTATCCAGGACTGTTGGTAAGCTTCTGAACCCCCCAAGCCCTTCTGTGTTGGAGAGAAGCCTTCTAGCTTATCAGTGGGAGTGGTAAGCACTAGGTAACCTATCTACCACAGGAGGAGTGGTTTCTGGCCCAGAAATTATAGCTTATTGGCCGTTTGGGAAGCTTTTCCATCTCTTTCAACCTTCTGATTTAAAAGCCCATGTTTGCACTTGTTTTCTGCCTTTCCTGTTACTAGTCTATTCCAGGTACAGATTTGCTGTATCCAGGATTCTTTGTAAGCTTCTGAGCCCCTCAAGCCTTTCCGTGTTGGAGGGAAGCCTTCTAGCTTATCAGTGGGAGTGGTAAGCATCAGGTAGCCTATCTACCACAAGAGGAGTGGTCCCTGGCCCAGAAATAGTAGCTATTGGCTGTTTGAGCAGTTTTTCTCCATCTCTTTCAACTTTCTGGTTTGAAAGCCGCACTTGTGCCTGTTTCCTGCCTTTCCTATAACTAACCTAGTCCAGTTACAGAGCTGCTGTATCCAGGATTGTTAGTAAGCGTCTGAGCCCCCCAAGCCTTTCTGTGTTGGAGGGAAACCTTCTAGTTTATCAGTAGGAGTGATAAGCACTAGGTAGCCTATCCTCCACGGGAAGAGTTAGTTTTGGCCCAGAAATTGTAGTTTATTTGTCCGTTTAGGCAGTTTTCCATCTCTTTCAACTTGCTGGCTTAAAGCTTATGTTTGCACTTGTTCCCCACCTTTCCTGTAACTAGTCTAGTCCAGGTACAGATTTGCTGTATCCAGGACTCTTTGTAAGCTTCTGAGCCCCTCCCCAAGCCTTTCTGTGTTGGAGGGAAGCCTTCTAGCTTATCAGTGGGAGTGGTAAGCATTAGGTAGCCTATCTACCACAAGAGGAGTGGTTCCTGGCCCAGAAATTGTAGCTGTTGGCCGTTTGGACAGTTTTTTTTCCATCTCTTTCAACGTTGTGGTTTAAAAGCTGCACTTGCGCTTGTTTCCCACCTTTCCTGTAACTAGCCGAGTCCAGATACAGAGTTGCTGTATCCAGGACTGTTGGTAAGCTTCTGAGCCCGCAAGCTTTTCTGTGTTGGAAGAAAGCCTTCTAGCTTATCAGTGGGAGTGGTAAGCACTAGGTAGCCTGTCTACCACGAGAGGAGAGGTTCTTGGCTCAGAAATTGTAGTTCATTGACCATCTGGGCAGTTCAGTTTGTCCATCTCTTGGAATTTTCTGGCTTAAAAGACCACATCTGCGCTTGTTTCCCATCTTTCCTGTAACTAATCTACTGGGTAGCACAAGAAATCCTTAAACTGATACAAGCCTTCTAGCTTAGAAGAGAGACTTTGGAGTGATTAAGTATCAGTTTTCTGTACTTTCTTGCTGTACTTAACTGTTTTCCACCTAAACGCAGATTTTCCAGCATTTATTGTGATTCAAAAGCTTTTTTTTTCACATATTCTACTTATTTGACTACCTGCACTTTTAAAAAGTTTTTGTTTAAATAATTTGTTTAACTGTTGTAGGCTACACACTAAAGTGCGATAGCCATTTCTGATCGTTTGTAGTCGTTTAAAACTGTTTTAAGTGTATTTCATACAGTTTTTGCTTTATCTTTTCAAAAATAAAATTCCTTGTTTCCCACCTTTCTAAGCTAGTATAGTCCAGTTTTCAGGCTAGTGCTGAATTCAGGGCTGTGATACTAGTTTCTGAGTTGCCCATACTTTACTTGGATAGAAGGAAGTTTCTCTGTTCACCTGTGAGAGAGGGGAGCTTTGAGCAACCTATCTGTCCCTGGGGGAGTAGTTCCAGCCCAGAAGTTAGTAGTTTACTAGCCATATTGGGCTAATTTCCTACTATAAAAACTGCATTTGCACGGTTTTGCGCAATGGGCAGTGCCAGTTAGCTACTGTTAAATTATTCCCGGCTCCACTAAGTCTCCTCTTCAGTTTTTCCCTTGAAACTAGTCTAACTCTCAACCTAAACACCTACAGCCAAGAATTGCTCAGACCTAATAGCAAGCACTAATATACCCTGACACTGATTGTCCAGCAGGGCAAGGCTCTTTATTCACCCCTCACCAACCAAGCGACTAAGCATGACCAAAGGGCAAGTTATTTATGCTATCAAATGTGGTTGTGATAAGTTTTATATTGGTCAAACTAAGAAAATGTTTAAGATAAGATTAATGGAACACTTGAGGGATATCAGGGTAAATAAATTAGAGAGCCCTGTAGCTCAACATTTTCATGAATATCATGGTGGTAAGTGTGATAGCTTAAAAGCAACTATCTTGGAACAAGTTTATATAAGTGAATCTAATGTAAATAAGACTAAGAATGTGCTTCTAAAGAAAGAAACTATTTTTATTTTAAAATACGACACTTTGATTCCTAAAGGTCTGAATACAGACTGTTGTTGGAGAAGTGTTGTTTGAAATGTTTTTGAAATGTATTGCACTTAATTTTTAATTATTTGATTGCTTAATTGTTTGATTGATGATTAATGGTTGTAGCTGGTGTTATATAAGCTGCCTGAATATGTGATGTGTTACTCCTTGAAGGCTTACTGTGGCCGAGGCGCTAGAGAATAAAGAATTTTTACTGGTTTCATTGTTTCGTTTTGTGGTGTAGCAATTTGGGTCCTGCAGTTTGTTGCTCGTTATGACCAAAGGGCAGTCCAGTCCAGCTGGTGAATCTGGGTATCCTGAGGCAATGTTACAACTGCCTCATGTACATAGACAACCCTCTCCTCCTACCACAAAACACTAACATATGCGAGAGATGCAATTATACAGCCAAACTGGAAGCTAAGCTGTCTCCACCCAAGACTGGAACAAACAGTCAAGAGGAGAAAGTTAACACTTGCACCACAACTCCAGCCGCACACAGACGTACTAAAACAGCATGGTCAAAAAATACACATAAATACACAAAATCATACTCTGAGGCTCTAAATAAAAACCTGCAAAAGCATCAGAGACCTCCAAAGCAGACACCCAAACAACCTGCACTTCCCGTCAGAAACCAGACAACACATAAAACACAAAATCAGTGTGCCGCACAATCACAGCCCTTAAGGCGAAATAACATACCACACACTAGTGATAGGTGACTCTATAGTCAGGCACACTAACGTCCCACTCACTAGGCTGGACAAGCAGAAGGTTACTGTTAGCTGCCTGTCGGGAGACAGAATCTGCCACAAAACACAAGCACTCAGGTCACTCCAGAACAAGTACAAATATGACTCTGTCATTGTTCATGTTGGTGTGAATGACCTGAGACTTACCTCCCTGGACTACATGAAAAGAGACATGGAAGAGCTCTCTGATCATGTAGCCCAGGCTGGTATGACCCTGACCCTGAGTAGCACCCTGCCCTCACCAAGAATGATACCTCAGTATAAAGAAAAAAATGATGAAGTTCAACAATTGGCTAAGTTTCTGGTGTCATTCAAAGGGGATCCAGTGTCTGTCAGACTGGGACGACAAAAAAAAAAAAAAAAAAAAAAAAAAATTAAGCTTGTTTCCTGCCTTTCCTGTAATTGGTCTAGACTGTTTATAGGCTTCTGAGCCCCCAAGCCTTTCTGTGTTGGAGGGAAGCCTTCTATCTTAATTTTGTTTCTTAAAACTAACCAGTTTTCTAGTTTCAGCACTCAAATCTGTTTCTTTGAACTCAGCACTTCTTCAGAACTAATTGTAAGCACTAAATAAGCTGAAAATTACTATAGCACTCAACTTTCCTCACTTGTCTACAGAAAAGCAGTTTTTAGTACTTAATAAATAAGCACCTATCCAAGCATGTCTAAGGGTCAGCTCCCGGTGATTTCTCCTGTCTACCTGAGGAATTTGGGCATCTTGGGGCAATGCAGCAATTGCCTCATGTACACAGACAACCCTCTCCCTCCTACCACCCAACACTATAACCTGTGAGAGATGCACTTATATAGCCAAACTGGAAGCAAAGTTCTCTTCACCCAAGACTGGACTAGACAGTCAAGAGGAGAAGGTAAACACTTGCACCACACCACACTCATCACATAGTTCCTTAAAACCTACACCACCAAAACACACATATAGAAACACAAAACACACACCTACATTCACAGAGGCTCTCAATAAAAACCTGCCCAAGCATCAGGGACCTCCAAAGCAGAAACGCAAGCAAACTCCACCCCCAACACAACCCAAATGACACACAGCCAACAAACTCAGTGTGCCACTCAACCACAGCCCATAAGGCATAACGTACCCAACACTATAGTCATAGGTGACTCTATAGTCAGGTACACTGATGTTCCACTCACCAGTCTAAACAAGGAGAAAGTTACTGTCAGCTGCCTGTCAGGTGCCAGGATCCGCCACATAATGCATGCACTCAGGTCACTCAAGTACAAATATGACTCTGTCATTGTCCATGATGTGAATGACCTGAGACGTACCTCCCTGGACTACATGAAAAGAGACATGGAGGAGTTCTCCAATCTTGTAGCACAGACAGGTATGAACCTAGCCCTGAGTAGCATCCTGCCATCACCCAGAATGATACCACAGTACAAGGACAAAATGATTGACTTCAACAATTGGCTAAGCTTCTGGTGTCATTCTAAAGGGATCCAGTATTTGTCTGCCTGGGACGACATGATTGACAGACCACGATGCTTTGCCAGAGATGGCCTGCACCTGTCGCCCTTGGGATTCCGGATACTGGCTAAGGCTCTTGCCACCCTTATAGTGCCTTTTTTAGGCAAGGTTCAAATGGCAAATTCACCACCGTCACAGGTACAGGCAAGCAAAATCTGAGGGTAATGCTACTCAATGCTAGAAGTCTAACTCTCAAAATGCACTCACTCAAGTCACTCCTTAAAATGGAGAACATCGACATCTGTGCATTGACAGAGACCTGGTTCAAAGCTCCAGACAGCACCACTGCGTTACCAGGCTACAATTCATACCACACCTTTCGGCCACCTAACCTGGAATGAAGCACTAAAGGTGGAGGCGTGTCCATATTCATTAAGGATATCCACACCTCCAGGCTAGTTGCACAGCATATTGCATCCGAGATTATCCAAGTGCAACTACCTCTAGGCAAGACCGCAATCCAAATTGTAGCTTGCTACAGACTCCCCACCATGCCCCAGGATTCCCACTCCTCATTTCTTGATACACTGGAAAGTATTAGGGTACAACCCAACACCCTAATAATGGGTGATTTCAACTACACCACCATTAACTGGAAAAACTACTCATGTACCAACTCTTTTGCTCAATGTTTTCTGGAATTCAATAAATTCCAACGCCTTGGATCAACTTATTCACACCCCCACCAGGGACAGCAATATCCTAGACCTGGTCATTACTAACATGAGCAACCGGTGTTCCACATCAGAGGTCAATTCCTCGTTGGTCAGATCTGACCACAAGCTAATCACCCTAGACATCCACATCCCGCCCCGACACCCAATTTGGGAAACCACCGTAAAAAACTTCTCCAAAGCCAACTTCACACTTCTTAAGACAGAAGTGGCAAACTTCATAACACCAACACAGATGGACAATAGAGGTACGACTGCTGAATCCTACACAAATGCACTTTATAAGCACTTACACGAGTGCATGGATCATGCTATCCCTAATAGAACCAAGATGCTATCCTCCAAAAAAGGAAGCCAATCTGCTGGTCCTCTGTCATAAACAAACTCTTCAACAGAAGAAAGAAACTGTTGCAAAAAAAGAGTAAAATCCCATGATTGGCGGAACTCCCTGGTCAACCTCAGTAAGAAGCTGAGATCCCTCATAAAATCCTCCAAAGCTAGTTACAAAAACAAAATTGCCACCGACTCTAAAGACAACCACAAAGCATTCTATAGCTAAGTCAAGAATCTCAATGGCAACACTCAGATCTGCTCTGAGTTACAGCACAATGGCACTAAATATGCAGAACCAACTGATATTGCCAACATCCTGGCAGATAGGTTCAGCACTAACTTTACCCCCCTCTCACCCCCTAGAGGGCCCATCTCTATACCGGAAGAATGCAAAGTTCCTGTAATCACGGCTGCAGAGGTAAAAAACCACACACTCCAAAGCCATGAGCACAGCATCCATGGGACCTGACAATATCCCAGGTTGCGTTCTACATGAACTACGGAATGAACTGGCACCCTACCTAAGTACCATGTTCAATCATAGCCTCACCTCAGGCTTTGTACCCACTGAATGGCACAATGCGACAGTTATCCCACTCCACAAAGGGGGAGCCTTGACGGACCCCATGAACTACCGCCCCATTAGCCTGACGAGCCTGGTCTGCAAGGCCATGGAATCTATCATCATGGAACTCATAAACAAAGACATTGGTAATCTCCAAACTCTGGACCCTACCCAGTTTGGGTTTGTAAAAGGCAGATCATGTCTCCTAAACCTGACTGACTTCTTTGAAGCAGTCACCAAAGCCATAGATGACGGTAAGGTGGTTCACAAAGCTTATCTAGATCTCGCCAAGGCTTTCAACGCCATCCCCCACTCTGGAATTATAGATAAGCTCACTAAACTAGGTATAAATCCCTATGTCACAAGATGGGTTGCCAACTGGCTCATGGACAGAACCCACACTGTGAAAGTAGCAAACTCCAAATCCGACTTCAGACCAGCGACAAGTGGAGTACCACAGGGATCAGTCCGGGGTCCTCTCACGTTTGGTATCTACTTCTCTGAAGTACAAGTTAACACAGAAGGTCTTTGGCTAACAAAGTTTGCAAATGACTGCAAACTAGGAGCCATAATCGAAACTCCTAAAGATGTGGACATACTAAAAAAGGGCCTCATTGAGACAGATGTCTGGTGTCAAAGCCATGGCCTGAAGCTCAATGCCAAAAAGTGTATTGTCATCCCCTTTGGTAAAAACTCTGTACCCATGAACTACCACATAAGTGGTAGTCTACATAACACCAAAAGTGTGATAAGAGACCTTGGGACACAGGTGGACAGTAGTCTCTCCTTTGATAATCACATTGCCACAATGGTCAGGAAATCCTTCTACGTGGCTCACCTCATCACAAAAGGTTTCTCATCCGGAAAAAAAGAGGTCATTGTTCCCCTATACACATCACTCATTAGACCCATTATAGAGTACAATGCCCCTTTTGGTATGTACCTCACACCACATCTACAACAACTGGAAAGGCCACAGAAATACCTCACAAAGAGGATTACTGGCCTCAAACAGATGCCCTACGCAGACCGTCTCAAAACACTCCAGCTTTACTCTGTCGCATATCGCCTACTCAGAGGCGATCTCTGCCTAAAATACAAAGCTATGTCAAACCCAGAGCTGTTGGACATGCTCCACTTAAAGAAATCACAATCCTTCTGGGCTACACGCTCTAGGGACCTAAACCTTGTCATCACAATAAACAGAACATGCCGGAGGGATAGATTCCTGTCCCAGAGACTTCCCATACTCTGGAACAGACTACCTATCTATATCAAACAGAGCTCCTCATTAGCACTCTTAAAGAAAAATCTTGATGACTGGATGGGAAATAGGAAAATCACCCCAGGGATCACTTCTGTGGCTCTGCTCGACAGGGGCACAGGAAAATAATTTTCTTGGGTGGCGAAAGCCAGGGTACTTTTTTGGCTAGGCTTATATATGCCATAGGGCTAATAGCCTAGTACCTACTTATGAACCTATGCTCGACAAGCCACGTTGCTTCACAAGAGATGGCTTGCACTTGTCACCCCTAGGCTTTCGAATACTGGCCAAGTCTCTTGCTGCCCCATAGTGCCTTTTTTAGGCAAGGCTCAAAAGTCAAACCCACCTTCGTAAACAGCACAATTAACAAAAAAATTAGGGTTATGCTACTCAACGCCAGGAGTTTAAATCTCAAAATGCACCCGCTCGTAGCACTCCTCAGTATGGAAAATGTTAACATCTGTGCAGTAACTGGTTCAAGGATCCAGAGAGCACCCCAGCACTACCGGACTACAACTCATACCACAAGTTTCAGCCACAGAACACGGACCAAAACACAAAAGCAGGGGGTGTATCCATATTCATCAAGGATACCTACACCTCCAGGTTAGTTGCGCAGCATGATACCTCTGAGATCATCCATGTGCAACTAACATCGGGCAAATCTGCAATGCAAATTGTGGCCTGCTACCCTCCATGACCCAGGACCACCTCTGCACCTTTCTGGAGACACTGGAAAACATGAAGGTCCTACCGAATACCCTGATATTGGGCGATTTCAATTACCCTACCATTCACTGGGAAAACTACTTGAGTACAAATTCCCAGGCCCAGCGCTTCCTGGACTTCATCAACTCAAATGCCCTGGATCAGCTGGTAAACTCCCCTACCAGAGGTGAAAACATATTGGACCAGGTCATCATCAACATGGGCGACAAGTGTTCCACACCGGAGGTCAACCCGTCACTGGTTAGATCAGACCATAAACTAATCACTCTGGATGTCCACACTCCACCACTAACCCCAACTAAGGAAACCACAGTAAAAAAACTTTTCTAAAGCAAACTTCACCTTACTTAAGACAGAGGTGGTAAGTTTCACAGCCCCCACGCTAAAGGATAACGCTGCCCAAGATGCAGAAACCTTTACAAATGCATTCTATGAGCACCTACAAGGATGCATGGATCATGCCATCCCTAGCAAAACCAAGACTCACTCCTCTAAGAGAAGGAAATCAGTTTGGTGGATCCCTGCAATAAACAGGCTATACAACAGAAGGAGGAAACTAGTTCAGAAAAAAAGCAAATCCCAAGAAGGAAAGACATCCCTGATCAGTATCAGTAAAAACTAAGGTCCCTCATGAAATCACCCAAGGTTAAACTTGAAAGAAAAATAGCCAAGGATTCAAAAGATAACCACAACGCCTTCTTTAGCTATGTTAAGAATCTAAGTGGCAACTCGCAGATATGCACTGAACTAGTGCAAAATAGCACAAAATATACTGAACCTACTGATATTGCCAACATCCTGGCAGATAGATTCAGTGCAAACCTCACCCCCCTCTCACCTCCAAAAGGGCCCACAACAATACCAGAAAAGTGTAGTGTCCCAAAAATCAAAGGCACACAGGTGAAAACAGCCCTTTCAAAAGCCAAAAACACAGTGTCAATGGGACCAGATGGTGTCCCAGGCTGCGTCTTTCACGAACTACAGAACGAACTAACCCACCACCTAAACACGCTGTTCAACCTCAGCCTCTCCACAGGACATGTGCCCATAGAATGGCGTACAGCAACGGTTATTCCCCTCCACAAAGGAGGGGCCATAACTGACCCTGGTAACTATTGCCCCATAAGCCTGACTAGCCTGGTCTGCAAGGCACATCATCTTGGAACTCATTAACAAAGACATTGGGAACCTCCAAACACTTGACCCGACCCAGTTCAGCTTTGTTAAGGGCAGATCATGCCTACTAAACCTAGTTGACTTCTTCGAGACGGTCACCAAGGCCACAGACGAGGGAAAGGTGGTTCACACAGCCTACCTTGACCTCGCCAAGGCTTTCAAAACCATTCCTCACTTGGATATTACAGAAAAACTCATCAGCTTGAACATAAACCTCTACGTCATGAGATGGGTTACCAACTGGCTTACAGACAGAACTCACACGGTAAGAATCACGGGCTCCAGGTCCGACTCTAAACCAGTCACAAGTGGTGTCCTGCAAGGCTCAGTCCTGGGACCCCTACTGTTTGGCATATACTTCTCAGAAATACAGGCAAACACAGGAGGACTAGGGCTAACCAAGTTTGCCGATGACTCCAAACCGGGAGTCATAACTGACTCTGTGGCTGACACGGACATCCTCCAAAACGGCCTTACTGAGATGGACACCTGGTGTCAAAGTCATGGCCTCAAGCTAAATGCCAAAAAATGCATAGTCATCCTGTTTGGGAAAAACAAAACACCCACGAATTACCAAATAGGTTACAGCCCCCTTAATACAGAAGAGGTAATAAGAGATCTGGGGACCCAGGTAGATAGTAATCTCTCCTTTGACAATCATATTGCCAATGTATTTAGGAAATCCTTCTATGTGGCCCATCTAATTACTAAAGGGTTTGCATCTAGAAATAAAGAGGTTATAGTTCCCCTCTACTCGTCACTCATTAGATCCATCATAGAGTACAATGCCCCATTTGGGATGTACCTCACAAGACACAGAAATAAAGAGGTTATAGTGCCCCTCTACTCATTAGACCCATCATAGAATACAATGCCCCATTTGGGATGTACCTCACAAGACACTTCTAACAGCTGGAAAGACCACAAAAGTACCTCACCAAGAGGATTACTGGCCTCAAACATATGTCCTATGCAGCCAGCTGTACTCAGTGGCATATCGCTTACTCAGAGGTGATCTCTGCCTGACTTACAAAGCCATGCCTAACTCAGAATTTATGGACATGCTGCACCTAAAGAAATCCAAGTCACTGCAAGCCACGTGCTCCTGTGAGCTAAACCTTGCCACAACAATAAACAGAACATGCTGGAGGGATAGATTCCTGTCACAGAGACTCCCCATGCTTTGGAACAAAATTCCAAATTACATCAGGCAGAGCCCCTCACTAACATTCTTCAAGAGAAACCTTGAGGAGTGGATGGGTAACAGAAAATACAACCCTGGGATAACTTCATTGGCTCTGCTTGACAGAGGATCACTTAATTATTCAATGGGACAGCGAAAGCCAACACACTCTGGCTAGGCTTATAAATGCCCTCGGGCAGACAGCCTAGTACCTACCTATGAACATTACATGTTTCAGCTATATGGCGATTTTGAATGCCCATGACTTATTTCTTTTTAAGTCATTTCAATGGACGATTTCAGGCCAATAAAGCCAAACCCCACTAGCTGTGGATATGCATATTTCAGCCTTGTTATGACTCATCAGCAGAGAACAAGCAGAGTGTTTGACTAAGAATAAGAAACACAGGGCTGTTAAACCCAGCTGATATCCATTACCATTAGGGTGACTGCAAAATAGCCCAACTAACAAACTGAAAATAAGAGTGAGAAGGTCACACAGAAAAAACAATCAGTAAAAAATAAATGAAAACTCTAGCCAAGCTAGAACTTCCAGTAAGTGACCTCTCAAACCTCCTGAATCAGAGGCACATGGGATATATGCAAATGACCTTTATGAACATCATGTGTTTCAACTATGTGGCGATTCTGAATGCCCATGACTCAGTCAAACACTCTGCTTGTGCTGTGCTGATGAGGTCATAACAAGGCCAAAATATGCATATCCACAGCTATTAGAGTTTGGCTTTATTGGCCTGAAATTGTCCATTGAAATGACTTAAAAATAAATAAGTCATGGGCATTCAGACTCGCCATATAGCTGAAACACCTGATGTTCATAATGTTCATTTGCATATAACCCATGTGCCTCTGATTCAGGAGGTTTGAGAGGTCACGCAGTGGAAGTTCTAGCTTGGCTGGAGCTTTCATTTATTTTTTACACTACAAAAGGAGGAAGAATTGTATAATGAAAAAGGCTTGGGAAACATTATTACAGACTTACCACAATTGGCTGAATTTAGGAAAAAAATTGGTAAGGGTGCTATGAAATAGTCCAAAACACAATTACCGTACCAATGCCAAAGTCCTCCTAACAAATAAGAGAAACAGCAAACAGAAGAGAGGCTGAAGAAGGGTGTTATCCCGAAAGCGCTAACCTTGGATTTTACTGTGTTTTATTAAACGGAGTTTATACAGCGGTTTATACAGCAGTGTCCTGCCTCTCTTCTGTTTGCTGGTGCTATGAAATAGGCAAGCAGTAACTGGACAAAGTGGGTAATAATTGCAGTTGGCAGATCAAAGACATGGGGGTTAAATATGCAGGGCTATGTATTCTTATCAAGTTCTGGGTTATACTCCTGTAGCACTGGTTTTATAAGATATTCTGCATCAGACCTCCCAAGTACTGATGCTACTTCTTTTTAAAAACATCTGGAAAATAAATACTTCTTATGCTACAGAAAAATGTACTATCTCATATGATGATGTTACTATACAGAAGGGCTTTGATTAGCAAGCTGCCCCTTACAACTTTCAAGACAGTTTTCAATACAGACAAAACAATGAATGAAAACATTATAAGTATCTCAGATGTTACTGTGATGGACACTAAGCAAGCAATGAGACATGTTGAGGTGAAAGTCATATCCTCATAATAGCAGACCAAAGTGCATTCTGGGGGGCAAGGCACTTGTGTCAAACACCTTTGCCCATGGTTGTGAACTTATCAACACATAACAAACAAAATAGTTTGGAAATGTGACTGCTGAGAAAATACATAAAAATTGACAAAGTACTAAGTAATAGAAAGGATAAAGTTATACGTATTTTGGGGACAACTCGTAAGCCTTAAATGCTACAGTGCAAACCCCATTAAGGCCATAAATCACCCCAAAACCCCCTTATGCTACTGACCTCACCCCAACAAGCCACTAAGAAAAGCCTTAGTGGTGTTGCACTCACTGCGTCTTACAGCACAAGCGTACAATCAACTGTTGCAATAGCTGCAACAATCTCCTCCTTCCCTACTAATATCTTGTTCAGCAAACAGCGATGAGCAACAAACTAGTGCTGACAGTTTGAAAAATACTCCTAAATATCCACTTCAAAGTTGGAAAATCCTTACCAGCAAGGGAGTCCTGTGTACTGCAGACAAACCAGCTAGAACACAGTAACTTGTTCTGCCCACACACCTTCCCCGGTGTTGAGTTTCAATCAATGGGAGCACACGCTGCATCAGCTCCCTCTCATTACCTTTATATGGCAATGACCCCAGTACTGCTAGAATATATATCTGTGATTCACTCACAATTAATAGTCATTCAAGCCTGTGATGCATGGCATTACAGTATAAGGCAGAGCAGCACTGCACAGCATGCAGCACCAAACTACTGCTGTAACTACCTGGTACATCAAGATGCATGTTGCCTTACACAGTAGAGCTCTACGGTGCTATTAGGTGTTACAGAGCTACATACCAGCCACAAGCACAGGAGTGCCAGCCACACATTTGTGTACCAAGAACTCATGCGCACCATTCAAAAACTGTGACAGACTGTGCCCCAGGGGAATAAAAAGGTTCAGTCCTATGAATCACAGTAGTTCCCCGAAACATTCTAAAGGTAACGTGCACAATGCATTTACAATTCTGCACACTACATTTCAGAACACCAGGGCCCGTTCATGTAGAAACATAGTCCTTTTAGTGGTGCTTTAACACAGAACTATGACCTTTTAAATACAGGTCTGACATCAAGAAAAGAAAAGTCAGACATGTTTTTTAAAGACTGCTGTTTTATTGCTTTGAGGCTTAGAGCAATATTCTGAAGCAAAATCAGGAACAGATGAGAAAACTGAGTTATGTTCTCACGTGAAGTTATTAGAGTACTTTGTGTTTTTGTAGAATGCACAATCCACAGAAGAATAGATCAGCTAATATGGCTTTGATATGTTTTATTTATAATTCTTATTTCTTCACTAGAGATCTGCTGAACATTGACAAAAGCAAGGGCATTGGTTAACAATCATTTGTCAATACTAAATGTTTGCAGCGGAATTGTACTGGAACATTAGTGGTTAAACAACTATGGTCAATAAAAATGAGAAAGTATTAGGTAGCTGGCATCTAGAAATTTAGACAGTAATCTTTCAACTTCAATTGCAGCATTTTCACTCTGACACTGCCATAGTATGGTCTGTTTTTGCATGCTGATGAAGACCATTGCAATCAGTAACTTATGGGATGGGATGACCTACTCTGAACATCTGATGTTCACTGGATTCAATTTAATACAGCCACTTTATGTTGTACATTGTTCAGTCAAGGACAGCTGGATTCAGTCTAATACTGTCACTGTGTGATGTACATTGCTCAATCAAGGACCACTGGATTCAGTTTAATTCTACCACTGTATGTTGTACATTGTTCAATCAAGGACAGCTGGATTCAGTCTAATACTGCCACTGTATGTTGTAGACATAGCCGGTGTAAGGCACCCACGAAACCCGTGGCCGCGGGGAGCCCCCGATTACTTCCCTGCAAATGAGGGCCCCCATTCAGCAGCCGTGGGTTGCTCCGACTGGCGTTGCTCTTCTTCGGCTCGGCTCCTCGTGGACGTCCGCTCGCATAGTCTGACACGATATGTTCGTCGACCTAGGAGTCTTTTCAATTCTGTACACACACACACACACACACACACACACACACACACACCCACAGAGAGAGACACACACACACACACACACACACACACACACACACACACATAACGCAAACCTGACTTCTGTAACAGTCACTATGCTCCGGCTGACCAAAGATAACACAGTTTCCGTGGCATATCTGCGCTTTTATGTGTTACTGTACTTTTCAGGTATTTTGACGGTTATTTATAATCGCTGTACTTAAATGGGACTACAAATGCAAAGTGAAACACCCTCTTATTTGCGTTATAACCCGTGCTATGTAAATAATCATTCCCTTTTGTTTAGGAAAAAGACAGAGGAATTGGAACCATCAAAAGTTTTCTTTTAGTAGTTGTGAAATGATTTTTCATAAAAATAAGGACGCATTACAGGATAACAGCCAGTAGCACTTGCCTTGTTCCTACTCACGTGAAGCAGAATCAGAAGTGTTCTTTTGTTTTCTTCATTAACTTTACCACCATCCCAAAATATATTAACATAATTAGTTGGTAATGTTACTATTTCTACACTAAGTTTTGGGAACTCTTAAGTAAATCCCATTTGAACCCTTTTCTTTGTCACCCCCTTAGCTTTTAAACACTCTTCATGAGATCATGCTATATTCCTGTCCATTTTTACTGAAAGGCTATTTATTTATTTTACATTTGTTTACCAGGATAGTCTGACTGGACACAGGTCCTTTTTCAGCGGTGGTCCATGCAGAAAAGCTACAGATACACGGATATTGTTAACATATATTAGCATACATAAAGTATCAGTTACAGAACAATTCAATAGTTTAACAAGCATACAGGATACCATTTTGATGGCAAAAAAAGTACAAAATGTTGCAGACATAGGTTCATAGGTTCATAGGTTCATAGGTTCATACTAGGCTATCTGCCTAAGGGCATTTATAAGCCTAGCCCATAGTTATGTGGCTTTCGCCACCCCTTTAGTTTGAATAAAAACTATGCCTATCATTTTGCTGTGCCTCTGTCAAGCAGTGACGCTGAAGTAATCCCTGGGGTATATCTGCAATCTCCCATCCATTGGTCAAGATTCCTCTTGAACAAGACCAGAGAGGTGCTCTGCCTCACATGTACCGGGATTTTGTTCCACAGCATAGGGAGTCTCTGGGTGATGAATCTGTCCCTCCAGCACGTTCTATTTATAACCGTGTCAAGGTTTAAGTCTCCGCCCTTGTGGTTCTGAGGGATCTAGATTTTTGAGGTGAAGCATATTCATCAAATCTGGGTTTGACATGGCCTTATATGTCAGGCACAGGTCACCTCTGAGCAAGCGGTATGAGACTGAATAGAGCTGGAGTTCTTTCAGTCGGGCAGCATAAGACATATTTTTGAGACCCTTTATCCTTTTGGTGAGGAACTTTTGGGGCCTTTCAAGCTGCAGCAGGTGTCTGGTCAGATACATTCGAGCGGGAATTGTACTCAATCATAGGTCTAATAAGTGATGAGTACAGGGGACGATGACCTCCCTTGATCTAGATGTGAATCCCTTCATGATCAGGTGGGTGATATAGAAGGTTTTCCTAACTACTTTAGCAACATGAGTGTCAAAGCGAAGGCTACTGTCAACCTGGGTCCCCAGATCTCTGATGACTTTTTCTGTGCTCAGTGGATTGCCACCTATATGGTAGCTAGGGGTAGCCTTGTTTTTCCCAAAGGGTATGACTATGCATTTTTTGGCGTTTAACTTCAGGCCATGGCTCTGGCACCAGTTATCCATTTCTGTGAGGCCCTTCTGGAGGATATCTGTGTCAGATGTGTTTTCGACTATGGCGCCCAGTTTGCAGTCATCTGCAAACTTTGTCAGCCATAACCCTCCTGTGTTTGCTTGTACTTCAGAAAAGTAGATGCCGAACAAGAGTGGACCCAGGACTGAGCCCTGTGGGACACCACTTGTGACAGGCTTTGAGTCTGACATGGCTCCAGCAACTCTGACCCTGTGGGTTCTGTCACTTAGCCAGTTTGCAACCCATCTTGTGATGTATGGGTTTACATTCAAGCTGATGAGTTTTTCGATGATACCTGAGTGGGGTATTGTGTCGAAGGCCTTTGCCAGGTCGAGGTAGGCTGTATGGACTGCCTTTCCCTCATCAATGGCCTTGGTGACTGTCTCGAAAAAGTCAACCAAGTTTAAGAGGCAGGATCTGCCTTTGACAAAGCCAAACTGAGTTGGATCCAAAGTCTGCAAGTTCCCTATGTCTTTATTTATGAGTTCCATTATGATCCTCTCCATGGCTTTGCAGATAAGGCTTGTCAAGCTAATGGGGCGGTAATTTCCAGGGTCTGTGGAGGCACCGCCCTTATGAAGTGGGACCACAGTCGCCGTGCGCCACTCCTTGGGTACGTATCCTGAGGTGAGGCTAAGATTAAACAGCTGTCCTAACTGTGGGTTTAATTCCTCATTGAGTTCATGAAGCACACAGCCGGGGACACCATCCGGTCCCATGGATGCTGTGTTTTTGCCTTAGTGAGGGCAGTTCTCACCTGGGCGTTGGAGATGTTTGGGGGCTACAATCCTCTGGAATAGATATCTCTCCTTTTGGGGAGGGGAGAAGTTTGCACTGAACCTGTCAGCCAGTATGTTGGCAATGTGTGTAGGTTCAGTAATTTTCACATCATTTTGAACTAATTCTGAGCATATCTGGGAGTTTCCTCCTAGGTTTCTAACATAGCTAAAGAAGGCCTTATGATTCTCTTTAGAGTCCTTGGCGATTTTTCTCTCAAAATTTGCCTTGGATGATTTTATGAGAGCTCTTAGTTTTTACTTATAATGATCAAAGGTGTCTTACCTTTCAAGGATTTTGCTCTATCTTGTAGTAGCTTCCTCCTTTTGTTGTAGAGCTTGTTTATGGCTGGGGTCCACCAGACTGGACGCTTGCCTTTGGTACAGAGAGTCTTAGTTTTGTTTGGGATTGCCTGATCCATGCAGTCCTGTAGGTGCTGGTAGAAGGCATTTGTAAGTGATTCAGCGGTTTGAGTAATGTTTACCACTGGCTCAGGGGCCTTAAAGGAGACCACACTAGTTTTAGAAGTGTGAAATCGGCTTTTGAGAAGTTTTTCACTGTGGTCTTTTTTGTTTCAGGTGGGGGCGGGATGAGGACCTCCAGCGAGATTAGTTTATGATCTGATCTCACCAGTGAGGGGTATACTTCGGTGTTGAACATTTTGATCCCATGTTCGTGATGATGAGATCAAGTATGTTTTCTCCTCTTGTGGGGATGGTGACTAGTTGTTCCATGGCATTTGAGTTTATGAACTCCAGGAATCTTTGGGTTAGAGTGTTCGGGCTTGAGTAGTGTTCCCAGTCTATATTAGGGTAGTTAAAGTCACCTAGTATGATGGTGTTTGGAGATACATTTATCCCTCCAATGTTTTCAGGAAGGCCATGTGAGGTTCCTGAGTTTGAGAGGGTGGCCTGTAACATGCTACAAATTGCAGAGCAGTCTTGCCTATGGTTAATTGCACCTGGATGGTCTCCGATGCATCATGCGTTGCCACCAACCTTGAGGTGTGGGTGTCCTTTATGAATATGGACACCCCTCCTTTCTTGGTGTTGTCCGGATTTTGGGGCGGAACGCATGATATGAGGTGAAACCTGTTAGTGCTGGGGTGCTCTCAGGAGCCTTGAACCAGGTTTCTGTCACAGCACAGACATCGATGTTCTCCATATTGAGAAGGGCCTCGAGTGCGTGCATCTTGAGATTGAGACTTCTGGCATTGAGCAGCATTACCCTTAGTTTTTTCCTTTTTGGTGTTCTAGGGTGGTAGGTTTAGAATTTGAGCCTTGCCTAAAAAGGCACTATGGGGTGGCAAGAGCCTTTGCCAATATCCGGAAGCCCAGGGTGACAGGTGCAAGCCGTCCCTTGCGAAGCAGCGTGGCTTGTCCAGCATGTCATCCCAGGCAGACAGACATTGGATCCCCTTTGAATGACACCAGAATTTAAGCCAATTATTAAAGCTGATCATCTTATCACTGTATTGTGGCATCATTCTAGGTGAAGGTAGGATACTGCTCAAGGTCAGGGTCATACCTGCCTGGGCTACATAATCAGAGAGCTCCTCGATGTCCCTTTTCATGTAGTCCAAGGAGTGCGTCTCAGGTCGTTGACACCAGCGTGGACAATGACTGAGTCGTACTTGTACCTGCTGTTGAGAGACCTGAGTGCTTGCGTTATGTGGCGGATTCTAGCGCCTGACAGGCAGCTTACTGTGACCTTCTCTTTACTCAGTCTGGTGAGCGGGACGTCAGTGTGTCTGACTATGGAATCACCAATGACAAGTGTGTCTGGCATTTTGTTTGGCCTTAAGGGCTGTGACTGTTTGACACTCTGACTGTGTGGTCTATGTGTTGCATGTGTTGGGTCGTGAGGTGGTAGTTGTTTGGGTGTCTGCTTTGGTGGCCTCTGCTGTTTTGGTAAATTTTTGATCAGAGCCTCCGAGTATGTCTTTGTGTGAGTATGTGTATGATTTGAAGTTGTGATGGTACCATGTGTGACTGGGTATGTATTGTGTGTGGTTACCTTCTCCTCCTGTCTGGTCTTGCCAGTCCTATGTTGAGAGAGCTCAGCCTCCAGTTTGGCCGTATAGTTGCATCTCTCGCATGTATTTGTGTTTTGTGGGAGAAGGAGAGGATTGTCTGTGTACATGAGGCAGTTGTAACATTGCCTCAATATTCCCAGGTTCACCAGTTGAGCTGGAGAGGACACTAGCAACTGATCCCTCGACATACTAGAAGTAGTAGATAAAGAGACTTTCAAAGGACTCTGGGGGAAGTGGGTTTTAGGCTGGTGGGGTACTATCTATAATAAGAGTGCTTTATCAAGGTGCAAGTACTGTAGGAGTAAGTGCTAGGCTTTACAGATAGAGAATAGTCTACTTGGGAATCAAGTAGAGATGAACTTTTCAGTTATAGGATATGCTGGTTAGATCAGCAGTACAGCTCGAGGAAGGTAGTTTTAAGGGAAAATTGGAAGAGTGGAATTTAGATGGCCCAAATAGTTTAACCTTGTTTAACCGCCGCTGCTCTTGTGTGCAACAGTGGTAACTCCGCGCTAAATCGCGCTTACATTTCATTACATGGAAAAAAGTTGCGTTATAGATCTTAATGCTGCAGTTGCAGTTAAAATGATTGAGAGGGTTATACACAATCATACAGATGTAGTTGCTACAAATGCAATTGAGGTGATAAAAGGGTAAAAGTCTTAGATGAAATTACTACTTGTTATACAAGATAAAAAGGGTAATAGACTGCTATGATAAATGTCCTTCTGTTTTTCTGTAAAGAGCTGGGC
This sequence comes from Protopterus annectens, assembly GCF_019279795.1. Taxonomy (NCBI): domain Eukaryota; kingdom Metazoa; phylum Chordata; order Ceratodontiformes; family Protopteridae; genus Protopterus; species Protopterus annectens. The sequence continues at coordinate 382,934,976 of NC_056737.1, read as the reverse complement.
TATTTGTTAATCAACTGTTCACTTTCGGTATATTTTCTGATCATCCACCCTCTATTTTCTTAAGTTTCACAAGCCCCTGTTTTGTATTTGTATGTGAATACTTGATGGAGGGTGACTCACTTCATTGCCCTTATCTTAAAAAGATGGTGAAATCTTCAGCAGGCAACTGTAATACTGAAAAAGTTGTATATAGGGCCAGGTGTAAAGGCCGTCCTGCATTTTATATGGGTAAGACTATGAGTGAACTGAAAAGGAGGATTTCAGGTCATCTTTCTGACATCAGACATCAATGACAGAGGAACGCCTTATCCAGACACTTATTAGAACACCCCAGACATTATAGTTTTAGATTTATCATTCTGGATTGTATGGAGATGGATGAGCTTGAAGGGGACATCAGTGGTGTGTTGGAGAAAAAAGAAAAATGCTGGTAGTTGAAATTAAATGCATTCAGAAACCAGGACTTAAGTACTATTGTTCTATGAAGTGTGTGTTGAATTTATGTAAGTTGCTGCACAATTTGTAAAGATTTTTTAGGGAAGTTTGTGAGGAATATTTTTATGTACTAAAAATAAAAATGATGTGTAGACTGTATATACACACACACACACACACACACATATATATATATATATATATATATATATATATATTTTTTTGTATGTGTGTGTGTGTATTTAGCTAACATCAATTCTGCTGTGATTAGGTGTATTGCATCACACCAGAGATTTAAATGGTAAACGCACATTTTTCTTACTGCTATTACCATGTAGTATTAGTATAATACCCCCCCCCTCCCATTTACCATACCGGTAGATGCTCATGCACACACACCTGAACACTTTTATACATTACTAGTTTACTTACTTCATCCACTGTTTTCTGTGTTTTTTCTACTAGTTTTCATTGTGTATAAACATGTTTTTGGGAATGCAAACATGAAAAGTGTCATGATTGTTTTTTTTTTTTTTTTTGCAAAGCAGTGACATTTTTTTCTGAGCTGTTAACGGTTTCTTATACACATGAATGGATATTTACTAAATATTATTAGATAGATGCATTTTTATATTTATAGTGTTCTAGTCTGATTATGTCTATGGTTAGAAAACTATGTGCTGTTCTTGTCACAGACCTGATGAAAGCTTTATTGTATTCGATAGCCGAAAGCGATTTTAGTTAAAAGTCTTTTTATGTATATGTTATGCTTTTCTTAATATCTGATCTTGGAATGGGGGGGGGGGGGGGGCGAGGAAACCTAGGGACAGAATTATATAACTTTTTTCTGCTGAGTTGTTACACCAAGATGATTTGTGTGGGGGGGAGTGAGGGGCTGTGGTTGTAACAGTTTTATTTTACCTTTGTCCAAAATTCTTCTGCTGAGACTGAGGAAGGAAGGCTTATTTGTAATTAATGTCCAGATTTGATGTAGTTTTTTTTTATCTAGTTTCGCATAAGAATATTCAATATTGCATTTTGTTTTGTGTACAATTGTGCTGAAATATTGGTAGTGGGGAGGGTAGTGGTTGTGAGAATGCTGCAGAATATACAGATGTTTTAATATATACCAATGCAAACCCTGTTCTGCTAGTATGTTTTGTGTATACCGGCAATGTTTACAACTATGCCTGATGCTACATCTTTGTTCTATGATAATTTGTTGCTCTGTTCAGAATTATTGTGCTGAGAGGTTGGGAGGGGAGTTAGTGGCTGTGAGAATTTTGCAGAATGTACAGCTGCTGTTTTAATGTATACTAATGCAAACCCTGTTATACTAGTATTGTGTACACTGGCAGCGTTTACAACTATCCCTGAAGGTACGCCTTTGTTCTATGATAATTATTTGTTTTTTCTAGACTTATTGTGCTGACAGGTTGGTAGGGGGGTTACAGTCTGTGAGAATGTTGTGCAATATTCAGATGTTTGCCTGGTATTTATCTATTTTCATTAAGACGTGGGGTTACACAATGCATTTTACTTCATAATCTGTTATTCCAGCAACTATATTTGCTGATAAGCACAATGTTTTTTATGTTATGCCTTTGTGTTTTTATTTTACTTTGGCTTCATCCAGATTTATTGTGCTGAGATACTGGGGGTAAGGGCTGTGACAATTCTGCAGAATGCACTGTACTGATGTCTTAATGTGTGCCAGTGCAAAGTACAGTTTTGTACCTACCATAAATGTAGATGTTCGAGTGTGTACCCTGCTGTAGTCATCACACTTGGGTTATCCTGTCGTCTGGCGGTCCCGCAGTCGGCCTGAATTCCAAAGTCTTGGTCCGGCGTCGGTTGCTGTCGCTTCTTCCCTGACGTCAGTGCACCAGGGATATATAAGAGGCATCCAACACCATTTTCTTCAGTTTTTCTTGCCCCAGATGTCAGGGTAAGGGAGGATCCGTGTTGTAGTGAGCTGAAATAGCTGAGGCGTGGATTTTAATAGATGAAAAAGAAAGTCCTTTGTGTAACATCTCAGTTAAATATTGTAAAATCTGAGGCATGTCCGGCTGAAGGGTATTTTGGCTTTTAGCTTGGTTCCAGGCGCAAAATCTTTTCCATTTGTCTGAGTAGGCTTTCCTGGTGCTGGGCCTCCGGGCCTCCTGGTCTCCAGAATGACATCCATAACAGCTTGTGAAAGGGGGGCTGGCTGGTTGCTTAGGTGATTTGCCATGCAGCAAAATTTTAGGTTTTGAGCTGGCTGTGTTGAATCTGACTGCCTTGCTGTATGAGTAGATGAGGAATTTGTGGTAAAATCCATGGTGGGCCCTGGGCCATGTTCCTTAGTAGTGGGTACCAGTGCTGGCGTGGCCAGTCCGGGGCAATGAGTCTCCATCCTGACTTTCAGCAGCATCTTTGTGAGAAGGGGCAATGGAGGAAAGGCATAAACTGTCAGCATTTTCCAAATGAATGAGAGTGCAACCACTTTCCAAGCTTGATGGTGAAATGTCCATGTGCAAAATTTTGATAGCTGATAGTTTTGGGGGTTGGCAAACAGGTCTATGTCTGGGCACCCCCATTTTTGAGTTATCATTGCAAATACTTGTGGATCCAGTTTCCACTCGTGGGGAATTGATTGGATGGAATTGAGCTTGTAATTGAACTTGGTAAGCCAGTGCTGTGTTCCACAAGGTCATTGCTTGCCTGCATAGAGGGTAGGAGGGTGTACCCCCTTGTTTTTTTTATGTACCACATTACTGGGGTGTTGTCTGTCCTTATTATAAGCTGTCCTGGATGTAAGAGTTCCTTGAAGGCTGTCAGAGCATTCTGTACAGCTAGCATTTCTTTTTGATTGATGTGCAGATTCCTTTGATCTGCAGTCCATATGCCTTGAACGCACCGTCCTGCCATGTGTGCCCCCCAGGCATAGTCCAATGCATCTGTTGTCATAGTTTGCCTGGCTGGGGGTAAGGTGAAAGGCTGACCCTTGTTGAGGTGACATGCCTGTGACCACCATAGAAACTCCTGTTGGAGGCAGGGAATGAGCGGTATCATTGTTTCCAAGCTGTGGCTGTGTTGAGTCCATACGCTTTTCAGGTACCATTGTAATTTCCTCATATGCAATTTTGCAAATGGTATTAGTAGTATACAAGATGCCATGAAGCCCAAGGCCTGCAGAATTTTTCTTGCAGGGAGTTGGGTCTTTGTTGCCATTATTTTGAAGTATTGAGTTAGTTGTAATTGTTTGTCTGGCGTCAGGTAAGCCATCTGGGCCGTTATATTCAAGCTGGCACCCAGGAATGTCATATTTTGTGAGGGCACTAGTTTTGATTTCTTTTCATTTACTGTGTACCCTAGGCAACTTAGAAGATGTTTTACAAAAGTCAGATGTTGTAAGAGAATGTCCTTGCTTTCTGCTTGGATGAGGCAGTCGTCCAGGTATGGGTATATTTGAATTCCTCTTTGTCTGCAGTATGCAATTACTGGTGCTAGGCATTTTTTGAAGACCCTGGGTGCAGTAGATAAGCCAAAGGGCAGTGCAGAGAATTGGTAATGGGTTGAACCTGCAATGAACGGAGGTATCTTCTGCAATTTTGTCTGATAGGGACATGCAGGTATGCCTCCTTGAGGTCCACCGTTACTAGCCAAGCTTTCTTGCCCAACATGGGAAGAAGCTGCTGTAGTGTTAGCATCTTGAATTTGGGTACTTGCAAGAAGGTGTTTAGAATTGAAAGGTCCAGAATGGGTCTCCAAGCATTGTCCTTTCTGGGGACTAGAAAGAGCCTTGAGTAAAATCCTTGGCCTTGCTCCTGTGTAGGTACCAGTTGAATGGCTCTCATGTCCTTGAGAGCAGTAATTTGTTTTTGTGCCTCTGCCCATTGATTTTGTGGCAAGTTTGGCATTCCTTTTATCCTTGGCAAGGTGTGGAAATGGAATCTGTATCCTTGTGAGATAATGTCTAGGACCCATTTGTCCTTTGTGACAATGCGCCAGTTGTCTATAAAAAATGCTAATTTTCCTCCCAAGGGAGCTGCCAAGAGATTTTTGCTTGGCAGTTTGAGGTTTAAGTCATTGTGTTTGTCTTCTAGTAGTTTGGGACCTGTCTTCTCCTCCCTTCTGTGTTGCAGTGCCCCATTAGCGAGGTTTGTAAGGGATTTGTGCTTGTCCTCTGCCCCTTGGGCGTCTGTATTTACCCCTCTGTGGTCTGTCAGAAGCTGGAAAGGACCAATTTTTTGCTGGCCAATTTCTGCTGAAGCGTGGGGGTTGTACCTGTAAGAAATCTTTGACCGTCTGCATAGATTTTGCCTTATCCTCCATTTTCTTTAAAACCTCTTCTGCTTTAACTCCAAATAAGACATCCTGCTGTAAGGGTGCATCTAGTAACTTTGCTTTAACATGATCAGGCAGAGTTTGTTCCTTTAACCAAACATGCCTACATATAACAGACCCAGTAACAGCAGCTCTACAGGAAGCTTCCAAGGAATCAAATCCACATTGTAAAGTATGTTTGCCCACCTGTTCAGCTGCATGCAACAGATCCTGCATTTCCTTGAATTCAGACTGTTGAGGGTGCGTGCTCATCTTTTGTTTTATTTGAGACATTAGGAATTGCTGGTATTTCAGCATGTGAAATTGACAATTTAGTGCTCTCATAGCTAGAGTAGCTGAGGTGTAAACCTTCTTCCCCCACCTATCTAGTGCTCTGGAGTCCCTTTTAGAGGGTACAGGATTTTTAGCCATAGAAGCCTTAGCCCCTTTGGGACCCTGGGAGATTGTCTCTGGGTCAGCAACAGGGCTTTTGTAAAGGAATTTATGTGAGTCAGGCACTCTATAATATCTATCTGGTTTGGCTGGAGCAGGAGGCAGAGAATCTGGATTTAGACTAGATTCTAAGTAAACATCATCCACAATGTCTAAAACTGGAGGGATAGCAAGTGGTCTCTGCTGGGGGAGTAAAAGAAACTCTCGTAGCCTTTTCTTTGAGTCGGAGTAGTCCTGACCTTCCCAGTGGAATGTAAGGTTTCCCCAAAGGAATAGTCTTCAGGGGGAGAAGCTGAGGGAATGGAATCTTCAGCATCAGAATCTTCATAAGGGGGAAAGGAGTAATCCTGTTCCTCAGAGAAGCCTGAGGAAATAGACACTTGATCAGAAGAGTCATAATCCTCCTCTTGTCTAGGCCTTTTGTCTGGGGGGGGGGGTTTGGGAACCCCTGATTAAAGAAATCAAATCTTCAGCCATTTTAAGCATCTGTTTCTTAGGCATGGGGCCTTGAACTGGAGACTGATGTGCAGTCTTTTTTGGTTTTAGAGGAGTCTTAAGCTTAGCATAAGATTTTATGGTGAGAGTAGTCGGTCTGAAGACACCTTCTGTAACTGAAGGTGTTTCCGCAGTACCAGCTTCTCCTTCTGCAATGTTGTTGGTAGGGCCTAAAGAAAATGGCTGCGTCCGCCTAGAACTCTCTGCTTGAGAATCTGAAGCGGTCTGGGGTTCCAACTCTGTGTTCGCCAGGGGCTGCGTAGGGGCCTCATTGAAAACCGGAGAACCGGCGACCAGCCCAGCCGAGGCCTTGGAGTCTGGCTTGGATCTAGGCTGCCTGCTTTTATCTTTGCATTTTTTATGCACGCCGGTAGTCGGTTGCTCCGACGGCATAGTGTAATTAAATTTCCTACCGAAGTAGTGTTGTGCGAAATCAAAGCGTTGCTTTATAGTTCGCTTATTGAACCTAGCACAAAACCGACAACCAGTGATGTCGTGGTCTGGGCCTAGGCAAGGTATACAATAAGAATGAAAGTCTTTATGAGGTATTTGCTTCCCACAAGAAATGCAATTGTTAACTTTTTCTTACATCTGACTGAGGCAAGAAAAGGTTCCCCAACGGGGTACTTAGCTTTGAAGACTTCGGACTGAAATTCGATTAGAAAATCTCATGTGTCGGCCGACCGGCACTTGCGAACTGCTTCTGCTTTGGGCACCGCGTGGCAAGAAAGACTGAAGAAAATGGCGTTGGATGCCTCTTATATACCCCTGGCGCAGGGTAACACGATTAACATCCCATGTTCTACTATTGAAGTTGATCATAGCAAAGTTTCAAACTAACCCTGATGTTATGCCTTTGTTCTGCATTTTCTTTTTTTTTTGGGCTTTGTCTGGAATTGTTAAGCTGTGAGGTTAGAAGAGAGGGGTAGAGGCTGTGAGAATGTTGCACAATGTTTAGATGTTTGACCTGTATTTTTGGTCTGTTAGTCATCATAAATGTGAATTCACACAATGCATGCTACTGGAAAAATCATTCTACCATCCTACCATCTTTATTAGTTCATAACCACAATGTTTTAAACCTCCTAATGTTACGTCCTTGTCTTGTTTTTTGTTTGTTTGTACCTCCTCTAGAATTGCGCTGAGACATTTGGGGTAACTATGACAGTTCGGCAGAATGTACTGATTATTTTAATGAATGCTAATGCAATCCCTGTTATTCTAATATCGTTCTACGTTTATCATAGCAATGTTTGCCCTACCATCTTTATTAGTTCATAACCACAATGTTTTAAACCCCCTAATGTTACATCCTTGTCTTGTTTTTTTTTTTTTTCTTTTTTTATGTACCTCCTCTAGAATTGTGCTGAGACGTTTGGGGGACTATGAGAGTTCTGCAGAATGTACTGATTATTGTAATGAATGCTAATGCAATCCCTGTTATTCTAATATCTTTCTAAGTTTATCATAGCAATGTTTGTAACTATCCTTGATGTTACACCTTTGTTCTGCAATTATTTTCAGCTTTAGAATTATGCTGAGAGGTTAGGAGGTTGTTAGGGGCTGTGAGAATGCTGCACAATGTCCAGATGTTTGTTAGTTTTAGTCTGTTCTTCAAAAATGTGGGGTCACACAATGCATGCTACTGCTAAATCTTATTCTAGCATCATTATTAGTTCATAAGCCCAGTATTACTTACTGTAGTGCTGTCCATCATGTGTGGGTGTCTATGTCCTGTCTGCGAGTCTGTGTAACTGTCTGCCTCTTGTCTCTGTCCTGTGTGAGGGAGTCTGTGTGGGTGTCTTTGTGTACCTCTGTGGGACAGGCTACCTTGATGCTGTACAGAGGCTTGCCATAATGTAACAATATTACTACTAAATGCCAGTCAGTGTGTGTGTGTGTGTGTGTGTGTGTGTGTGTGTGTGTGTGTGTGTGTGTGTGTGTGTGTGTGTGTATTTGTGAGTGGCTACCTTGCTGTGGTACAGGGGCTTGTCGTAATGTAACATTAGTATTAAATGCCAGTCAGTGTGTGAACCTCTGTGTGTGGCTACCTTGCTGTGGTACTGCAGCTTGTCATAATTTATTGGTACTAAATTTTATTTATTCAACATTTGTTGACCGGGAAAGTCTGACTAGGACAGAGCCTATTTTTAGCAGAGGCCCAGGGAGAAATGCTGCAGAAGCATGTGTTTGGAATGTGGGAGGAAACCACATGAATGCAGGGACGACATGCAGACGCCACACAAAAGGCACCCAGCTGAGAATCGAACCAGAGAACCTCTTACTGGGGGGGGGGGGTATGACAAAGTTAACTGCTGCACCACTGCGCAGTCCCAGTCAGTGTGTGTGTGTGTGTGTGTGTGTGTGTGTGTGTCTGTGTGTGTGTGTGTGTGTGTGTGCGTGTGTACCATTGTGAGTGTAACTGTGTGAGTTACTGTGGTACAGGGGCTTGTCATAATGTAACATTGATACTAAATGCCAGCCAGTGTGTAACTTGACATTTCAAGTCTTTTTAATGGTCTGAATGTAGTAACACTACACAGTGATTGTTAAATGGTGCTGCATGAGCTTGATAGGGAAGGAGGCGTGATGGCAATGTGGTCACACTTTTTATATTCTCCTGGGTAGGGCCCCCAACTTGAAACTTGCTGGGGGCCCCCAAAATACTAGCGCCGGCCCTGGGTGTAGATTGTTTAGTCAAGGACAGCTGGATTCAGTCTAATACTGTCATTGTATGTTGTAGATTGTTCAGTCAAGGACTGCTGGATTCAGTATAATACTGCCACTGTATGTTGTACATTGTTCAATCAAGGACAGCTGGATTCAGTCTAACACTGTCACTGTATGTTGTATATTCTTCAGTTAAGAACCACTGGGTTCAGTGTGACACTGTCTTGGTTTGTATGTCTGATTTTGTAATACAGTAGATTAAATTCAATACTGCCACAAATTGCTCTGAACTGTGTAAATGAAAATGGGTCTATATTAGATCACCGAATGCTTAAAACAAATGAACGGTGATTAATCGACCCTATGTAAGCGAAAGCTTACAATTTCGAACTGTCAGAACAGCGATTTTTTTCCTAGGGTAAAAAAATCGCTGCCCCCCCCCCCCAACAAAAATAATAAAACACTTTAAACATTACATTAAGTGGGGGGCTGCGCCCCAACACCCCCTACTTAAATATACCAACTCTGAGACCGTACTACAGTGCCGAATACGGCAAAGTAAAGAAGTGGCCAAGTGAATTCTTTCCCAGGGAAAAGAATTTGCTTAAAAGTCGCTTCGATCTTTTGCTGTTTCCATCTTTTGAGTTCGACCAAGATGCATTCGGAAGAATGCATCTTCGGTCTTCTAATAGGGAACCATGAAAACAACCCGATGTGTACAGGTGATTCTGTACTGCACTAAATTCATTTAACCATGAGATGCTATAGGGAATGTCCCACCTCATACAAATACTTTTGTCGAACACACTGAACTGAGTTTAATAATACCATGGGATGCTGTATGTTGTTGGAGTAAACAACACTAGATTTACTTCAGTACAAATAAACTAAGGCTGCTGTAGGCTGTCCAGCTGATTTCATAGTGCTACACAGTAAGTGTAATAGAACAGTATTGAAATTATTTTAATATTGGCAAGGGACACAGAGTTGTACATTTCGTTTTGCATCACTTTAGCATTAGTTTAACAGTGTCAAGACTATCTCCAACTAGCGCAGAAGAAACTGGAGATCAGGAAGGAGTACACCTAGGCATTCCTAGACTTGGAGAAAGAATATGACAAGGTCCCATGTAAGCTGATTTGTGCAGTTCTGTCATGGCTCAAAGTCCCAGAACCACTGGTAGAATTAGTGTATGCTATGTATAAGGAAATAAATGACAGAAGTACAGACAGTAATCAGACTCAAACAATGGGTTTCCAGTGGGAGTGTATGTGCTTCAGGGTTCGTCTCTCAGCCTGCTCATGTTCATACTGGTGATGGACTACATCAAACAGGTCAGATGAGACAGCTCAGCAAAGTCGTTTGTATGCAGGCAATGTTATACTTCAAGCAGACTCTGATCAGGAAATCAGAGGAAGCTGAACACTGAGACAGAAGTAAAATAGTAACAGCTTCAAGAATCTTGGACATTTGTTTGGGCAGAAGGGAAGTCTGAATGAGAAGGTTAAAGCTACAATCAGAGGTGATGCAGCCAACTGGCACAAAATGTCAGCGGTACTGCATGACAGAAGAATGCCAAAGAAGTTGAAAGGTAAGGTGTGCAACACAGTGATGTGAATAGTATTGCTATATGACACAAACATTGGCAGTGAAACGTACAGCACATGAAGAAGCTACAGGTAATGGAGATGATGTTCACCTGCCATGAAGTCAGGTAGATGAAAGCTTCATACACACTTTCAAGGCAAGTAAGACACAATATTAGATGTCACCCTGTGATGACCACATACGATTTTTCAGTATTTTAAATAATCTCTTTATTAGCAAAAAACTCCATTATTTTCGGTGACTAACCACCTTTCTGTAAACTGGGACACCTAAACCTCCACTGCTGAATATACCCAAGCATTTCTAGGTTTTATACACAAAAACGCCTCTGTGCAGTTAGCAAAAAAAAAAAAAACCTATGAGAGGACGCAGCATTCTTGACCTGATTCTTACAACTGTGGTCACCTCTTGCACTACTCTTCTAGCTCCTTCCCCAAAGTCATTTGACCACAAACTTGTGACTTTCTCCTTTAAACTCCCAAAAGTTATTACAGCAAATCCCACTAAATTCAAGGACTACAAGCATGATGTCCTCATAATAAAATATAAAAATTCACTTATAACTGCACATCCCCAACCCTGATATAACAGCAAGCTTCATAAAGGGATTCTACATCTGTTTAGAAAAATACCCAGAGCAGTTCCTACCCAAAGTAGGCATTATGGAATTTCAAATTAAACCATGCTGGTGGTCCACTAACATAAATTATCTCTACAGATAATGAAACCCCTTAAATCATACAGCAGATCCAGAACCCCCTCTTCTAAAAGAAACTATCAAAAACATTACAAAAATGTGAAAAACACTTAGGACCACTAAGGAAGCATATGAACTTAGGCTGACCTCTGAAGCCAAAGATAATTATAAATCCTTTTTATCTATATTACAAAACTAATAAACAGTACTTCAACATTGCTCTGAACTTTTTCATAATGACTTCTTAAAAGCAAACAATGGTGTTCCTCAGGGCATGGTGCTGGGAAGTCTCCTTATTAGCCTTTACTTGTCAGATCTCCAAGCAGAGCCAAGACCTCTATTAGTTTGCATATGGCTGTAAACTGACATTAAGTCACCCAATGATACATGCACCCTCCAAAACGGCACAGTGGTGCAGCGGTAGCATTGTCGCCTCACAGCAAGAGGTTCTCCGGTTCGATTCTCGGCTGGGGTGCCTTCTGTGCGGAGTCGGCATGTCCTCCCTGCGTTCGTGTGGGTTTCCTCTGGGTACTCCGGTTTCCTCCCACGTTACAAAGACATGCATTTGGAGCATTTCTCCCCAGGCCTCCGCTGAAAATTGGCTTTGTTCCAAGTCGGACTTTCCTGGTTAACAAATATTAAATAAATAAATAATTAATTAATAAAAATGAACTCTCCCTAGTAAATTCTTGATATATTAAAAATGGGCTCAGTCTAAATGGCAAAAAGTGTAGTATCATCACTTTTGATGGACAGTCCATCCCTTCATTGTACCGAATAGACAAAACAACACTGCAAAATGAACATGTGTTTATAAGTCCCACTTTTTTTTTGACCATCTTGCGACATCAGTTGTCAAAAAATTATTTTGCATAGCACAGTTAACTGCCAAAGGAATATCTTCAATATCTAAAGAGGTGATCACTCCCCTATAATCAGCTTTGATCAGATCAGTTATCAAGTACAATTCCACCTTAAGGATGCATCAAACCATTAGAAAGATCACAAAGCCCCCCCCCCCCAACCCAAAAAAAAAATCACAGGCCTAAAGCCCCTAACAGAAAATGATTGACTTCAACAATTGGCTAAGCTTCTGGTGTCATTCTAAAAGGATCCAGTATCTGTCTGCTTGGGATGACTTGACTGACAGACCTCAATGCTTTGCCAGAGATGGCCTGTATGTGACACCCCTAGCTTTCCAGGTACTGGCTAAAGCTCTTGCCACCCCTATAGTGCCTTTTTTAGGTGGTGTTCCAAAGACCAAATTACCACCATAACAGTTACAAATAAATGCAATCTGAGGGTCATGCTGCTCAATGCTAGAAATCTAACTCCCAAGATGCACTCACTCGAAGCACTCCTCAAAATGGAGAACATCGACATTTGTGCTGTAACAGAGACCTGGTTTACAGCAGCAGAAAGCACCCCTGCCCTACCAGGCTATAACTCATTCCACACCTTTTGGTCCCAGAACATGGACCGAAGCTCCAAAGGCGGTAGTGTCTCCATATTCATAAAGGATATGAACACCTCCACACTACTAGCCCAGCATAACAGATCTGAGATACTCCAGGTACAACTAACATTTGGTAAGACAGCGATTCAGGTCATAGCCTGCTATAGTGCCCCATGTCTCAAGACTCTCACTACACAAGAGGGGAAAACATACTGGACCTGATCATCACCAACATGGGGACTCTATGCTCCAGACCAGAAGTGTATCCCTCACTGGTAAGATCAGACCATAAACTAATTTCACTGGATATTCACATCCCGACCCCACCCCCTGCCCAGAAAACCACAGTGAAAAACTTCTCTAAAGCAAATTTCACACTCCTCAAAACCGAGGTGGAATCCTTCAAAGCCCCCGGGCCTGTGGAAAATACGGCCCAGACCGCAGAATCCTTTATAAACGCATTCTATGAACACCTTCAGGAATGCATGGATCATGCGATCCCAAATAAAACCAAGACCTAATCCTCCAAAGGCAGACGTCCTGTCTGGTGGACCCCAGCCATAAACAAACTATACAACAGAAGGAGGAAGCTACTAAATGATAGAGCAAAATCCCAAAAAGGGAAGGCATCATTGATCAGTATTAACAAAAAACTACGGGCACTCATAAAATTGTCTAAGGCCAGCTTCGAGAGAAAAATTGCACAGGACACTAAGGATAATCACAAGGCTTTCTTTAGTTATGTTAGGAACCTGGGTGGGAATTCCCAGATATGCTCAGAATTAGTCCAAAATGACAAAAAATACATCGAACCCACAGACATTGCCAACATCCTAGCTGACAGGTTCAGCGCAAACTCCCCCCCTCCCCACAAAAAGGGCAAATATCTATCCCAGCAGAGTGCTGCCCCCCGACATCTCAGATGCTCAGGTAAGAGCCGCCCTCTCCAAAGCAAAAAACACAGCATCAATGGGACCAGACGGTGTCCCGGGCTGCGTCCTACATGAACTCCAAGAAGAGCTAAACCCAAACATAAAACTACTGTTCAAGCTCAGCCTTACTACAGGATATGTGCCCAAAGAGTGGGGTACAGCAACAGTGGTCCCTCTCCATAAAGGTGGTGCCTCAACGGATCTTGGAAACTATCGCCCCATAAGCCTGACTAGCTTGGTCTGCAAAGCTATGGAAAGGATCATCATGGACCTCATAAATAAAGATATTGGGGACCTACAGACACTGGATCCTACCCAGTTCGGCTTTGTTAAGGGCAGATCCTGCCTCTTAAACCTGGTTGATTTCTTTGAAACAGTCACCAAGGCCATTGACGAGGGGAGGGTGGTCCATACAGCCTACCTGGACCTCGCAAAAGCCTTCGATACAATACCCCACTTGTGCATTATAGATAGGCTCACCAGCTTAAATATAAACCCCTATGTTACTAGATGGATTGCAAACTGGCTCAAGGACAGAACCCACATGGTTAGAATTGCTGGAGCCATGTCAGACTCCAATCCAGTTACAAGTGGTGTCCCACAAGGCTCAGTCCTGGGACCTCTCTTGTTCGGTATATACTTCTCGGAGGTACAGGCCAACACGGAAGGACTGTGGCTGACCAAGTTCGCAGATGACTGCAAACTGGGTGCCATAATTGACTCTCCAGCCGACACAAGCATCCTCCAAAAGGGCCTCATAGAAACAGACAACTGGTGCCAGAGCCATGGCCTCAAGCTAAATGCCAAAAGTGTATAGTCATCCCCTTTGGCAAAACAAAGTGCCCACAAATTACCACATGTGGTAATCCATTAAGTACAGAAGAAGTAATTAGGGACCTGGGGACCCAAGTTGATAGCAATCTCTCATTTGACAACCACGTGGCCAAAGTGGTTAGAAAAACATTTTATATAGCCCACCTAATCATGAAGGGATTCACATCTAGATCAGGGGACGTCATCGTGCCTCTTTACTCATCCCTCATCAGGCCCATTATTGAGTACAATGCCCCTTTTGGGATGTACCTTACCAGACACCTGCAGCAACTGGAAAGACCCCAAAAGTACCTCACCAAGAGGATCAAAGGGCTCAAAGAGATGCCATATGCTGCCCGGTTAAAGAAACTCCAGCTCTACTCAGTGGTATACCGCCTGTTCAGAGGCGATCTGTGCCTGACGTATAAAGCCATGTCCAACCCGGAATTAATGGACATGCTGCACCTCAGAAAATCCAAATCCCATCGAGCTCACGCTCGAGAGACTTGAACCTCAGCACTGAAATAAATAGGACATGCTGGAGGGACAGATTCATAACCCAGAGGCTCCCTTCACTCTGGAATAAAATCCCAGTCCAGATTAGGCAGAGTCCCTCATTGACTCTCTTCAAGAGGAATCTTGATGAGTGGATGGGAGATCGTAGGTTTACCCCGGGTATCACTTCTGTGTCACTGTTAGACAGAGGCACAGTATACTAACCTCAAAAAAGGGCATAGCAAAATAAATTTAAAATGGGTGGCGAAAGCCAAACACATTCTGGCTAGGCTTATAAATGCCCTAGGGCAGATAGCCTAGTATGAACCTATGAACATTCCTAAGCACCCTGGAAACTATTAAGATCCAACCAACACTCTCATACTAGGTGACTTCAACTACCCCTCCATCAACTGGAAAAACTACTCATGCACCAATGCACTGGCCCAACGCTTCCTGGAATTCACCAATTCCAATGCCTTGGACCAGCTCATTCTTACCCCACTAGAGGGAGCAACATCCATGACCTGGTTATTACCAACATGGGCAACCGTTGCTCTATACCAATAGTCAATTCCTCCCTGGTTGGATCCGACCACAAACTAATCACAATGGAAATCCACATCTCACCCACACCTCCCACCATGAACAACTTCTCCAAAGCTGACTTTGGACTCCTAAAAACAGAAGTGGCTAACTTCATGTTACCCATGTCAATGGAAAATAAATGCATGACTGCCAAATCATACACAAATGCAGTGTATGAACGCATACATAAATGCATGGAACTAGCCATACCCAACAGAACCAAGATGTCCTCCTCCAAAAAAATGAAGCCAATCTGTGGCCCCTGCCACTGATAAACTCTGCAACAGAAGGAAGAAACTGTTGCAGAAAAAGGTGAAGTCCCAAGACTGGAAAAATTCCCTTATTAGTCTCAACAAAATGTTGAGATCTCTCATCAAAACCTCCAAAGCCAGGTATGAAGGTAGAAATGCAGCAGACACTAAGAATAACTACAAAGCCTTCTATAGTTATATCAAGAATCTCCACGGCAATACCCCAATTTGCTCTGAGTTACTGCACAATGGTACCTCCTATACTGAGCCAACAGATATTGCCAACTTACTGGCAGACAGATTCAGTGCCAACATTACCCCCCCCCCCAACCAAAGGATCAATCTCAATACCAGAAAAATGCCAGACACCCAGCATTACTGTAACACAGGTTAAAGCTGCACTGTCCAAGGCCAAGAATATGGCTTCCATGGGACCCAAAAATATCCCTGGCTGTGTTCTACATGAATTACAAAGTAAACTGGCACCATATCTGTGTCCTGTTCACTCAAAGCCTCACCTCAGGATTTGTCCCTATGGAATGGTGCACTGCTACAGTCATCCCTCTCCATAAAGGAGGAGCGACTACAGACCCTGGCAATTATCGCCCCATTAGCCTGATGAGTCTGATATGTAAGGCTATGGAGCGTATCATCATGGACCTAATTAACAAGGATATAGGGAATCTCTAAACTCTAGATCCCACGCAATTTGGTTTTGTGAAAGGCAGATCATGCCTGCTCCACCTGGTTTACTTCTTTGAGTCAGTCACCAGAGCTGTGGATGAGGGTAAGGCAGTTCATACAGCCTACCTCAATCTGGCCAAAGCCTTTGATACCATTCCTCACTCAGGAATTATTGATAAACTAACCAAACTAGGCATCAACCCCTATATCGTTAGATGAGCTGCAAATTGTTTCACAGGTAGAACCCACAATGTAAAAGTAGTGGACTCCAAGTCAGACTGATGACCAGTTATGAGTGGAGTCCCACAGGGATTGGTCCTGGGTCTTCTGTTTGTCATCTACTTCTCAGAAGTCCAGGCCAACATGGAGGAACTCTGGCTGACCAAGTTAGCAGATGACTGCAAGCTGGGAACCATTATTAACTCCCCTAGTGATGCAGACGTTCTACAGAAAGGACTCACTGAGACCAATGACTAGTGTCAAAACCATGGCCTTAAGCTTAATGCCAAAAAATGCATCATCATCCCCTTTGGGAAAAACTCAGTTCCCACTAATTACCACATCGTTGGGAGCCCACTTAACACTGAAGGCATTATAAGAGATCTGGGGACACAAGTTGACAGCAACCTCTCCTTTGACCACCACACTGCCACTGTGGTCAGAAAGTCCTTCTATGTGGCACATCTCATTATCAAGGGTTTTGCATCCATGAAGAAAGAGGTCATCATTTCTCTCTACACTTCCCTCATTATCATAGAGTATAATGCCCCATTTGACATGTACCTCACTAAACAGCTACAACAGCTGGAGACGCCACAAAAGTACCTCACGAAGAGGCCTTAAACATGTCCCACATGGACAGACTCAAAATACTCCAGCTATTCTGTCTCATATCATCTACTAAGAGGTGATCTCTGCTTGACTTACAAAGCCAAGTCTGACCCAGCTCTGTTAGAAATGCTACATCTAAAGAAATCACAATTCTCTGCTTGAATAAGGCAGTCGTTCAAATAAGGATATATTTGAATTTCTCTTTGTCTGCAAAAAGCAATCACTGGTGCCAGGCATTTTGTGAAGACCCTGGGTGCAGTAGATAAGCCAAAGGGCCGTGCAGAGAATTGGTAGTGCATTGAGCCAGCTACGAATCTGAGGTATCTTCTGCACGATTGCCTGATTGGTACATGCAGGTATGCCTCTTTTAGGTCCAAAGTTACAAGCCAAGCCTTCTTGCCCAGCATGGGCAGAAGCTGCTGCAGTCAACATTTTGAATTTTGGAATGTCCAGAAAAGTATTTAGAATAGACAGGTCCAGTATTGGTCCCCAGGCTTTGTCCTTTTTGGATACCAAGAAAAGTCTTGAGTAAAATCCTTGTCCCTGCTCTTGCTGTGGTACTTGCTGAATGGCCCTCATGTCCATGAGGGATGAAACTTGTTTTTGCGCCTCTGCCCATTGATTGTGTGGCAGGTCTGGCATACCTTCTGCCCTTGGCAGGGTGTGAAATTGGAACCTGTAGCCCTGGGACACTATATTCAAGACCCATTTGTCCTGGGTGATCCTGTGCCAATTCTGAGAAAAAAGTGCTAGTTTTCCCTCCAAGGGGGCTGCCAAAGAATAAGTGCTTGGAGCTGGCAGAGGAAAGTCATTGGGACTGTTTCCTGTATGGCTGTGATTTGTCTTCTCCGCTTTTGAAGGTAGAAGCGCTCCACTGTTTAGGCCTGTATGAGTCCTGGGGCTGGGGTCTGCCTCTGGGGCATCTGTACCTGCCTCTTTGTGGCCTGACACTGGAAAGGACCAGTTCTTTGTAGGCCAGTTCCTGCTAAATCTGGGTGGCTGAACCTGTAAGAAATCCTTTACTGTTTGCATAGATTTTGCTTTGTCCTACATTTTCTTCAACACCTCCTCTGCTTTAACACCAAATAAGGTAGCATGCTGTAATGGAGCATCTAATAATTTTGCTTTAACATGATCAGGCAGATTCTGTTCCTTTCAAAGCATGCCTCCTAATGACAGAACCCATAACTGCAGCCCTGCAAGAGGCCTCCAGAGAATCAAAATCACATTGCAATGTATGCTTTCCCACTTGTTCAGTTGCATGCAATAACTCCTGCATTTCCTTATTTTCTGCACAATCAGAATTAGTCAACATTTTCTGTTTAAGCAGTGACATTAAGTATTGCTGATATTTAACCATATGAAATTGACAGTTTAATGCCCTCACAGCCAAAGTAGCAGAAGTGTAAACCTTTTTCCCCCATCTGTCTAGTGCCCTTGAATCCCTATAGCATAGCAATAGCAAGAGGCCTGTGCTGAGGTAGTAAAAGGAAATCGCTAAGCCTTTTCTTAGATTCTGAGTAGTTTTGGCTCTCCCAGTGGATGTGCTCCCTCATGGTATGCAGGGTTTCCCCAAAAAGAATAATCCTCAGGAGGAGAGGCTGAAGGGATAGATTCTTCAGCATCAGAATCCTCATAGGGAGGAAGAGAGTATTCCTGCTCAGAGGAGGAGTCAGAGGAAATGAAAACCGGATCTGAAGATTCATATTCTGTCTCTTGCCTAGGCCTCTTATCAGGAGTGGGATGGGAACCCCTGATCAGGGTAATTAGGTCTTCGGCCATTTTAAGCATCTGTTTTTTAGGCATGGAAGTCCATCCAGGAGAAGGCTGTACTTGTTTCTTTGTCTTTAGAGCTTTAGTCTTTGCCTTTGAAACTGTGGTTGGCTTAACATATAACTGTGTAGGTCTGAAAACACCCTCAGAAGCCGATGCCTGCTCAGCGGCTCCGGACCCATCTGAGGGGATAGTTTCAGAGTGTCCAATACGTTGAGTATCCAGAGGCCTAGTTGGCTCCACATGGGAGTCGGCAATGGCCTGTGGCTCTGAGGCAGCGGGCGTCAGGGGCTGCAAAAGCGCCTCACTGAGAACCGGCGAACCGGCAACTGGCTTAGCGGTAGCCTCGTCGTCGGTTTTGGACCTCGGATGCCTGTCCTTTTCTTTTTCCTTGTGCTTTTTGTAAACTCCGGACGTCGGCTGTTCAGACGGCATTATATAATTGAATCTTCGGCCAAAGTAATGAAAGGCAAAATCGTACCGACGTTTAATAGTGCGTTGGTTAAATCTAGTGCAAAACTGACAGCTAGCAACACTGTGATCAGGGCCTAGGCAAGGAATACAGTAACAATGAAAATCCTTATGAGGTATTTGCTTCCCACAAGAAATACAACTGTTAACTTTTTCTGACATCGGTCTGGAGCAAGAAAAAAGTTTCCCCAATGGGGTACTTAGCTTTAATGAAGACTTTGGATCTGAAATTCGTCTTTGAAAATCTCAGGAGTCGGCTGACCGGCACTTGTGAACTGTTTTTGCTTCAGGCACCGCGCGGCAAGAAAGACTGAAGAAAATGGCGTCGGCTGCATCTTTTATACCCCTGGCGCACTGACGTCAGGAAAGAGGCAACAGCAACCAACGCCGGACCAAGACTTTGGAATTCAGGCCAACTGCGGGTAGCCTGTCAGCAGGATAACCACTGCAGGTAGCCTGCCAGCAGGATAACCCAAGTGTAATGACTGCAACAGTGAAACACGATGAACATCCACTGTGACCGCAAATGTTTATCTGGCAAAAGGAATCCAAAACTTCCAACAGCATCTGGGCACCCTACAGCAAAAAAGGTGAGAGTCTCTGAAGGGTGACCATCTTGAAGCAGACATACCAGAAGTGATGGATAAAGTTACACATTTTTAGAATCAGACATAGGTTCATAGGTTGGTACTAGGCTATCAGCCCTAGGGCCTATACAAGCCTAGCCATAACAATTCCCTGGCTATTTCTTCCCACACTATTTACTTCCCTGGACCCCTGTCTAGCAGGGCGACTGACGTGATCCCCGGGGTGAATTTCCTTTCTCCCATCCAATCGTCAAGGTTCCTTTTGAAGAGGGCCAAAGAGGCACTCTGCTTGACATGTATGGGCAATCTATTCCAGAGTCTGGGGAGTCTCTGGGTCAGGAACCTATCCCTCCAGCATGTTTTGTTTATTGTGATGACAAGGTTTAGATCACTGGAGCGTGTGGCTCTGAGGGATTGGGATTTCTTTACATGTAGCATGTCCAACAGCTCTGGGTTTGACATGGCCTTGTATGTTAAGCAGAGATTGCCTCTGAGTAGACGATATGCGACAGAGTATAGCTGGAGACATAAACGATCCATTTCCTTCAGAATCAGAAAGAGGCAACAGGAAAAACTCCAACTCCTGTTCTAAACATGGAGCAGCTTTATTGGCCTCTTTCAGCAGCAGAATCGAAGTCTGTCCCAATAATTCCACTTGTATAGACTGATCTGTCAGCGGACCCCTTATTTTCCTAGCAAAGAATGTATGAGATCCAGAACATGGCCAACAGTGAGTATATCCAGAACCTACTGGTCACTTCTGATAGTTCTCCAGCCTCGCTTCATGGGAAATACCAAACTACAGTCAGGGCTGCAATAACATGGCCAGTGTGGTTACCCTCCAAGACAATGTAACTAGCACAAGAGGGCACAAGACAATGAAATGCTTCATTATTTTAATCAGATAATGGGAGGGGGGTTCTTCCTCTCTCGGAGTTGGTTGGCTAACCTTTTGTCCCTCTTTTTTACCTCTCTCACCTTACCTACGTACCATCTACTGTCTTGCTCATTCTACACTGCAATTTGTATTGTTCTACTGATTATATTTTAGCTACTGTCTCTTGGCTGTTCCTGTCATTGGAACTGTACAATTACTGTTACAGAATTATTTTACTGCTACATGATTGTGTTGTACTACTGTGGACTTTTCTCCCTGAGTCATCAATATTTAACGGGACACTGCATTGTTCTATCTCTTTTGCAGTATATTATTATATTGTACTAATGTTTACTGTTACTGTGTTTACTTTGTTGTTTTGTATTACAGTGGAGTTTTTTTCTCCTTGGGTCCCTGCTGAAAACGGGCCTCTGGCCCAGTCGGACGTACCCGGTCAACAAATATAATAAATAAATAATAAAAAAGGAAAAGTTGGTAGGAGGAGGGGGAAATCATAAAAGGCATTTCACAATGGTTAGAGCCCATTTCCTTTTCATCTGGTCATAGACCAGGTCCTAGGAATCCTGGCCAAAAAACACCTTGACCATGAACTGGGCATCAAATTCCTTCTTAATGGAAGACAACAGGTACTCTTCCAGGCACATACCTGAGCCTGCAGCCATAGCTATTGCATCAACACAGTCAAAGTGACTGCATTCTGCGTGGAAGCCCACATTGGAAGTCACTGTTATAGTTTTGATGAGGTCATCCGTGAGCCCTGACTCAGGGAGGTTTCTAACCTTTTCTATTGCTTTCCCACTATAGACAACCAAAACTTGAATAGGTGAGATAAGTAGTTAAAGGTTCTGAACAGGGGTACAGTCCCTTACCAAACCTTTCCAATAGTTTGGAGTCCTTGTCAGGCAGCAGGAGGGCAAAGTGTAGTGGTGTCTAGAAACTATGCTGGGCTAAGGAGATCACACAAAAGTCAGCTTAAGTTTGCTAGTTGGGGACTTGATTCACTCAGATAGAGGATTAACATAGAAGGTTACTACGCTATTGACCCTGAAGCCCTTATAAGCCTAGCCCATGTTTAGACAACTCAGCACCCAAAGCCCCAGTCCAGCAGGAACACAGGTGGAATTCCAAGGGTGTATTTACTGTTTCCCATTCAGTTATCCAGACTGAGCATAAAAAGGGATAATGAGGTAACTGTTTGACTTGGAGAGGGGGTCTATTCCACAGATGGGGGAGTCTTTGGGACACAAATCTGTCCCGCCAACAAGTCCTACTGATATCACAGACCAGGTTGAGGTCATGTGTATGGGTTACTCGGGTGGAGCTTGACTTGCGGATATGCAGCAGTCCCATCAAGGCAGCATCTGAGATTGCTTTGTATGCCAGACAGAGGTCATCTCTAAGAAGACTGTATAAAACTGAGTAGAGGGACAGGCCTTTTAGCCTGTCTGTGTAGGAGAGATGTTTGATGCCCTGGATTCTTCTGGTGAGGAACCTCTGTGGTCTCTCCAGGTGCTGCATGTGCTTTGCGAGGTACATACCAAAGGGGCATTGTACTCAATAATTGGCCTTATAAGGGAAGAATACCGGGATGTTATAACCTCTTTGTCCCTGGATGAAATACCCTTACTTATGAGGTGGGCCATGCAGAAAGCTTTCCGTACAACGGGAAGCAACATGGTGGTTACTATCAACCTGGGTGCCCAAATTCCTCACTACCAATGTTATAATATATATTATTAATATAATAATATTGTTATTAATGTGATAATATGAGGAGATGTTACTCTCCCCAAAGGGGATGATGATGCATTTTTTGGCATTTAGCTTTAGGCCATGTTTCTGGCACCAGCCATTTGTTTGGGTGAGAGCCTCTTGGAGGATATCCACATCACTTGGGGAATTGATGACCACACCCAGCTTGCAGTCATCTGCAAACTTGATCAGCCATAGCCCACTGGTTATGGCCTACACCTCAGAGAAGTATATCCCAAATAACAGAGGTCCCAAGACCAATCCCTGGGGTACACCACTTGTTACGGATCTACTGCTTGAGGTGGCTTCCTCTATTTTGATTCTGTGGGTTGTATCAGTGAGCCAGTTTGGTACCCATCTGGCAACATATGGATTGGTGCCTAGTTGAGAGAGCTTGTTTATTATGCCCGAGTGGGGAATAGTGTCGAAGGCTTTGGCCACGTCAAGGTAGGGCATGCACTGTCTTCCCCTTGTCCATGACTTTGGTGACTGTCTCAAAGAAGTTAACCAGATATAACAGGCATGACCTCCCCTTGACAAAGTCAAACTGTGTGGGGTAGAGTGTTTGTAGGATGCCAATGTCCCTGTTAATGAAGTCCATGATAATCCATTCCATGGCCTTGCAGATCAGGCTAGTTAGGCTGATGGATCTATAATTTCCCGGATCAGTGGACGCTCCACCTTTGTGTAAAGGGATGGTAGTGGCTGTCCTCCACTCGGTTGGGACAAAGCCAGTACTCAGGCTTTGGTTGAATAGGGTGCCTAATGGTGCTGCAAGTTCATGCCTGAGTTCATGTAGGATGCAGCCTGGGATGCTATCGGATCCCATGGAGGCTGTATTTTTTGCCTTTGAGAGAGCAGTGCTGACCTGTTCCCTAGAGCAGGGGGTTGGGGGGCAGCTAGTGGGAATGTCCTGATTTACTGATGGGGGGAACAAAGGGAAGAAGTTTTCACTGAATCTGTCAGCCAGTAGATTGGCTATATCTACAGCATTTGTGTGTGTGGTGCTTTGGGCCACCAGTTCTGAACAGATCTGGGTGCTTCCTTTGAGATTGCGGACATATGTGAAGAAAGCCTTATGATTGTCTCTAGTAGATATGGCCAATTTGGACTCGAAGCTGGCTTTAGAGGATTTCATTAGTGCTCTTATTTGCTTGTTCAGGATAAGGAGGGACTGCTTCCAATTGGGCACGTGCTCCTTCTTGGTCCTGGACAGCAATTTTTTTCCTTTTGTTATATAGTTTATTTATTGCAGATGTCCACCAGACAGGTCTACTCTTCCTTGCGGAGGATGATTTTGTCATGTCAGATATTCCTGATTCCATGTATCTATATAAATACTCGTATAGTACTGTGGTGTAGATTTGGACATTGGTGCCAGTTCCTACAGAGGGGGAGGGGGCTGTGAAGCTGTTTATACCATCCCTCAGGAGGTTGTAATCAGCTTTATGAAAGCCATTTGCCCTTTTGGGCATGCTGGATTGCCTCCAGGCTGCCATAATAGGATCTTTGACTGTAGTCAGAATAAGAGGAAATGACCAAATGCTCTTCCCCAGATACACAACCAGGCATTTCTGGAGAGGTGGGATTGTGATACAAGGCCAACAGATATTGGATCTCATATGCCTTAATATATTCCCAAAAGAAATGTTATCTGAGGAGATGGCATACAGGGTTCTACTCCTCATCCACTTCAAAGACAACGGTCTCTGGGTCTTCAGACTCCATATGCTGGCTTGAGTAAGTGGGAGACCCACACCCATCTTATGAATGGGCAATGGAGCAACAGATGCATCCTGGTTGTCAAGTGATGTGGATGCAGCATGTGAACACATGCTCACTAAATGCATCAAACAATGGAGAGAAACTAGTGCTGAGCCCAGTGCTAGTGTCAAGCTGTACTCACTAAGGGGGAAGTCCCACGTTCCTGATTAAAGCTGCTATTAGACATCAAACTTGTGTATGCTATCTAGGAAGCCAAAGTGGAAAGCAACCACTATCTCCTCTCAGCTATGACCAGCAGGCTTGGTTGGGCTTGTGGAAAGTCCCAGGTGGGAATCCACAAACATGACCACCATCAATATGTAAGTGAGGCATTCAAAATGACACCCCCTGGAATCAAGTCATGAGCTTCAGCAAGTCAAATAGGGAATGCGTGGAACTGGCCAAGATGGGAGCCAGAGGCTTACCTCTTCCAATTCCCTCTTCCTCTATTAGGATGGAGGAGTTGCATGGCTCAGTTTTCTCCAGCTGAGGATCACCTGGGCACTAGTTTGGTCCAGAAGGCCATTTCTGAAATGGAAGTAGAGCTATCTGTCAAGCTTTGGTCCATGTAATGATGCTCTGGGTTATGCAGCATACCCTGTTGCCTGTCCCTGCTATCTTGTCATTATAAAAGTGGGCAAATCACATTTCCCTCTATCAACAAGGGGCAGACTTGAGTCTCTGGCACCACTATCAGTGCTTGACATTATGCTCCTCTAATAAAGTGCAAAAGTAATTCCACTAACGATCTTAACTGGTAACAAGATGGGTACATGAATATTTGTTAGAGTTCTAAAGCACTGAAGTCAGTAACTTCCCTCATGACAGTTAGGTTTGTGATTTGAACTGTGACAAAGACAAAAATAAAATGGTGAGCTCAAGGGAAAAATACGTTTATCTATTCACTGCTTAGCATCATACTGTGCATCACTACAGGTGTGTGTGTGTACATCCTTAAGTGTAGAATCTTCCGAAAATCTGCTGAACTATGACTGGTAATATGGATAAACTCAACCAATGACCCATCCAAAAGAATCCTTGATGATCGATCTATTGCGCCCTAGTAATAATCCAACTGTTGCCTACGCACCCACCCCCACGCACACAGCTCTTCTCCAGCCATCTCATGTTAACAATTCTTCACTGGAAATGTCCTTGATTCTTAAATCAGCTGTCCTGTGACTTGTTGGACTACGGCTGAATGGGTGGAAACAATGAACCAGGTCACAAGGGTCATTATTCTTGCAGGCCAACACTCAAACTTCCTTCCATGACGTTTGGTGTACAACAGATGGGACTGAGCGCAAAAGCCCATGCAATACTGCCGTCACTCCTTACTAGTGCTGCTGTAGCACCCAGGTGGCTAGGATAGCTCTTTTCTTCTCCCCAAAGAGAGAGGTACGCAGGGTTGTATTACTTCATGTCTTCCCATCCAACCATACCTGCAAGACACATCCCCACAACCCAGGACATTACTTGCATATTTAGGCCAACTGCTTTTGCACTGCTGGCTCCATGGCACACAGGAATAGAGCTCCGATTGGGACCCAGATGGAACTGGATCAACCAGTGGCCTGGGTGTTGGCACAGCTTACTGGGGACAGTGGGAGTGCCAGTCTGCATTGGCTGAACTATCCTAGTAGCAAAGGGAAGCCTGATCTGCTACATTACTGTCACCTGGCAAAGGCCAGTCTTTACAGTAAATAGCAGAGGAAATTGATAAGTCCACTGACCACCAAGTAGTGCATTAGCTGGGATTAAGTGTATGTGTAGTAAAGAAGACAGTCTAGTGAAGCTGACTCGGTACAGACAGGAAGAAGACAAGAGGAAACAAAGCCATCCAGCAAAGAGGTCAATGGATAGTGTGAGTGAAGACCTGCAACAGTCAGGCATGAGTGTCAAAGAAGGCAGGAGAGTAGCACTAAAGAGAGAGATGGCAACAGTTGACAACACCGCAACCCCATGTAAATATGGGAAAAAGGAGGTTGATGATGATGAAGAAGGGTATGTGCAAGTAGTACACATGTTTAAATGCGGTACTGTGAAGCACCTGCATGTAGTCAAGGAGTTAGGGCTCAAAATTCCATGAAGGCTGATGAGGTGAAGCTGTAACAAATGAGCTGTTTAAATACATGAGGGCAGGCCATGTTCAGCAAGCACAAGAGACAAAAATAATCTAGGAAAAATATGTTCTCACCAGTGGTCCAGTTAACGCATGAAAACGTTAATCAGATAATTCTAATTGAATGGAATATTGTTTAAGTCAAGATAACACAAAAGAATAAGTAATCAGTTTTCTGCCTTGGATGTGAACAGGCTGCACTAAATGTTATTGACAGTACTGTTCTCCAGTTATTCAGGAGCTCAGCTGCATACCTTCCCTATAACACTTTTAATATGCGCTGTATGCAATAATAAGTTGTTTGAATACAGCTACACATAACTGCAATTACAATGATCGCATGTGAACAGCAAAAAGGTACTTTGGATAACCCAGTCTTCCTGTTATGTAACAGCAGCAGAAATAAAGGCATAGCAGAACCAGACAGCATCACAAGGAAAAAAAAGTGAATGCTTTGTAACAACTTTCTTCTCTCTCTCTCTCTCACAAACATTTACTGCAGATTAAGTCACATCCTACTGCACTGCCTCTTTATTGTACAATGTTTTACATTTTCTTTTAAAATGTATCTTGGATTGCCTGCTTTATGCAGTACCATTCATCTACCCCCATAAAAAAGAAAGGATGCATAACTGACACCACCATCTGTGGAATATGGAAGATACTTCACTGTTTCCAACAACTTTTGTCTTTTTTTTTTCAAATAAAGTGACTGTGGTATCATTAAAGCAATTTCAAATACCTCCACTCCCTTCTAGTGGACATTCCTGGTACTTCTCATTTTACAAGCACTTTGAAATAGCCAGCCAACTCTCCACCTGAAAACTTACAGTACAGTATCTACTTACTACTGCAAAAATATCCAATTTGTAGAGCGATAGACTTCATCACCTCTAACTCTCTTCTCATAGCTCACGTTAATATACGCAGCATAAATAAACCGAGCTGCACGCCCTACTAGATTTACATTTCTTTGACATACTATGTATAACAGAAACCTGGCTCAAACCAGTTATTAAAGACAATGTTATTCTCCCACCTGGCTACAGCATCCTGAGACTAGACCGTCTTAATAAAAAGGGTTGTGGGGTGGCAATACTCTTCAAATCTGAATTACAAGTCACCTCACTAGATACTCAACCACCCTCACCTATTAATGTTGAGATCTTAATATCCAAACTCCAAGTTAATGCAAACAAATCCATATACATTATTTGCTCATACATCCCCTCAGGTAACATAAATACTCTTGAAAACACCCTTAGTTGGCTCTCTACATCCTTCCCACAAGAAACTATATTCCTTGGGGATTTTAATATTGATTGGAAATGTTGTACATCTGTAAATCCAACTACTCACATCAATCTTTATGGCTCTCATCAAACCATCACCTACCCTACCAGAACCCATAAACCTAGCAACAAACAAACCACCTTAGACTGGATATTAATTAACAGTAGTCCCCAATTATACAAAATGGGCTTACTCCCTGATGATTAGTGATCATTCCCTGACCTTTATATCTAGACAAAAGACATCAATTCCCAACCAAACTAACTTTAGAACCACACGTAACAAGAAAAATCTTAATCTAGTTAAGTTTCAAGCTGAGCTTAAAAGCTTGCAACTGGTCACCCCTAAAATCCCTACCTCTTGATGAAGCAGTCTCTTACTTTAACAATAAATTCTTGCAAATTCTGGAACACCATGCTCCCTCTCGACTGTTAGAATTAGGAACAAACCTGCTCTTTGGCTCACAAAGGAGACTAGACAAAAAATGGGACTGAGAAATCAAACTTGTTCCAAATGGAGGAAAACTTAAAACTCTACTGATCACCTAAATTTTAGACAGCTTAGAAATGCTGCAAAAAAATCAATATTCCTTGATAAAAGAAACTATTACCTCAAATTCCAACAGACCCAACATCAAAACCCACAAAAATTCTGGTCAGGAATAAATAAATTGCTCCACCCTGGACAAGCCAAAACACCCACCCCATCTAATTTGACTCAAAACTCTTCTAGCCAGATTGCTGATATTTTTAACAAATTTTTCTCTGAATCAGTCCAATCTTTAGCTAAAACCTTACCCCTCCACACCACGTGTTACCACTACTGAGCCACCTCTCGCAACAACTTTACCCCACACTCTCCACCTCCAGCCTGTCCCTACATCCTTCATACACACCCAACTCTTAAACTTAAACCAAGTACTCCATCAGCTGACCTCCTTCCAGCTGAATACCTGCAAATGGCAGCCGGGGTACTTGCCTACCCAATTGCTATACTAATAAACAGAACAATTACAGAATGTTCCATCCCATATCTATGGAAAGTCTCACACATTATACCCCTCCACAAGGGAGGTAACTCAAATGAACTCTCCAACTTCTGCCCCATAGCCCTACTTTCCCCACTAGCAAAAATTATGGAGAGATGTATTCACCATCAAATACTTGATTATCTTCTCCAAAACCACCTACTAGTAGACTGCCAGAATGGCTTTAGGCCATTCCATAGTACAGCTACAGCACTCCTATCCTTTTCAGACTGCATTAATAAAAACTGTAACAACAACTTACTGTCCTCAGCCCTCTTTATTGACCTCTCAAAGGCATTTGACACTTCTGAATCATCAACTACTGTCAGATACACTTGCATCTTTTTCTTTTGACACCCAAACAGTCAAGTGGTTTAACTCCTACTTACAAAACAGACAGAAAGCAGTTGTCTGGGACAAGAAACTATCCACTCAGCTCCCTATCCCTCTTGATGTCCCTCAAGGCTCCATTCTGGGACCTCTTCTATTTGTCATTTTCATTAATGATCTGAAAACATCCATTCCACAGGCCACCTGCATTCAATACGCCGACGACTCAACATTAATATGTAGCGCCTCCTCACCTGCAGAGCTTCAAACCAAGACCCAAACAGTATTTAACTTAGTAGAAAAATGGTTCCATCAATGCTGTCTCCTCCTTAACCCCAAAAAAAACAAAACTATTATTATTCACTCCCACCCTGAAGTCCACCACTATTAACTTTACAATCACATCCAACAATGGTACTAAAATAGCTCCTGGCATAACTACCAAACTTCTAGGTATAACAATTGATAATATTCTTAACTTTGACACACATATTAACCTAACTACTAAATCAGTTAATAAAAAACTCGGTTCCCTTTATAGACAAACCCTTTCTCACAGCTTCAACTAGGTCTACTATTGCCCAAACTCATCTACTTTCCACCCTTCTCTATGCCTCCCCAGTTTATACAAACCTCTCCAAAAGCAATATCAATAAATTGGCAACATCTTATAATAATATAGCCGATTTGCCACTGGATCCCCATTTAGAACCCATCACTGCCAGAATCTCAAACTACTAGGTTGGCTGGAATTGCAAAGTCAGCTTCTTACACAGCAACTTACAATTATTCATAAAACTCTGCATCATCCCACATATACTCCCATACTCTGTAAGCTTATTAGCCCATACAAAAACCTAACAACCCTACGATCTGCCAATAGAATACTAGTATCTACCTTACATTTGGAACAAGCTTCCACCTGAATCAACATCCCTTTCATCCACTCCACTGTTTAAAAAGCAACTAAGAATCTTCCTAAACTCACAATGGTTATGCCCTAGCACTAATCCTGACTGACCGTATTCACCTCATCCATGACCACCTCTGTTGGCTATTATACCTCTCGCTGTTGCTTTGTTTTTTTCTCTCTGTTAATCTACTGAAGAAATACACTTCCTATGGTACCAGTAAGCTGATAGACGTGTGTGTGTGTGTGTGTATATATATATATATATATAAAGAAAAAAAAAACACCCTAAACAGTTTTTTGTATCTGTTTTGTATAACTATCAATGACTTGTATATTGCTTAGCATGTAATCACTTTGTAATTTTTTAGTAGTGTCTTGGAGCTTTTCTCCCCGGGCCTTCGCTGAAAATGGACATATATCCAGTCGGACTATCCCAGTCAATAAATGTAAAATAAAATAAATAATAAATAAATAATCTATGTACTAGAAAGGTTGTTAATTGGCTAGGTCTATTTAAGTTAATCTACACATTTACTCAGGTGCTCACACATGTTCAGCTCAGCTGATGTTCCCCTGGTTACTTCAACTTAGCAGCTCTTTTTATACTATACCTTCACTGCTGACTTTCATGGAAAGCAGCATTAGGTTTTAAATGGTAGTCAACAGTTGTATATGATTGTTTTGACAAATACATAGAGATTTAGATTTCTTTCTATAGGCAGATTTTATGTCACACCAGTACACATCACAAGTATGTGTACGACTTTTTTATCTCTGTATTATGCAACCTCCAGGCCTAAGCCTTACCTAAACACAGACCTCAACAAGATAGTCATCATCAACCTCCTTTTTCTTATTTTCTACACGGGGTTGGGGTGTTGCATCAACTGTTGCCATCTTTTTTGGTTCAATACCACTCTCCTACCTTCTTCGATGGTCATGCCTGACTGTCGCAGGTCTTCTCACATAATCCATCCATCTCTTTGCAGGACACTCTCATTTCCTCCTGTATTGTTCCTGTCTGTCCCAAATCATCTTCACCAGATTGTTTTCTGCTTTTCTGCACATGTCTGAACCACCATAATCTGTTTTCTTTGTCCTTTGCTGCAGTTGAAGCTACTTTGGTTTCTGCTCTGATTCATCTGTGCCACAATGGGCATTACATCTCAGGCACTTCATCATCTCTAGGTTCCTCAGCTGCTCTGCTTTCACTGTCCGGGTTTTTGTATCATATAGAACTGGTTACACTTACTTTTCAGCTTCTTTGGAATTCTTCTGCCACAAACTACCCCTGACACATTTTCTAGCTCTTACCCTCTCATTCAGACTTCCTTTCTCAACCATCCCTCCCAGATACTTGAAGCTGTTAACCTGTTCCACTATTTTCCCTTCTATCTCAATTTTAAGTTTCCCCCATTTGCTGCTATGGAAACTTGTCCTGTCTGTAGTCAGTTTCATCGTGTGTGCCTTCAGTTTTGCATTCCATTGGCTTATTTGCTGAAGTTCATACTCAGAGTCAGCTTGTAATGCCAGATCATCTCACAGGGCAGCTTTCTTGATCTGTCTCCTCCATCTTGTTGCTAACGTAGTCCATCACCGGTATAAACAGCAGTGGGCTGTGAGATGAACCCTAATGAAAACCCACTCCAACAGCGAACCACTCTGCAAATCCAAACACTGTTCGTACTCTTGTCATTGGGTCCTTGTACATAGCCTGCACAAACTCTACCAAATGTTTTTGGGACTTCAAACTATCCTAGGACTACCTAAATCAGCTTTTTGGGACACTTATCATGGGTTTATAGGTGTTTACTAGTCTAACAACCACAAGGGCCTTTTTAAGCTTAGCCATGCATCAAACATTTCTGACAAGTTCTGATACCTTTGATAAGTGTAAGCAGGGGTTTGGAAAATTAAACATTTACAAGCAGGGACCTGGGAGATGAACGATTTACAGGTTGCCTGTGTCCATTAGAGACTTGTGGGGCCAAACCAGGGATTAATTTTCTGCTCCCCAACCAATTGTCCAAGCTGCAGTTGAATTGGGTTAGGGAGGAACTCTGCTTCACATGGATAGGGAGCCTGTTTCCAAGATGGTGTAGTCTCTGGGATACATACCTGTC
Source organism: Protopterus annectens (assembly GCF_019279795.1). Classification (NCBI taxonomy): domain Eukaryota; kingdom Metazoa; phylum Chordata; order Ceratodontiformes; family Protopteridae; genus Protopterus; species Protopterus annectens. The sequence continues at coordinate 382,903,207 of NC_056737.1, read as the reverse complement.
TCTCCAGCAGGTCCTATTTATATCGCAGGCAAGGTTTAAGTCTTTAGAATGGGTAATTCTGGTGATGTTTGTTTTGTGGACATGCTGGAGGACCACCAGAGTGGGGTCTAACAATGCCCTGTAAGCCAGGCATACATCTTCCCTCAAAAGCCTGTAGGGGACAGAATAAAGGGATATGGTCTTGAGGCTTTCTGCATAGGACATTGTACTTACACCCTGTATTCTTTTAGTGAGGAACCTCTGTGGACATTCCAACTGAAGGAAGTGCCTGGTTAAATATATACTAAAGGGGGCACTGTACTCAATGACAGGTCTGAAGAATGATGAATACAGTGGAACAATAACTTCCTTGAACTAGGATGCCATACCTTTGTTCATATGTTGCGCAATACAGAATGATTGCCGCACTACTGTAGGCACATGATGGTCAAAGGCTAGATTACTGTCTGTGTGTCCCCAAGTCCCTGACTACTGGGTCAACTCTAAGGGCAGTGTTGTCAATATGATAGGCACCAGGGCTGGATGACTTCCCAAAGGATACTATTATGCATTTCTTGGCATATAGTTTTAGTCCATGGCTCTGACACCAGTTGTTTGTCTGTTTCAGCCCTTCCTGGAGAACATTTGTGTCAGTGTGGGATTCAATGACAGCTCCTAATTTGCATTCATGTGCAAATTTAGTCAGCCAGAGACCACTGACATCGGCCTTTACTTCAGAGAGGCAAATGCCAAAAAGGAGCAGTCATAGGACCCACCCCTGAGGGACTCCACTTGTGACTGGCCTGTTTGTAGAGGTGGATTCCCCACCTCTAAAATCCAGGGCCCTGTCTGTGAGCCAGTTCTCTATCCACCAGGTGACATACGGGTTTGTACCTAACCTCTTGAGTTAGTCAACAATGCCAGACTGGGCTACTATGTCAAATGCCTTGGCTAGGTCAAGGTAGGCAGTGTGAACCATTTTGCTCTCATCCCATTGCTTTGGTGACCTTCTCAAAGAAGTCCACCAGGTTGAGTAGGCATGACCTGCCCTTGATGAAACCAAACTGGGTTGGGTCCAGTGTCTGGAGGTTTCCTGTGTGATTATTGATTATTTCCATGATAATTCTTTCCATGGCTTTACATATAAGGCTAGTGAGACTTCTGGGTCTGTAGTTTCTAGGGTCTGATGCTGGCCTACCTTTGTGCAGAGGAATGACTGATGCTCTTCTCCATTCATAAGGCACAAAGCCTGTTTGGAGGCTACAGTTAAATAGGAATTACAGAAGGCATGATAAATCATGTTTCATGCTATTTAGAAGCCATCCTGGGATACTGTCTGGGCTCATTGATGCAGTGATCTTGGCCTTACAGGGAGCATTAAGGACCTGTTCATTAGTGACAGCAGGGGGAGTTATATTTGATGGCATTATCCTGAGGGAAGGTTGAGGTATATAGAGGGATAAAGTTGGAGCAGAATTTATCGGCCAGTAGGTTTTGTGCATCTTCTAGCTCAGTATAGGTGGCTCCATTTACAATGAGCTATGCACACAACTGGGTATTGTCTTTGAGGCTGCAGACATAGCTAAACAATGCCTTGTGGTTGTCCTTGGCCTGGGAGGCCAAATGTATCTCAGATTTGGCTTTGATAGACTTTATTTGTCCTCTGAGTTGTTTGTTTAGTTTAATGAGAGTGCTTCAATCCTGCTGAGTGCTGCACCTCCTAATTTTGCCATGATTTTCTTCCTTCTGTTATACAGCCTACTGATTTTGTGATTCCACCAGGTTGGCTTGTTTTTTGAGGTAGCTCTATACTTCTTTCTGGTGGGTATAGCTGCCTCTATGCAGCAATTAACATGCTTGTACAGGGTTTCTGTGAACACTTCTGCATAGGCAACATTGTTCTCAGGGTTTATGGGGGTTTGAAATTTTGCCAGGTTATCAATTAATAACAGGAAGTTAGCCTTAGAGTAGTTCCTGAATATCCCAAGTTTAGCTGGATGTCCAGGTTTTATTTTAACTTCAAAGGAGACCACTTTGTGGTCTGACCTTACCAGGGACAACATTATAGTAGGGTTGTGCAGCAATCTCCCATATTAGTGAGGACCAGATCTGGTATGGTTGCACCCCTGGCAGGTGTACTGACAATCTGGTCCAGGGAGTTTTTGTTTACAAAATCCAGGATTCTCTGTGCCTGTACATTTGGTGTCATATAGGATTCATAGTTAATAGTGGGGTGATTAAACTTACCCGTGAATATGGTACTGGGTTGGATGGTGTTTCCAATAAGTTTAAATACATGGTATGGGTTTCCTGAGTCATACAGGGGAACCTATAGCTTGCAAGGAAGTGGTATTGGATTTTGCCTATGGTGATCTGAACATGGAGCAGCTCTGGTGCATTGTCCCGTGTGACCAGCCTTGAGATATTTATTTTTGATGTAAATCAATACACCTCCACTTTTAGTCCCTGCCTGTGAAGTAGTTGGTCTAAATGTGTCTAAAATGAGATGTCAGCATTCTCTAGGGTGAAGACAGCTTCTAGGAAGTGGACTTTTTTGTTTATAGTCCTAGCATAGAGCAGTAATACCTTTAGATTTTCTTGGTTTTGATTTGCTATGACAGAAGTACTTTCAGTTTGACATTGCCTAAAGAAGGCACTATTGAGGAAGACAATGTTTTAGCTAATATTCAAAAGCTTAGAGGGGAGAGGTGCAGACCATCCCTGTCAAAGCAGCGTGGTCTGTTGACCATCTCCTTCCATGCTGACAAATATTGCACCCCCTTAGAATGACACCAGAAACTAAGCCAATTATTTAAGTCAGTCATCTTTTGCTCATATTGTGGCATCTTCCTTGGAGAAGGTGAAATCTCTACACTAGGCTCACACCAGCTTGGGACACACATTCAGAGATCTCCATGATGTGTCTCTTCATGTAGTCTAGAGAGGTATGTCTCAGGTCATTCACTCATACTGGTACTTGTGGTCCAATGACCTGAGCGTGTGCATAATGTGACAGATCCTAGACCCTGATAAGTAACTGACTGTAACTTTCTCTTTACTCAGCCTGGTGACAGAGACATCAGTGTGTCTCACAATGGAGTCTCCAATGACCAAAATGTTGGATGGTGTGGTGGCTTTGCCTTATGTCATATGCTTTCTCCAAGGCTAGTTATGCCCAGTTGGATTTTCTTCCTCATCCTGCAAACCTTAGGTCTGTTGTGCTGCATCCCAATCTGAATCTAAACTACTCATTTAACCATCTTAGTTTCTTCTGCTTCGTACTCGCTTATCATCCTCTCGAACACTTTCATGCATGTGTGACAGGTGTTTGCTATCTCTATACTGCCTACGGTAGTGAATGGCCCCTTTATTCTTGTACGCTGGCACTCGAACATTTATTCACCAGTAATTTGGTTAGTATTGTATCCCCCTGGTATTTAATACAAAAATTAAAAACTATGACTCGTTCCTCCTTTCCTTTTCTTTATTTTCTTTTTAACAAACCAAGCATCCAGTGAATTCAGACAACACAAAAACGATACCACAAATTACCAAACAGTACTTTGAGTGAGCAAAGGAAGTGAAAAAGAAATTTCCTATGAATATGAATATAAAGTGGCTCTAGCCTTCATACACTTTAATTGCTGGGTCAAGCACAATACCCAGTAGCAAGCATAGTTACAATTTAATTTTATTTACTTTTTCAGTTCTGCGCCTCACATCAGAGTCACTGTGCTCCTTGGGTCTGTCCTTCTCTGGCTTACCACTTCATTAGAAATTACAGTGTTTCACAAAAAAAAACTTATTGGGAAAACCATCAGTTATTGCTTTCATCTCTTTTTGATGGTAACAGACTTCACTGGTCAGTATTCATTAATTAAGAAGGAGTGTCTATTTCAGTCCTAGGCTGCTGCTTTTTTTTCTGCAACAGGCTGAACACATGTGACTAGTAATTTAACGTTAAGACATAGCAAAACACTGACTTAACCAGGACATGAGTCCTGCAATGAAAAACTTTGTGTTTGAGCCTGCCAAGAGAGAAAGAATAACAAAAGAAAAGCTTTGTAAAAACAGACTGTTATGGTTTTATAAGGCACTGGGCTAGTTGTGGAATTCTTGGATGCCTCGACATAACTCATAGAACTACCCAAAAACCTTGACCATATCTTAAACATTTTTGTATGTTGTTACCTTTTTTGAGCCTTTAAGAACACTTACAAATTTCTCAGCAGACAATATAGCCATCACAGTTGTTAAGATCTTGTGGTATTAAGACAAGAGACCTGGGTTTGAGTTCCATTACCTCCCTCGTGCATGCTGTGTCTCTCTAAGCAAGTCACTTTTCTCCCATGCAGTCTTAGGTATTTCCTATAAAAGGATTTTTTTTTGTAATAACCGAGTGATAAGACTGAAACAATGTTAATATCCATCTGGTTGGTTTAGTCTTTTGTGGTCAGTTTTTAGGAGGATACAAACTACACTTGACCTGCACTCTCCTATAAATATATCCATTATGGATGATGGCTGGCCTTAGCTTCCTTTTTGTAGAATAACAGGCGTGTTGTACCTTTAAGAAGGATTTCCAAGATCGGTGCATATAAATACCAAGCACGTGTTAGCTTCAGTGCCATTTTGCAGGTGCAGCCATAATGTTAACATCCATATGCATGACAGCTAGTTTATTTATAAGTTAAAGTTACTTAGCCTCATTTATGATGTGTTTGCATACAATAAAACTGCTTGAACAAGAAACCATGAGGCTCGCCTGTTTTACCCTGACATGGCATGCGACATGGGGTCAGAACTGGGATGGCAAAGACTATTCTTCAGGGCCACGAGGTGCAGAGGTAATTGCGATGGCAAACTAAAAGAACCGACAGCAAAAAAGGGCCAGAAACAAGTTAAAGGGAAACAGAACACATATGAATGATTTATTTATTAAAAGAAGTTAAATGGAGCATTACAAGACACAAAACATATTGTTAAGCAAACGAATAGCACAGAAAAGTTTAAGCAAATTAGAAATATAAAAGAGCTTGTTAATCAGATGAAACGTTTGAAACAGAGTTATTTAATAAAACAAGCATCAGAAAAGTACATAAAGGGTTCAGAATTGCCTTAGAATTGTAAAATAAGCATGTTTAAAGTAGATAAGAGCATGTTTAGAGTTAAAAAGAGCACAGGAAAGTATAATGGTCATGAAAAGAGATTAAATGAGCAAAACGAATATAGCAAAAGGGCATAAAGGGCACACTAAGAGATTCAATGAGTGAAACGACTATAATAGAAAGGGCAAAAAAGAGCACATTGAGTATAAATGAAGCAAAGGCGACTGCATGTGTTTTGGGTGAATTACTGTGTTTGCACAGGCCTAAAGCAGATGCCCTACGCTGACCGCCTTAAAAAACTCCAGCTATACTCTGTCGCACATAGTCTACTCAGAGGCAATCTCTGCTTAACATACAAGGCCATGTCAAACCCAGAGCTGTTGGACATGCTACACTTAATAATCCCTCAGAGCCACACGCTCCAGGGATCTAAACCTTGTCATCACAATAAACAAAACATGCTGGAGGGATAGGTTCCTGACCCACAGACTCCCCAGACTCTGGAATAGACTGCCCATACATGACAAGCAGAGTGCCTCTTTGGCCCTCTTCAAAAGGAACCTTGACAACTGGATGGGAGAAAAGAAATTCACCCCGGGGATCATGTCAGTCTCCCTGCTAGAAAGGGGTCCAGGGAAGTAAATAGTGTGGGAAGAAATAGCCAGGAACTGTTATGGCTAGGCTTGTATAGGCTCTAGGCCCGATAGCCTAGTACCAACCTATGGTACAAATTACTAACTTCACATTGATTGAAGCCTTGAATAGCATAACTAAAGTTGTTTGAGGTATCTCAAAGTGTGCAAAAGTGCTTACGGTGTGTGCTTATTACTGTGCATTTATCCCAAAACGTTTGTTGTGTGCAAAGTGCAAATATTTTGTGAAGTGCAGTCAAGTGAAGCCATTTCAAAACGTTTCTTGTGTCTGGGTGAGTCTGTTCACAGAGTGCCGCCATTACAGAGTCTCTCTCGCACTATACACAGTTGTTTGGCAAAGTGCAGCCATTTTGGGGAAATTCTAGTGTGCTGTATACTGTTTATTCATAAAGTGCAGTTATTTTGAAGTGTTTCTCACTCTGAGCTTCTCCTGTCCAACATATTTGCAAATTGCAATTACTTTGAGGCAATATATTGGCAAAATGCCATTACTCCGAAACAGTTTATTCATTAAGTGTCATTACTTCAAGACAGATTATTCGCAAATCGCAATTACTTCGAAACAGTTTATTCGTAAAGTGCCATTACTCCGAGATAGTTATTCGCAAAGTGCAGTTACTTCGAAGTGTTTCTTGCCCTCAGCTTCTATTGCTCAGTTTATTCACACTGTCCAGTTGTTCGCAATGTTTCTTAAAATAATAAATGACTTTGGCAGTAAAATGTTGATAAATGGCTTTGGCATTAAAGCAATTACAAGACAAAGGCTCGTACAATAAAATGATGATAAATGACTTTAGCATTATTACCTTTACAAGATAAACAGCTCGTATAGTAAAATAATTTCAAGACAAGTGGCTTTACAGTAAAGAGATTTCAAAGTGTTGCAGTGCCCAGGAAACTTATTTTATGTAATTCAGTCATACAGAGGCTCGTTGTGTTGTTACAAGTACTGGCATAAATTTCAAGTACATATATACGTGTATGTACAAATGTATATGTTCATGCATATTTGCAAGAGTTTTCACTGAGATATGTCAATATGGTAGACAGATTTAGCAAGCCACAACCACAGGTGTTTGATCAGAATATTGCGGAGAATTGGGTATTTGAGCAAGAATACGATATATTTATACAAACAGCTTATTCTGATAAAGATACATGTACCAAGGCATTCATTTTGCTGAACCTAGCAGAGTCAGAAGCCACTGAAAGGGAGCGTTCATTTGTCTATGCAACAGCAGTATATGAAAGTGAAGGAGAAACTTGTTGTGTAGGCTGAATCAAGGGAAGACCCAGAGTGTTTAAAGTGCAAATTCAGAGAAATCTGTAACCTTCAGACTAATGTTACACTAGAGAGGCATTTGTTTTACATGAGAGATCAAAATCAAGGGGAAACTTTCACAGCTTATAATACAAACCAGAGAAACAAGGCTGAAACGTGTACGTTTGGTGATTTAAAGATGAATTTTTTTAAAGGACAGACTCGTGTGCAGTATTAATAATGTTCCTGTGAGAAAGATTTTGCTTTGTGACAGTGATTTAACACTGAGTAAAGCCACTGAGATTTGTCAGATTCATGAAGTTACAGAAAGGCACACAAATATGCTTGCTAGTGATAACCACATGGTTTCAATTGGCTCCAGAGCTCATGTAGACAGCATGCAACATGTGACAGGTGAAAGCAGGCCTAAAGCAAGGGGCAGCAGCAGCCCTGTGGGACTTCCAGGTAAAAACCCGTGGTCTTATAGCACATTCCAAGAACAGTTTAGTTAAAGGAGCATGCTCAGTGCAAACCCAAGGGGTACCTAGTGCAAAACAGACGCTGCTCAGTACAGCATAAAAGTAAATCAGCAAAACCCAAATCAAGCTTTATTGTTAACTGTCCCAATTGTGATGATAACCATGGGTCCAGAAGAGAAAAGTGCATAGCATTTGGTCAGCAATGTCATAAGAGTAAGAAATGGAACCATTTTCAAAGATTTTGTAAATTGAGTTAGCCTCACACAGTTACAAAGAATGGTCACTCCTAAAAGCAAGTTAATCAAATAGACCTGCAACAGTCTGCTTTCTATGTAGATGGTGTATCAGTAGTTGGTGAAAAGACTGATGCAGTAGATTTACTGACAAGAAATTAAGTGTTTTGTACTGTCCGGATCAATGGGAAATCTACCAAGCTTAAAGTAGACACTGGTTCAAAGTGTAATGTCATGTCTGCAGATACTTTTGCAAGGGTCAGAGCTGGTGAACAACTAAATGTGACTAGTTGTGCAAAACCTGTAGTTTATGAAGGTGAACAAATTCAAACCAAAGGCTCAGTAGTGCTTTCCTGTTATGTGGCTAACAGCTGTTATAGCCTATTGTTCTATATGGTTTGAAGACCTGTGCAGTTATTACTGGGTATCAGAGACAGTTTGAAAATGAATCTTTGTTTTACCAAACAAGTACATCAGATAAGCACATGTCCCAGTTCCAGCTTCACCAATACTACTTTTTTAGAGTATGCTGATGTTTTCAATGACAGATTGGGTAAACTTCTATTTGTGTATTCCATGAAATTAGACCCAGATATCAGTCCAGTGGTCAAACCAGCAAGAAGAGTTCCAATAGTTATGCAGCATAAGTTCCAAGCTCAGATGGACAAAATGGTGCAACAAGGTGTAATTTGTCCAGTTACAGAATTTACTGAATGGGTGTCGTCCATGGTAGCAGCTCATAAGAAAGGCTCAGATGAAATCAGAATATGCATTGACCCAAGAGATTTGAATAAAGCACTGAAGAGACCTCATCATCCCATGCGTACAGTCAAAGAGGTTGCAGCCCTGACACTGAATGCCACTGTTTTTTCTGTCTTTGGTGCAAAGAGTTTGTTTTGGTAAATGATGCTTGATCGCAAATCTTCATTACTGACTACATTCAGTACCCCATTTGGAAGACATAGATTCCTCAGGATGCCACTTGGAATAAATTCTGCAAGTGAAGTCTTTCAGCGTGCAATGGAGCAAATTTTTTCAGGCTATAATTGTGCCATAATAGTAGATGATATACTGGTCAGAGGCAAAGCATGACAGAAATTTTAAGAGAGTTCTAGACAAAGCATGTGAAGTGAACTTAAAGCTCAATTCTCTGAAGTGCAAATTCAGACTACCAGAAGTTACATATGTAGGTCATTTGTTTACAAGTATGGGCTTAAGACCAGACCCGTCCAAGCAAGCAGCCATTCTTGAAATGCCAGCACCAGATAATGTTTAAGCTCTGCAAAGTTTTCTTGGTATGGTCAATTACTTAGGCAAGTTTATCCCAGACTTCAGTGAGTTGACGGCGCCTTTGAGAGAGCTCACACATAAAAATGTTACTTGATCATGGCTAGACCAGCACCAGAGAGCATTTGTAGTTCAAGCAGAAAATTGCTATCCCACCAACATTAAGATACTATGATGTCAACAAACCAGTAACTCTTTCCCGCGATGCTTCAAAATTTGGTTTAGGTGCAGTTTTTCTTCAAGAAGACAAGCCAGTAGCCTACACATCTAGGACACTTACCCAGACTGAGATGCAATATGCTCAAATTGAAAAAGAACTTTTGGCAATAGCGTTTGCAATTTCCAGGTTTCATGATTATATCTATGGTCGAGAAATCCAGATTGAAACTGATCATCAACCTTTAGTTACTAATTTAAAGAAGTCTATGCATTCAGCTCCAGCGAGATTACAAAGAATAATGCTCAAATTACAAAAGTACAACTTCAAAATGGTCTATACGAAAGGCAAACTTCTTTATCTGGCTGATAACTTATCCAGAGTGCCTAGAAATACAACAGAACACCTTCATGCAAGGAATTTTGACTTTGATGTCATGGAAGTGTGTAATTTTTCTACCACAAGACTTGATTAGCTATGAGATCACACAATGACTGATGCAGTTTACAGAAGCTCAATTCCTATATCAGTCATGGATGGCCATTAAAGCAATCCAGTGTACCACCAGAAGTTCAATCTTACTTTCCTTACAGAGATGAGTTGTTGATGGAAGATGGCATTATTTTCAAAGGTCCTAAAATTGTTGTTCCTGCTTACTTACAACAAGAACATATCCAGATTTTGCATCGTGGTCACCCGGGTTCTGAATCTACTAAGAGAAGAGAGACAGGACTAGTATTTTAGACTTGTCTAGTGAAAGACATTGAAGGAGTACTTTCTTCCTGTTCGGTATGTAACAGTACTAAAGCGCATTCGCAAAGAGCGCCACTTCAGCTAAGTCAAATTACTGATCTACCTTGGTCTATTGTAGCTACTGACATATTCAAGTGGAGCAATCAACATTACTTAGTACTGGTAGACTCTTATTCAAATTGGTTCGAGATCAATCTACTACCTAATTTAACTTATACTACAGTCATTACTAAGTTGAAATGCCATTTCTCAGTCCATGGCAGTCCACAGAAATTAATCTCTGACAATGGTATGCAATTCACCAGTCAATTGTCTCAGAAATATGCCAGAGAATGGGACTTCGTACATGTTACTAGTAGTCCAGAGCATCCACAATCAAATGGACTTCCTGAATGTGCAGTACAGAGTGCAAAGTAATTACTTGAAAAGTCAAAGCGTAATAATACCGATGTTTTTTGAACTTACTCAATCTCAGAAACATACCCCATGATGATATACTTGGCTTACCTGCTCAGTAACTTGTATCTAGGCAAACCAGAACAACATTGCCTATCAGTTCTAGTTTATTGAGGCCTAAAGCTAAGAACAACCAAGCAATCAAAGCCCAGTTATCTAGAAAGTGCTCTTTCGTAACGTCCAGCTATGACAAGTCAAGCAGATTTCTTCGTCCACTGAAAAAAGGAGAGACAGTGAGGCTATAAACAGCGAAAGGTTTCAACCAGATTGGTCAAGTAACGAACATTTGTGCAGAGGCGAGATCCTATTTTGTTAAATCCGAGGGTGTGGAGTATAGGAGAAATTGCAAACATCTTCTTCCTGTAGCAGAACCAATATCGCAGCACTGTACCTGTGATAAAGAATCCAGATGATATTCCTGTTCCAGAATGTGTCTTGACTTCTGATACTGTTCCAGCAGATGATTCCAGTGTTCCTAAAATTGAACAGTCAGCAGAGATAATCCTAGTTGCTAAACCAGATCCCAAATTTTATGTCAAACGATATGGTCGTATTTCAAAACCTAGTGTGAAATACACAGTAACTTGGACATAGGTGTATATATGCACTTAGCTTTGTATAATTGCATGATGAAAATAAGTTCTATGTAAATTGTATATTCATTAATTTCAGTAACAATGCCACATTCATTTTCTCAAACAGGGAGGATTAGAATAACATGTGTGTTGTACCTTTAGGAAGCACTTCCAAGATCTGTATGTGCATATAAATACCAAGCACATGTTAGCTTCAGTTCCATTTTGAAGGTGCAGTCAGAATGTTAACATCCATGTCAATGATAGCTAGTTTGTTTATAAGTTAAAGTTACTTAACCTCATTTATGACGTGTTTGCATAAAATAAAGCTGCTTGAACAAGAACCCACAATGCTCGCCTGTTTTATCCTGACCTGGCGAGTGACACTTCTGAAGTAGTCACTACTGCTGCCTCAACTACTGCTAGTATCTGGTCATATGTAAAGGGAAGACAAGTGGTCCAAGAGATGGTCACTCCAGTCTAACCCTTGAAAATGTGGGCCTGCTGACATAACCCATTAATACAGCTGGACTTTTAATGATCTAGGTTCTTATCACTGTATCAGCAAATGATATTCAACTGATACAAAGTAGCCCAAAAATATCTATCAGTATAAACATTTACCCCCCCCCCCCCATATATGCCTTATATGAATAACAGACTGAGTTACACACACACAAGCCAGTGAGTGGTAAGTGCAGCTACAACTTGTTTTATTTTACTTTATTTTGCAGATCTGCACCCGAGTTCAAAGCCTTTTACTTGTGCTCCATGTTGCTTATCCTCCTCTAGGCTCCCATTTTCTAGGGGCTGACACTGCCTGTCACTGGGTGCATCTTCCCTTTCCATGGAAGAATGTCTTTATTCTATCAAGGTTACTGTCACCCCTTGCACAAATGAAGGGAGCTGGCCCCAGACGTCACAATGAGGCTTAGCTGCTTTTTTTAATGATGCACTTACTACTCCCCCTTGGAGCCTCACTGTGCCACAAATCTGTGTATGCACATTCGCATCCATGCAGTGTTATTAGTTCATCATTTCCCTTTGTAACATTTCTTGTAACCTGAAGCCACATTAATATCACTGTTTTGGGAAAATGAGGGGGACACAACAGTAAACCTTCCTGAGAAAAGTGAGCTGCCTGTTGGCCAGGCAAGATCTAACCAACTTCTCAGGCTGGTTGATCCAGTGCCACTAACGGTGTAGGAAGACAGCTTGGTCCCCATCCCAATGGGACAAATGCAGTTTTAGGTAAAATGGAGTACATTCACTTCACAACTTAATGACCGTACGCCACTTCTGTATGACAATCAAGCCCGCCAGTTTCACAAACTGATTCTCTCCTTTTGTGCCACTGGATTGGTCCACAGCTTCCATTAGATAAATATCACCAATAATTGCAACGTTTGTTGTAACCTAAAACAAGACAAACCCTAGCCTTCATACCAAACTGCTCTATTTTTGGTTCCAGCAATAAATGTAGCAGGGGAGTGTGGTGAATGAGGGCATTGGATAGAGAAAAGTGCCAGAAAGTGGCATCACATCTCTCTATCTGACTCAGGATATCCACTGCTACAGTTTACAGATATACTTGAAGCACCTACGAACAAGGTACAAAAGTGCCCAACACTAAAGAAAATGCTGTGCTTCAGCATCAGGGTATATATGACAACCCATACTGCATGCACACACCTCCTGTTTACTGCAAGCAAAAAATGAAGAGAAGACGCCACAGCTAGCTACAAAAACAACAGGGTAGCATTCTTAGGGCTAAACCATTGACTTCTCATTGCAGACTTGTTTCCCCAAGAAATCAAAACAGAAGAGTGCCACAAAATAAGTCAGACATGGGGAAGACAAATATGCATTGCTGATTAGGTGATAGCAGCAGACACCATGTCTGTATAAAAAGAATAACACCTAAAAACACCATCACAAAACAGAAGTGCATTTTAAAAACAAACAGATAAGGTTCTTTTGAGGTATCCAGTAAGAAAGAAAATGTATTTTTGTAGGAAGCTACAGTTACTGCAATAATCAGTTTGCGGCATTTGTTCATAAAGGTTTCGATTTCCTATAAGCACCTTTTCTTTTACTGTTTATACCTTGACCTGAATAAAGTTACAATACTGGCATTGTTAGCGAGCTCTCAGAAACAGGAAACAAGATAACATAAAAGTAACTGCTTCTACGTGAAACCAAACATTTAAGTTTCCATGAACTCCTCCTGCTTATAACACTGTGTCTTCAGCAGAGTAACATTTTTAGATTAAAGAGATAACTGCTTTTTGAACTAGTTATAGTGTTTTAAACAATCATAAATCTGTTTTTGTGTCTTCAGCTACATAAAATTTAACACATTATCTGCGTTACTTAAATGTTTTTACACACTACGTGCTCAAGGTTCCCTCTCCTGGATGTTTTCTCCTCACACATTACGTGTTCACTGACATGTTCCTTTATTTCTCCTCTAGAAACTGTACTGAGTATCCCTCTTCCTCCTTCACAACCCTAATTTGTTTTCTTCTAGAATAAGTTATATGCAGTTAAGAGTGTGTGTGTGTGTGTGTGTGTGTGTGTGTGTGTGTGTGTGTGTGTGTGTGTGTGTGTGTGTGTGTGTGTGTCTAACAGTTGCTCGCTCACTCTCTCTCTCTATATATCTTCTTCTTTCGGCTGCTCCCGTTAGGGGTTGCCACAGAGGATCATCTGTTTCCATTTCTTCCTGTCCTCTGCATCTTGCTCTGTCACACCAACCACCTGCATGTCCCCTCTCACCACATCCATAAACCTCATCTTAAGCCTTCCTCTTTTCCTGTTACCTGACAGCTTCATCCTTAACATCTTTTTCCCAATATACTCTGCATCACTCCTCAGCACATGTCCAAATCAACGTAATCTTCCCTCTCTGGCTTTGTCTCCAAACCTTCCAACCTGGGCTGACCCTTCAACAATTGGCTTAAGTACTGGTGTCATTCAAAGGGGATCCAATGCCTGTCAGCTTGGGATGATATGCTCGACAAGCCACGATGCTTCGCTAGGGATGGCTTGCACCTGTCACCCCTGGGCTTTCGGATATTGGCAAAGGCTCTTGCTACCCCCATAGTGCCTTTTTTAGGCAAGGCTCAAAAGACAAACCCACCTCCATAGGTATCACAAGGGATAAGAAACTAAGAGTAAAGCTACTCAACACCAGAAGTCTAAACCTCAAGATGCACGCACTCGAAACTCTCTTTAGCATGGAGAACATCGATATCTGTGCAGTAACAGAAACCTGGTTCAGGGCTCCCGAGAGCACCCCAGCACTACCAGGTTATACCTCATACCATGCTTTTCGGACCCAAAATTTGGACCGAACCACAAATGGAGGGGGAGTATCAATATTCATCAAAGATACCCACACCTCCAGGTTGGTGGCAAAGCACGAAGCATCAGAGACTATCCATGTGCAACTAACAGTGGGTAAAACTGCCTTCCAGTTTATAGCCTGCTACAGACCACCCTCCCAAACCCAGGAACCCCACTCGGCCTTCCTGAGGACACTGGAAAATATGAAGGTCTCTCCAAACACCATTATATTGGGCGACTTCAACTACCCAAACATAGACTGGGAGCATTACTCTATCTCCAACACCCTAGCCCAAAGGTTCCTAGAATTTATAAACTCAAATGCTATGGAACAACTTGTTACCACTCCACAAGAGGGAAAACATACTGGACCTGATCATCACCAACATGGGGACTCTATGCTCCAGACCAGAAGTGTATCCCTCACTGGTAAGATCAGACCATAAACTAATCTCACTGGATATTCACATCCCGACCCCACCCCCTGTCCAGAAAACCACAGTGAAAAACTTCTCTAAAGCAAATTTCACACTCCTCAAAACCGAGGTGGAATCCTTCAAAGCCCCCAGGCCTGTGGAAAATCTGGCCCAGACCGCAGAATCCTTTATAAACGCATTCTATGAACACCTTCAGGAATGCATGGATCATCGATCCCAAATAAAACCAAGACCCAATCCTCCAAAGGCAGGCGTCCTGTCTGGTGGACCCTAGCCATAAACAAACTATACAATAGAAGGAGGAAGCTACTAAATGATAGAGCAAAATCCCAGAAAGGGAAGGCATCACTGATCAGTATTAGCAAAAACTACGGGCACTCATAAAATTGTCTAAGGCCAGCTTGAGAGAAAAATTGCACAGGACACTAAGAATAACCACAAGGCTTTCTTTAGTTATGTTAGGAACCTGGGTGGTAATTCCCAGATATGCTCAGAATTAGTCCAAAATGACAAAAATACACTGAACCCACAGACATTGCCAACATCCTAGCTGACAGGTTCAGCGCAAACGTCTCCCCATCCCCACCAAAAGGGCAAATATCTATCCCAGCAGAGTGCTGCCCCCCTGACATCTCAGATGCTCAGGTAAGAGCCGCCCGCTCCAAAGCAAAATACACAGCATCAATGGGACCAGTCGGTGTCCCGGGCTGCGTCCTACATAAACTCCAAGAAGAGCTAAACCCAAACATAAAACTACTGTTCAATCTCAGCCTTACTACAGGATATGTGCCCAAAGAGTGGCGTACAGCAACAGTGGTCCCTCTCCATAAAGGTGGTGCCTCAACGGATCCTGGAAACTATCGCCCCATAAGCCTGACTAGCTTGGTCTGCAAAGCTATGGAAAGGATCATCATGGACCTCATAAATAAAGATATTGGGGACCTACAGACACTGGATCCTACCCAGTTCAGCTTTGTTAAGGGCAGATCCTGCCTCTTAAACCTGGTTGATTTCTTTGAAACAGTCACCAAGGCGATTGATGAGGGGAAGGTGGTCCACACAGCCTACCTGGACCTCGCAAAAGCCTTTGATACAATACCCCACTCGGGCATTATAGATAAGCTCACCAGCTTAAATATAAACCCCTATGTCACTAGATGGATTGCAAACTGGCTCAAGGACAGAACCCACATGGTTAGAATTGCTGGAGCCATGTCAGACTCCAAACCAGTTACAAGTGGTGTCCCACAAGGCTCAGTCCTGGGACCTCTCTTGTTCGGTATATATTTCTCGGAGGTACAGGCCAACACGGAAGGACTGTGGCTGACCAAGTTCGCAGATGACAGCAAACTGGGCGCCATAATCGACTCTTCAGCCGACACAAGCATCCTCCAAAAGGGCCTCATAGAAACAGACAATTGGTGCCAGAGCCATGGCCTCAAGCTAAATGCCAAAAAGTGCATAGTCATCCCCTTTGGCAAAAACAAAGTGCCCACAAATTACCACATAGGTGGTAATCCATTAAGTACAGAAGAAGTAATTAGGGACCTGGGGACCCAAGTAGATAGCAATATCTCATTTGACAACAACGTGGCCAAAGTGGTTAGAAAAACATTTTATATAGCCCACCTAATCATGAAGGGATTCACATCTAGATCAGGGGACGTCATCGTGCCTCTTTACTCATCCCTCATCAGGCCCATAATTGAGTACAATGCCCCTTTTGGGATGTACCTTACCAGACACCTGCAGCAACTGGAAAAACCCCAAAAGTACCTCACCAAGAGGATCAAAGGGCTAAAACAGATGCCATATGCTGCCCGGTTAAAGAAACTCCAGCTCTACTCAGTGGCATACCGCCTGTTCAGAGGCGATCTGTGCCTGACGTATAAAGCCATGTCCAACCCGGAATTAATGGACATGCTGCACCTCAGAAAATCCAAATCCCATCGAGCTAGGCGCTCAAGAGACTTGAACCTCAGCACTGAAATAAATAGGACATGCTGGAGGGACAGATTCATAACCCAGAGGCTCCCTTCACTCTGGAATAAAATCCCAGTCCAGGTTAGGCAGAGTCCCTCATTGACTCTCTTCAAGAGGAATCTTGATGAGTGGATGGGAGATCGTAGGTTTACCCCGGGTATCACTTCTGTGTCACTGTTAGACAGAGGCACAGTATACTAACCTCGAAAAAGGGCATAGCAAAATAAATTTAAAATGGGTGGCGAAAGCCAAACACATTTTGGCTAGGCTTATAAATGCCCTAGGGCAGACAGCCTAGTATGAACCTATGAACCTATAATATACTTATTCCTAATCCTGTCTATCCTCGTCACACCCAGTGCAAATCTTAACATCTTTAACTCTGCCACGTCTAGCTCTGACTCTTGCCTTTTTGTCGATACCACTGTCTCCAACCCATATAACATAGCTGGTCTCACTACCCTCTTGTAGACCTTTCCTTTCACTCTTACTTGTACACGTCTGTCACAAATCACTCCTGACACTCTTCTCCACCCACTCCATCCTGCCTGTACTCTCTTCTTCACCTCTCTTCCACACTCACCATTACTCTGAACTGTTGATCCCAAGTAATTAAACTCATCCACCTTCGCCACCTCTACTCCCTGCATCCTCACCATTCCTCTACCCTCTCTCTCATTCACACATGCATATTCTGTCTTAGTCCTGCTGACCTCTCTCTCTCTCTATATATATATATATATATATATATATATATATATATATATATATATATATATATCTTTGATGTTTCTACATTTACATCTGTTTAACTATCCAATAGGACCTCTTTTGACTAAATTAACTCTACAAACTGTGCTAATGACAACAGGACTACTGATATGCAAGTAAATTGTGTGAATTAAATCACATGTACTTTGGAGTGTCTCCTAATGTATGCCATATTTAGCTTACTCCTAAGTTTGTATTTCTACTTAGCGGAAGTTCCCTCTACCCCTTTTTTCTATCTCTACTTTACAGCCTCCCCATATGGTTTTTATTCTTTGGGACCCTTTCCTTTGCTCAGTTCTAACATAACTCCTCTTAGTCCAGCGATTTTATTTATTTATTTGACATTTGTTGATTGGGATAGTCCGAATTAGCAAGCACCCTTTTTCGGTGGAGGTCCTGGAAGAAAAGTTCCACAGAAATGCATAGTACATTAGAGTAATAATATATGATACCACAGAATAGTATAAAACATTGTGATACATATCTGGATCAGAAGTTTTCAGTTTATGCTGAGGTACACAGTACTAAATGGTGCATGCAGGTTGATGTATTGATTACACGGAGCAGACATATTTACAATAGTAGACTTATTTACAATAAAAGTCAAGGAGCTATTTGTTTGGAATAGGAAATTCACAGAACATACTTTCAGTAACAGGCTTGGAGCAATTAGATTAGTACAAACAGTTTTCGGAGAATAGAGAAAGCTGTTTGTCAAATTAGTTGCATAAGATGTAGAATATATACAAATGATACTAAAGGCAGGGTAAACGCTCAGTAAAAGGTAAAGAGTCAGCCTTCGGGTTGATACAGAATGACTGAGAGGAAGGTAGTTGATCATGAGGATGAGACAGCAGAATGGAGAAGGAGTCAAGGTATGGAGTGCTAGCTAGCAGTCAGGGGTAGAGAGATAGTGGCAAGATAAAGTGGGGGGAGAGACAGAAGAGTGGGAAGGATTCGGGGGAAGGAGTTCAGGGAGGGTGTTTACAGGGACAAGTCCTGGTATTAATCAGGTAATTTTTGAGAGCATTCTTGAATTCATGTGCTGGAGTTATTTTTCTAATGGTCATAGGCAGCTTGTTCCATGCAAGGGCAGGGCATAGCTATATAGATTTTGGCCAATAGATCTTTTGGGTTTGTAAATTGTTAAAAGGCATTGGTCAGAGATCCTCAGGGTTAGGGGAGTGTGGAGAGAAACTAGACTGGAGATATCAGGACATGAGGTGGGCTTGTTGAGTATGGAATGGATGATGAGAAGCTGAGAGAGTAGCAGATGGTGGGGGTACTCAAGCCAGTTTAGTGTCTTGAGAGCGTGACAGTGGTGAGATTTAGATGTCTGATTAGAAATCAAACCTTGCAACTTTGTTGTAAGTGGTTTCAAGTTTAGTAAGAAGAGAGGATTGTAAGTTACTTAGGATTTGTGAGCTGTAAAAGAGGTCAGGGAGGAGGAAGGCATGGGCAAGTGAGAGTCGAGACTCATTTGTAAGGAACTTTTTTATTTCTGCACAATAGGCCTAGTTTTTGGTGCATTTTCTTGATGTTATGGAGGACATGAAGGCCAAATCTGAGTTGGTCATCTGTGATGGCACCAAGAAGTTTGGTGTGGGTTTTGACCTGGATGCTGGTGTCATTTAGGGATTTAATGGTGAAAGTGGGTTTGCAGTGAGAGAGGGATTTAGGGAGTCAAAGTAAAAGTTTGGTCTTTTTGGGGTTAAGTATGAGTTGATTATTTGAAAGCCAGTTTTCAATAGAGTTGAAGGATTTTTGGGTGACAGTGTGCAGGTCAAAGAGGGTACCTGAGGTAGTGATGACTGTGGAGTCATCAGCATCCGGTATTAGGGATGATAGTGGGCATGAAGTGTAAAGGTGGTTGATGAAGATGACGACAGTGGGCATGAAGTGTAAAGGTGGTTGATGAAGATGAACAGTAGGGGACTAAGTATTGATCCTTGAGGGACTCCAGTCTTTATGGGGAGGAAGGAAGATAGAGAGGAGAGCTATTTCATAGATTGTTGTCTGTTGGAGAGGTAGTGATTAAACCAGGTTTTAGTTGCAGTGGAGAGAATGAGCTGAGGGGTTTGGAGAGAAGCAAGGGGTGAGAGACAGTGTCAAAAGCTTTGGAGAGGTCAAGAAAGAGACAAGATACTAGTTTGTTACTATCTCTAGCTAGGGAAATAGAATGGGTAAAGGAAATGAGGACTGTTGTGGTACTGTGAAATGGATGGAAGCCGTGTTGGGTGGAAGTAAGTAGGTTTTCCTGGAAGAGATAGTTGAGGATTTGTTTATGCACACTTTTTTTTGAGATTATCACACTACTACCTGCTCTACATCTCCTCCTTTTACCAGCTCCTGACCACATATCCCTGATTACATCCTCACTGCCCGTTTATGATCTATGGCTAGCTAACAGTTTACTATACCTACTGACTTGTCACAACTGCATACTGTAACCAAATGGCAAGCAGTATTTTACCAGAAAGGGACTACAGTGCACACAAAAGAACAATTTGGCATCATCTTTCAAGCTATTGGAGTGCTGAAGAAAACTGGATATCATGGCAGAAACCTATGTTAGTAAATGGAAAAACGCAAAGTAAGTTAACAGGATATAAAAGACATCCCCACCAACAAATGAAATATTTGAAATTATGTTTGCAGTCCTTGCAATCACTTCCAAGGTCCAATAAGGTTCCATCATAAGGCCTTTACTATGCTTCTCCTTCATTAATAAACCCAAATGGCCTACAATTCCTTAATGTGCTCCTGTATACTGACAACCTTGTCAACTGTTACTCCTCTGTTTCTTGCATATTCGTCAAAACCAGATTTCAGAATGACCTTCCAGTACCTAGGTTCTACAAAATAATCTTTTCAGCTGTGCTCAGAGAAAATCTATGTTCTTTAACACTCTATCAGGGCTATACAGTATGAAAGAGCATACCTTTGCAAAACATGCTATTTTAAGAATCTGGTTTGACACTACCACAGCTTTACAGGTATATACTAGGCTAACAACCACCAGGGCCTTTATAAGCCTAGTTGTGCAACCCAAACCAGTTGTGCCCCTATGTTTCATGGGTGTTTATTAAAGGGGGAATGTCAGAAAGGAAGTTTCTAGAGGTTATGTGGGAGATACGTTAGCTTAGGCATTACTGTCTACCTCTACCACAGACATGTGGGCCAGACTTGTGGTGAATTTCTGGTTTACCATCCATTGGTCAAGGTTATGCTTAAACAGAGTTAGACACAGATTCTGCTTAACATGGATGGGGAGCCAGTTCCAGAGAATGGGGATACTCAGACTCATCTGTCTCACCAGCATGTTTTAATTAATGTCACAAAAATTTTAATCCTTGGATCTAGTGGCTCTGATACTGTTTGTTTTGCAGATATGCTAAAGGTCCATCAGAGCTGCATCCAAAGATGCCTTGTATGCCAGACATAGATTGTCTCTCGATTACCCATAGGAGACTGAGTATAGAGATAGGGCTTTAAAGCGATCTGTATAGGACAATGTGAAAATACCCTTAAAAAATGCGTTTATACCCTAGGTTCTCCTGGTAAACAAACTCTGTGGGCATTCCAACTTCTGCATATATCTGGTCAGGTACATGCTGAAGGGGCATTATACTAAAATGATAGGTCTGACAAAGGCTAAATAATGTGGCACTATGACTTCCTTGGACCTGGATGCTATGCTGTTGCTTACAGTTTGGGCAGCATAAAATGATTTTCTTACTACCCTGGCCAAGTGTTGGTTAAAGGCTAGGTTACTGTCTACATATGTTTCAAGACACGTAACTACCAGGTCAATTCTTATGGGTGTCTTACCTATGGAGTAATTAGCCTGGGCGGCAGTCTTCCCAAAAGGGACTACAATACATTTCTTGGCATTGAACTTTAATTTATGACTTTGGCACCAGTCATTTGTCTGTGTTAGAGCCTCATGTAAGATGTTTGTGTCATGGGGGAAGCAATGATAGCTCCCAATTTGCAGTCATCCGGGTGGATGCCACTCTGTGCTTAATATAGCAGACTTGCTAAAGAAGGATCCAATGATAGATAACACTAGATCTCAAGTAATGTGGCTTGTTAACCATGTCCTCACATGCTGACAAATATTGAATCACCTTAGAAAGCCAACAGAAATTAAGCCAATTATTGAAGTCAATTACCTTTTGTTCGTACTGTAGAATCATTGTTGCTGAAGGTAGAATGCTGCTCAATGCAAGGCACAAGCCTAACTGAGACACATTCAGAGTGATCAACAATGCCTGTCCTCAAATAGTCTAGGGAACTATGTTGAGTCATTAAAGGCCACATGGACTATGACAGAATCAGACTGATACCTGCGGTGTGGTGACATGAGTGAGTGTGTAACTTGGCAGATCCTGGCTCCAGATAAGCAACTAAGATTTATCTTCTCCTTGTTCAGCCTGGTGAGTGGGGCATCGTGTGTCGTATAACGGAGTATCATATGACAAGAGTTTTGGGTAATGAGTTTGTTTGCCTTATGGGCTTTTACTCTTGGGGCACCACTGGATGTAGGCATATGTGTGGTGTTTGGTGTTGCTTTTGGTAAGTGCTTTACAGATTGCTGAGGATAGGCATTACCATTTATAGGCTTAGGAGTTCTTTGAGGTTTGGGAAGATTGCTTTTTAGCACCCCAGCGTGTGTGTGTGTGTGTGTGTGTGTGTGTGTGTGTGTGTGTGTGTGTGTGTGTGTGTGTGTGTGTGTGTGTGTGTTAAAGGATTACATGGTTGTCTGAACATAAGACAACTCCTATACTGTGTCAGGATGCTCATATCTACCAAGCTGGCTATGGAGACAATTGGAAACTGCATATCCATGTTGTCAGGACCTGTACTGGGGTGGGCTGCTGTATGTTGTGGACTGGGTTAGAAAGCGGTCTCCTTGGGTGGTCTCTGGAATTTGTCACTAGTCTAGGTTAGATTAGATTGTGCTTAGATTTCATAGTAGTACAGTTTAATGTGCAAACTAGCTGCTCTAAGCTTGTCCCCATGTAATGACGTTGTTTTAGCCACACTAAGTTACAGATTTCAGTTGTAAGGGTAGTTTTATAGATAAAATCTACTTTCTGGATGTTTGTATATGTACAGGGCACTACTAACTTGATGCAGACAGACCAGAAAAGACTGCTTGTGATTGTAATGCTACAACAAAATGACTTAAACTACACTGACAAGGCAATTTCAAGTATCAGGAACCTTCAGAGCGATTTAAAGACAAAAATCAACAAATAAGTAATATCACTCTGAAGTGTTAACTGAAGTGCAAAACAAAACAAACGTCTTGTCCAACAATGATGGAACATGATTAACTACATCCCCCCCAACATGGTGAGGGTGCCAAGCAGATGGGAGCTCTGGGAAAATGAGCAAAAAACAATTTGTAGTAAGGCAGGTTTACTCAAGTGCAATGCTGGTTTACTGGGTGGGCATTTAGTATTATTGATATATGGAAAATAGTGGGTGGGGAAACTAAATAGTTTGGGTGGATATCAGTTAGGTATGACAACCCTGTGTTTCCAAAAGTCAAACAGTCCTCTTATGCTGTGATGGTGATGCCGTAAGAAGGCAGAAACATGCATGTCCACAGCTAAAGGGTTTGGCTTTACTGGCCTGAAATTGTCCATAAATAGACTTAAATGTAAAAGAAAAAGTCATGGACATTCAGAAATGCCATTTAGCTGAAACACCTGAGATCCTTAAAGAGTAATTTGCATATATCCCATGTTGCCTCTGATACAAGAGGTTTAAGGTATCACACATTGGAAAGCCTAACATCACTAGATTTTTCTTTTTGTACTTTTAACCAATTGGTTTTCCTGTGTGACCTTTTTACTCATTGTTTTAGTTTGTTAGTTTGGATATTTTGTAGACACCCTTATGTTTATGGATATTAGTTGGGTATGACACCCCTGTGTTTCCAAAAGTTAAACATTCCTCTTATGCTGTGCTGATAATGTGATAAGAAAGCAAAAACATGCATGTTCACAGCTAGAGGGGTTTGGCTTTATTAACCTGAAATTGTCTATAAATAGACTTAAAAGTAAAAGAAAAGGTCATGGACATTCAGAAATGCCATTTAGCTGAAACACCTGATATCTGCAAAGGGTAATTTGCATATATCCCATGTTGCATGTGATACAAGACGTTTAAGGCATCACACAGTGGACAGTCTAACTTTGCTATATTTTTCTTTTTATGTAATTATAGGAAGGAAAAGTAAAGTACAAAATAAATCCCATAGATAATGCAGGATGGTAGGAATAAGGTTTAATGTCACAATGACCTTTGTCTGAAGAACTACAACTATGGTAAACATACTTACATGCAACTGTACTCTCTCTTTCTAGGAGGGTCACTGTAATAAGTCAAACATCTGGACAGATTCTAAAGCAGTTCCTTGTCTGAGAGGAGGCTGTAGATGATAAACAGTGTTTTAGGTCATGCAATGATTTCATGATTAATTGTGAGAGAAGTGTTCAGGGTGTAAGCCTTCATATCCATCCATTCAAACTTCTTTTTTCCCATTTTTGTACATGGGGTGGGGGAGTCACTTCAGCAGTGACAGTCATCTAGAGTCAGTCATTAAACCTGCCACAGTTGTTCTTCGATACCACACACTCACACCTACGACCAATTTAGATTATCCAATCCACTTACTGCATGTTTTACAAATGTGGGAGCAAACTGGAGCACCCAGAGTAAACCCACAAGAACACAGGGAGAACATGCAGACTCCACACAGATGGCACTCTAGCCAAAAATCAAACAGGGAACCTCTTGCTATGAGGTGACAACACTAACTGTTGTGCCACTGATTCACCCCATTTTTTTTAATTTCTCCAAGTCTTTTGGGTTTCTAATACCATGATGGAAATGGACCCCATTCCTAAGTCAAAGTACGATTAAAGTTCAGGAAATTAGTATTGTTTCACCCTTTGATGTTAGCCAAAATTGCTCTTCGCAGCACCCGCAATGTGCCCAGTAATGACTCCTTCTGCAATTTGTACGGTGTTACATGAATTGGTAACGTATCTAAATACGATTGTAAATTATTTTTTGTAAGACGAGTTGCTCCTACTACTACTGGAACTGTCTGGGTATCTTTCTTCCACAAGGCTCTTGTTTCTGCCTGCAGATCGAGGTATTTTATGACTTTGTGTCTCTCTCTATGCAAGACACTGTAATCACTAGGTGTGGCAATTTCAATGATCAATGCTACTTTTGTCTTCTTTTCTTGGACCACTATATCTGGTTTTCTAGCATCTATCTTTTGGACTGTTGGTATTGGGTGATCCCATGTGATATAAACTTCATCATTTTCTATGATTCTCTGTGGGTCATGTTTCCAGTGTTTTTCAGCCACTTCAATACCATAATGTTTGCACAATTTTGCCACATTATTATGCCTTTCAGTACACAGTCCCTCTGTCATTCGAGAGTCACAACCAGCAATAAGGTGTGTGACTGTTTCCAATTCGCTTCCACAAAAACCTACATATGTCTGTTTCTCCCACATGTTCAATGGACTTAGTAAACCAGCATGTACATAGCCCACTATCTTGGGCTGCCAATATTAACCTTTCATTTCTTGATGTAAATTCACCTCTCCTTAACCATTCCTACATTCGTTCTTGATCAACATGAGGCTCTTCCTGAAGTTTTCTATACTTGCAACTATATTTATGTTTTTTCCACATTTCTTGCCTTCTCATCTGGTCCTTCACCTTACATTCTTTCTTTTGTTTTTTAGCACATTCAGTTGCTGCCTGATTTTTATCCACTTCTAGTTTGATTTCCATTTCTGCTTGACGTCGATATGCTTCTGCCAAATTAAGCAGAGATGTCATCTTAAATTTAATCTCCTCCTGTTTCAAAACTTTCACCACATTTGGATCTTGTGAGGTCAGTAAATATGTGTGGAGTCCCACGTTTGCAGATATATACATGTAATCAATTTCAAGGAGGCCCATCCCTCCTTCAGAACGGGTAATATACAATCTTGGTATACATTGATTTTTATAAATCATTTGGTGAGCATGAAGCATCCTTCTTGTTTTAATATCCAATCTATCCAACACTTTTTGGGGCCAGTCAATCACTCCAAAACTATAAGTTAGGACAGGAAGAGCAAATTGATTTACAGCTTGGATCTTGTTCCTAGGTGTCAATGCTGTTGTCAGGATTAATTTAATTCTTCTAAAGTACTCCTTACTAAGATTTATTCACATTTGTACATGTTTTATTGTAGATCCTTCATCAATTCCCCTCTTGCTCAAGTTCTTTTATATCACATTCTTCCCCCAAACTGATGTTTTCCTGGTGCTGCAATTTTCCTTTTTTAAAGGTTGCTTTTGCACATTTATCAAGACCAAATGACATTCCAGTCTTCTTCTTCTTCTTTCGACTGCTCCCATTAGGGTTCGCCACAGCGGATAAACTGTTTCCATTTCTTCCTGTCCTCTGCATCTTGCTCTGTCACACCAACCACCTGCATGTCCTCTCTCACCTCATCCATAAACCTTATCTTAGGCCTTCCTCTTTTCCTGTTACCTGGCAGCTTCATCCTTAGCATATTTTCCCCAATATACTCTGCATCTCCTCCTCAGCACATGTCCAAACCAACGTAATCTTGCCTCTCTGGCTTTGTCTCCAAACCTTCCAACCTGGGCTGACCCTCTAATATACTTATTCCTAATCCTGTCCATCATCGTCACACCCAGTGCAAATCTTAACATCTTCAACCCTGCCACGTCAAGCTCTGACTCCTGCCTTTTTGTCAATGCCACTGTCTCCTACCCATATAACATAGCTGGTCTCACTACCCTCTTGTAGACCTTCCCTTTCACTCTTTCTGGTACTCGTCTGTCACAAATCACTCCACCCACTCCATCCTGCCTGTACTCTCGTCTTCACCTCTCTTCCACACTCACCATTACTCTGAACTATTGATCCCAAGTATTTAAACTCATCCATCTTCGCCACCTCTACTCCCTGCATCCTCACCAAATGACATTCTAATATCATCTGAAAAAGTTTTGACAATCTGTAGCTGTGCCTTCAATTCCTCATCTGATGAGCTATACAATTTTAAATCATTGACAAAGAGAAGATGAGAGGTTATTATACTTCGTTGTTTTCTAGAAGCCAAATTATAGCTATGACCAAAGCTGTTAAGTAAACAGCTTAATGGATTAATGGCAAGGCAAAATAGAAATGGTGACAGGGAGTCACCCTAGAATATCCCCCTTTGGATTTTTATCCCTGGGACAATAACCTGTCCTTTATCATGGCTTAATTGCAAAGTGGTCTGCCACTGTTTCATGGTTACTGTAATGTAATCAATCAGTGTAGGATGTACCTTATACATTTTTAAGCACTCTTTTATCCATGAATGTGGGATATCATCAAATGCTTTTTTATAGTCAATCCATGCCATACGTAGATTCTTCTTTTTCTTACAGTTCTCCACTATAACTTAATTTAACAACAAATTATCCTTTGTTCCATATGACTTTCTTTTATTGCCCTTTTGTTCTACTACCATAAGTGAGTTTTCTTCTAAATTACTATAAACTCTGTCAGCATCAGTCCCCGTGTATAGTTTATACATTGTCGGAAGACAAGTTATTGGTTTATAATTTTTAGGGTAGCTTGCAGGTTCGCTCTTAAGTAAAAGCATTGTTTTTCCTGTTGTTAACCAGTGCGGTGTTTGTTCGGGGTGTGCATATAAATAGTTCTTACTCATGGCTAGATCCTCATGTAAAGAAATTAATACTTTAAGCCAAAAGTTAGGTACTGCATCTGGGCCTGGGGATTTCCAATTAGAGGCTTTTTTCAACTTTGTTTCAATCTCTCTGGCTGTTATTTCATCCCATGATATATCCTGTACCTTTAAATTTATTTTTCTTTCTTTTACTTCTTCTATCCATTTAGCATCTTTGTTATGTTCCACAGGATCTTCATAGATACTTCTCCAAAATGTATCTACTTCCTCTTTTTTCGGCATTCATCAATTCCTTTTACCTTATTTCCCAATTCTCTATAAAACTTTTCTGGGTCATCAGTAAATTGCTTATTTTGTGCTTTTCCCTTATATTTATCTTTATATCTTTTGAGTCTTTCCGCCTGTTTTGAAATTTTTAGTTTGTTATCTCCAGTAGTGCATAATAGATCTTGGTTTGTTCTAATACTGCACATTGCTTTTATCACATCTATCTTTCTTAATATTTTTGTTGATCTGTTCCCTCTTCTATAATCTAACAATGACACTTCTTGTCTTAGCAGCTTTATAGTTTTCTCTATTCGATATTTCCATTATGGTATTCGCTTTCGCCACGGTAATATATTCTGTTTACTTCTGTTATATCGCATGGATCTCTATGGACAGTCCTAATTACTGTGTTAATTTGTTTTATCAAGCTCCTGACTTTTGGGGTTTTATTAACCTTCTGCAGTCTATATCTCTCATTGATCTTGATATATCTGTCTTTGTCTATTAAATCAAGCAACTCTTCTCTTAACTCCCTTTCTTCCATACTGAGGGCACATCCCTTGTTTTCCATTTCCTGCGGGGATTCTATAGAAAGTTCTATAACATCTTCTTGTGACACATTCTCTTCAGTTTCATCCTGTGTCATCTGTTGTTTTGTCATATGGAAACTCACTGGCCTATCACTCCTCAACATTGACTGCATCAGAGTTTCCTGTTCCTTTCTTTCCTGTCTAGCTTCAAGTGAACTTTTATACTGGTTTCCTGTGGAAGGCTCCAAAATATCTTGATATGGCACCTGACCTGTTGCTTCCTGTTCCACTGGTTTCCCCATAAGTTGGATATCCATTGCTCTGTCCTGTTGTGATGTTTTCTGCATTTGATTTTCTACACTGAATCCTTCTCTTTCCAGCTGTTCCATTACCTCAATTTCTATTTATTTGACTTCTCCATTACTAATCTCTTTTTCTACTTTTCCTCTTAGTCTTCTTATTTTTTGTATTGTAAAGTTTTCCATATCTGGATTCCTCTGCCTATATTTTTCTTCAAATATCTTTGGTGCTGCTCTTTTTGTATTGGTTAGTTTTGCTTTCTCTTTTGTATAAATATTACACCATATTAAACCCCTTTTCCTTTCCCCTGTCCATATTTCTTCTTCACATGTCTCCTGATCTTGCTTTCCTTATTCTGGGGACTCACTCCATCATGCTGTGATGTAGTCTGTTTTAGACCTTCTACATTAAATCCTTCACTTCGCAAGCACTCCATAACTTCAACTTCTATTTCTTTAACTTCTACTTTACTAATCATCTTTTCTACATTAAATCTTTGTGCTTTTAGTCTTTTTATTGTGAAATTTTCCAAATCTGGATGCCTTTGCCTGTATTTTTCTTCGAATATCTTTGAAACTGCCTTCTGTATATTAGTTAACTTGGCTTTCTCCTTTGCTTAAATATTGCACCATATCAAATCCTTCTTTCCCATGTCCATATTTCTTTTTTATATTTTTCAAATATCTCTAGGTTTTGTTGTTTATATTTTCTCACTTCCTCAGAGGCTTCTTTTTCCAAAGAGATCAAAGTTTCTTGATCTATATACTGTTTTTCAAAAATCTGTTGTATTAATGAACGCAAATTCTTATTTGAAGCTTGTGACAGTTTTTCCTGCGGAAGTATTTTTCTTTCCTCTAATTTCTCTCTTAATCATTTTGCATATCTTGTAACAATACATAATTTCTTTATCCTCAATAGTCCATTCTGTCGTCTTTATGGCTCTTCTTTGGCCAATTAATTTTTGTCATTTTTGTGGAATACTACTTCCTTCTACAACAGGGGGGCCATCCTCCGCTTGGCCTGCACCCATTGTAGGATTGTTTCCGTATTTTCAGGATTCTATACTGTCATTTTTTTCCAGTCCTGGCACCAGTGCACCTACCAGGATTGGGCACTTTTTTATCCTGGGTCTTGTGCACCCAGCTATCTTTTTTATTTTTGATTTACTTCTGTCCATGATATATGCTATATAAATACAGTCTATATATCAGTGTTGCCTTGGTGAGATTTTGAGAAAAACAGGGTCCACTTTGCGAAGGTACTCACCAAGACTTGAGGATGAATTCAATTTCAGCACTACTAAGCTCCTTTGCTTGCTGACTTTTCATCTCTCCACAGTGTGTGCTTTCATATGTTCAGCTATAATTTCGGACTTTAACCATTTATGTCTTTGGGATCTATTCCTCTCGCTGCTACTCTAGAAACAGCACCTGCAAAATCATGAGCATTTTAACACCTGAAGATCAATAGTTTTACCACTTCTGGCAAATGCAAGAACCTCATACTTTTTCCTTAGAATCTAGCATACTATTCAAAGCAACCTGAATCTTTAGATAATACCACATTCTGCTAAGAAAGCACATATGCTAACAGCACTTGACCAGAGTTAGGTAGGCTGCTCTGCACAACCAGCAAGATGGCCACCTCCTATCACCTGACACATTAAAGGGGACTGGATGAGCTAATAGAGCTACTACTGCTGGAACAAATGGACTGTAGGGCTATCACATGCAGAGCTGGATCCAGCACATGGTGACCTAGGCAGCTGTGTAGGGCGGGCCTATCTGGCCATTTTAAGATAGAATTACTCCACTGCATTAAGAAAAAATGATGTACAGTGTAGCCAGTGCTACTATGTAACCCATCATCTGGACTGTATGTCAGGAACAGAATGTGCACATAGAGATTTGAATTACAGAGTGCAGGTGAAGCCCCAGCACAATATGCAGCGACTTCAGGCTATGGCCACTGTACATTGGTGCTGGTTGCTCCCCATAATGCAACTTAGAGACGCCAGTGAACGTCTGGGAAAAAGAGAGCTTGTGTGTGTAAAATACCTAATTTAGGGACACTGTTTAGTTAAGTGATTTTTCTTAGAGTCAAACCTTGAACCTTAAGTACTTGGAGGCAGGAGCCTTAGTCCACCACACTAACTACTAGGCCTCATTTAACTTTATTTTCATATTATTTCTTGCAAATCACCACAGATTGCAGTCTGTTAATGTCAGTCAGAGTTTCACAGTTTTGTGGTTCATTGTCAGCGGTGCAACAGGTCGCACACTTGTCTTTGGTGCAGATCGATTACTGACACTGCAGTGCAGCATAAGAGGGTGATGCACTCCTGTGTGTGTTGTCCTTTGGATGAGACATTAAACCTGGTCCCATGGCCAACTCAGCGTTTGTTGTATAAATACCACCTTGGAGCTCCCCTGAAAAGAGGCCACTAGTCTAGTGGACTAACCTGGGCGGCCACGGTGGTGCAGCGGTTAGCGTTGCCGCCTCACAGCAAGAGGTTCTCCAGTTCGATTCTCGGCTGAGGTGCCTTCTGTGCGGAGTCTGCATGTCCTCCCTGTGGTCGTGTGGGTTTCCTCCGGGTGCTCCGGTTTCCTCCTACATCCCAAAGACATGCTGTAAGTGGATTGGACACTCTAAAATTGGCCCTAGGCATGAGTGGGTGCGTGTGTGTGCCTTCTGTGGAAGGTTGGGCACCGGGCTGGCAACTCAACACTGTAAAACTCCACTGCCAATCATGAGCGGACAGGTGTTCCGCTGTGGCGACCCCTAACCGGGAAAAGCCAAAAGAAGAAAACGAAGAAGAAGAAAAAGACTCCTTACCTGTATCCATCCATTCACAACCTCTTTTTCCCATTTTTGCTTTTTGCATATGGGGTCAGGGTGTCACTTTGTGAGTGACGATTATCTAGAGGCAAGTTTATACTTCCAGGTGGCTAGCCATCAGATCAACACCCTCCAGCCAGTCCTTTAAAATAATTCTAAAAGTCTTCCTAGCCAAAAACTGTCTCTGTTCTTGCTCAAGGTTTGCTAAAACAGAAGGTACATTATTCAGGTTGGTTTTGGGCCGCAAGTTGTAGCTTGTAGGGAAACTGTGAACCTTCAAAAGTCTTTTGCCTGAGTGGGGTCATTCTTGTTTCCATTCTCGTAAACAGCCCTGATTAAACTAGGTTTCTAGAAAAGACTGAGATGGGGCAAACGACCCTAAATAAGCTTATGTCAACTCTCTGCTCTATTTTTTATGTAAGGTGGGAAAACACAATACCTTTGTGCCTGGAAAGAGTAGTGCAGGTAAGTGTATTGATTTCTATGTTGTTTTGTCTGTAGTTTTTCAGTTTGTTATAGGGATTTGGTGTTAGTAAAAATTCCGAAGCTTAAAGACAGGATACATTGAGATCAGATGATTGCAGTAAAGACTTTAGGGGTAGCACATGCACACAATTTGTCATGTAGGGTGTTGTATAATAGGGATTACATATTGTTTATTTTCTATTTAGTGAGTAGCAAGGAACGGGTCTACATTATATACACGAAAAATCAAAATGATGGAGTAAGTGAGTTATTAGTGGGGTTGTCACATGAGCGTAGATGCAGAAATTCAAAATCACTATTTATTGTGGGGGGCTACACTCCCCACATCCCCCGCTAAATATGTATTCCAACTCCAAGATCGCACTACAGTGAGGAAAGGGCAAATATTCCGATCCTCACTGTACTGCGATCCAAAAAAAATAAACATTGAGTTCTTGCATTTACACTCACATGAGCGTTCAACATTTTGACTTTTCGTCGATCTAAAGTAGACCCGCAAGGAACAGTTTAAAAATTATTTTTTTTTGCAATGTGTTGCTGTTTGTGCCCCCTGGTAAGAGATCACACATTAGGAAATCATACAATAAGTAGTGTGAATAAGAGGGAATAAATATACATATATTAAGAGACTAAACTTAAAGGATTTGAAATGGCAAAACTCTTGAGAATGTAGTTGGGATTGGTAACTGGTTCCCTGGAGACTGAAACAGTGTGCAAACAGCTGGGATAATGAGGGAGAACTGGAAAAGGAGCAGGCTCCATCTTAGCCCAAAAGGGACAGCTCTGCTTAGTGATGGCCTGGAAAATACAACCCAAAGACTGTAACTTTAAACTAAAATTTAAGGGGAGAAGACAAAAAAGCAGAAAAGTGGGTGGTAGACAGAAGCTAAAAAGAGATGAAAACCATAGCAGTGAGACAAACAAGAATGAATCAAATTGCAGCTGAATAGTTATGCTATACAATGCAAGTTGTTAGGGTAGGACGACAGAGCAGCTGCAATTAGTAATACAAGCAGGAAGAGTAGACATTGGCCAATGACAAGATAGTTGGAGAAGAAAGATGCCTTGGTACAGTTTGTTCAGGAAGAGCAAGATAAGGGTAGAAAAGTAATGTACATAAACCAAGGCATCAGAGGTCAGAGAAGTGGAATAATACCAAACCAGGAAAGGAGCAAGGGTACAGACAAAGGTCAAGAGCTAGATTAACTTTAAAACAGGCTGATTCTACCTCTAATTCACTGTACCCCCTAGACATGAATTCACCTTTGAGCTCACATAAGCTCCTATCTAAAGTATGATCCTCACTTGTTAATCTTGATACCCTAAGTGCCTGTCCAGTAATGATGTTACCAAAAATGTGGTTGGGATGCATGCTCTCCCCTATATAAATAGGAAGGCCTACAGCATTCCTTCCTATGCATGCTGGTACAAAAGCCATCATCCAATTTCCTGATACTAACATCAAGAAAAATCAATCGAATACTGTGAGCAAGACATTTAAACTTTGAGGAACGAGCTGCTATCATTAAGGTAACTTACAACTTCATCTAGATGTCCCCTGTCACCATTCCATGCATATCATCAACAAAACGTCGATAAATGATTATGTTGTCATTCCATTTCCCTAAAATGTGAAGATGTTCCCATTCAGACATAACCAGGTTTGCATAAGAATTGGCACAGCTTATGCCCATGGCTACACCTGATTTCTGCCAATAACAGTTGCCCTGAAACAAGAAAATGTTGTGTTCCAACACCAACTCAAGTAACAGGCACAACAAATCAGTAAATTCATTAGTAACCAAGCCACTTCTGAGCATAGCTGGTAATGCCCGCTTCATTGGGAATACACGTGAAAAGTGACACTATGTCTAATGTGACAAAATAATCTACATCAGTCGTAGAAACTTTACTGAATTCAAAATACAAGTCCCTCAAAAAATGTACCGTGACTTTAAGGGTAACCTCACTCAAAATCAACACGTTCTTAAGTTGTTTGTCCAAAAATATGGATATGGCCTCCGTAAGCCAACCACTTCCTGCTACTATCGGCCTGAATTTAGGTTCAAGGGGGGTTTTGTGGATCTTAGGCAACCCGTGTATATGTGGCACAACTGGAAATTCAGTCCAAAAATTGTCCGAAAGATCTTTATTCAGTACACCAAGCCTATGGCATTCAATGAGACAATTGTCAATCTCCCATTTCATCATGTCTACAATGCTGGTGTCTACTTTAACATATACATTTGTATTGGCATTGCATTCATTTTATTAACATAGTAATCAGAATCAAGTATAACAACAGGACCCCCCTTATCTGCAGGACGAATGGTTAGTAAAGGATTCATAGTCAACTGATCTAATGCCTTCCTGGTCAGATTATCATGTTTATTGGCATTAGGTCTGTTCATACTTTGTTGCACTTGCTTTTCACAAACAGCCAAAAACACATGAAAAGCTGGGGGAAAAAAACGGCGTAAATACACTGGGTTTCAGAAACACAATAGAGTCATTAATCACAGTCTCATTACCAGTATCAGGATTTTTAAACAAACCACGTAAGGCTAAATTACACAAAAGTTATGTGAATGGATCAGGGGACAAAGCTGAGAGAAGTGCTGGAGTTAAGCTGAACATCTGTACAATTATGCAGTCTCTAAAACTGCCAACAGCAGACTGGGAGATTCTGAGTTCCAGAGCACAGAAGGAGTAAGAGCTGTCTTGAGTTTTTGAACAATAAAGGTTTTAGCCAAATGATGCAGGACTGTGTCAAAGAGAATAAAATTCTAGATTGGGTCTTTACTAAGGTAGGGAGTCAGGGAAGTTCAGGAGATAAACCCATTAGCGAGAAGTGATTATGCTATATGGTGTTTTAGAACAGGTGACGTGACTAAGGCCAAGAGGTGTTAAGCCTTTTGAGCCATGAAAGATCTGATCATCCTTGACCTCTTCGTTCACAGAACAAATGGTTCTTGAAATGCCATGTTAAACATTCATCAACAGATCAGACACCTTGGCATAATATATTCATATCCCAAAGTATCCCCTACCTCTGAAACAAACTTCCATTACATGTCAACCAGAGTAGCAGCCTTATCACCTTAAAGGTAAACCTACATAACTGGATGGGCAGCCCAAAGTTTTCCCCTAAATCTCACAGTTCAGTAAACAAACAACTGACAAAAATAAAAAACAAAAAGTGGAACAGACACGCCACAATGAATTTCAATGCACTTCAACAAATTTTAATGTAATAAATCCACAGATGGAGTGCTTTCATCTTACAAACATGAAGACTTCAGATTTATAGTCTGCCATTAAAGAAACATTTAAATACGAAGAATTCATCCAATCAAATTTGAAATAGAAGAAAAATTTATGATGTCAGAACTACCAAATGCAATTTTTTAAAGACCCAGACCTGAAACATCTAGCTGTGTTATATAGACTAAATAATGAAATACAGCTAAATCAATTTTAACATGAGTCTGCCCGGAGACCACAACAAATTTCAAAATATGTGACCCCCCCACCTGAAGGTTTTCCTGCTAGTAGTGGTGAAATTGAACCATTTAATTCTAGTTATTTTCACAGATGCCTTAACTTATGCACAGGTTGCTACTTGTGGCAACATAGCAACCAATTAGTTAAAGGTGAATGGTAACAGAGTGCCATCTGCTAGTGGTGCAGCTGTTGCTTTTGAAAGCTGGCTGTGTTCTTCCAGTTTTTCTTTCTCTTCCTGTGGCAACCAGAATGATAGTTCCCTTAAGTTGCAATTAATGGAATTTGAGAATAAATAGCTTAAGATAAAAAATTTGCAGCTGGAGAATTCATAGTTCACTGAATGCATTCGAATCAACCAGGTGCCAAAGGACCTTCTTGTGAGGAAGTGTTTTAATGGGTTGGAGCTTAACTCAACTTTTCACTTGGAGCTTGTAAAACTTTTCAATGATAGAGGTATTACACGTTTAAAACAGTTCATTAGAGAAAATGAACTTAAGATAACAGTGTTTGACTGAGTTAAGAGCACTTAATGAGACTATCATAGAATCATAGGTTAGTACTAGGCTAACTGCCCTTGCGAGCCATCGTAAGCCTAGCTAATTATCTCCTTGGGAGACTCAAACCCTGCATTTTGTGTTTGCAAGGCAAACACCTTAACCATTAGGCCACCCTCCCAACCCTAAAAATGACGTACATGAAGTTTATTGTGGAGTGTCTCTTCCACTTTTTGTTTTTTATTCTTCTCCCAAATCTACTTGTGATGCCCTCCTTGAGACTCGAAGGATATTTTGAATATTGTATATTGGCTAGGCTTGTAATAGTTTGTAGACTGACTGTGTAGCAATTACCTATAACAACAAAATGACAAAGATAACGGTGTTTCAGTTTAAGGAGAAACAGTCAAAGATGCATTAGGAGTTTGGGGCAAACTAAGGGTAAAAGACTTATGTGAATGGGACAGGGATGGAAGATTCAAGATTAAGGACAAGTGTTTGAGGAAAGAGCAAAAAGTGGAGACCAATATGGCCACACAGAAATAAACTAGTGATTACAGCAAAGGATGGAACGGAGATAAAAAAAAAAAAAACATGTCTGCAAGCAGAATGGCAACAAAGCATATGAGGCCGAAAAGTTTCAAGCTAAAAGGAAGTTGTCAGAAACAGTCAACAATGGGAGAAAAGTCTTTAAGGTAGACTTGACCAGGCTAAGCAAAGAAGGGAGAAAGATTGTCAAAGGCCAGGAAAATGCTGAAGCACTGAATTCATACATTATCTCATGAAGGAAAACAAAAGGAGGGTAGGTACAAGAAAGAGAGATAAGAGCAGTAGACAGATACTTGGATACAGATGGAGGATGCAGAAATGGAACTGGCTACCCTTACAGAGGATAAAGAAGATAAAACAAAAGGAGCAGATGACCAAATCCCAAAGTACTCAATAATCTATCTCAGCAAATACCCTGGTGGAGACCTTCAATAGGTCATTCCCTGGTATAGAAGTGCCTGAGGACTGAAGAACCATCTGCAGCCCCTTCTAAAAGTAAGGGAGTAGTAAATACCCTGGGAAATAAAGACTTGTATGCTTAACGTCAGTGGTAAAGAAAGTCATGGACAGTATCTTCAGGGAAAGGCTAACTGCATTCAGACAGGACAACAATCACCAGGATAAAACCAAACATGAGTTCACAGCCAGAAGAAGCTTCCAGTCAAACTTTAACCAGTTCCTTGACTCAGTTAATGGAGAATTTGACAGTAAAGCATTAGTAAAGACAGCTGACAGGAAAACTGGAGGTACTGTGAATAACACAAAGTCTAATGAAGTGAACTGCTGCATGGTTGAATGGAATGACATACAAAATTGCAGTGAAAGTGACAATGCCAAGCATAGGGAAATTCACTAAAGAAACACAGCAAGGATCCTTCCTGGATGTAGAGCTCTCTAGTACATTTGTTTCAGACATATCTGTGGGAAGGAAGATCAGACTCAGCCTTTGCACTTGCTGAACAGAGATGGGTGCAGCAGTGTTAAGTCAATGAAATGACTTGGACAGTTTGACCGAGTGGGCTGAAAATTGGTCGAAGAGGTTCAATACAGATATCCAAAGACATGCATTTCAGCCACAATAACCCTGGTGTGAAATACCAGCTTTAAGATTGTAACTAATCATAACAGAACAGGAAAAGGACCTTGAGGGTGCTGCTCACACCTAAACTGGAGCACCAAAAACAATAAATGGGGACTTACAGTAACCAAGAAATGCTGGTGTGCAGCCTCAGATGGAAATTTTTTAGAAGCAAAAAGATATGAATCCTGCTCGGCCAGGCCACACCTTTAGCACTGTTTGTAGTTTTCAATGTTATAGAAGGAGACAGCGTTATCAGGTTGTAGGAAAGATTCAAGGAGGGGCACTTGGAAGGAGCATGAGATGAATGGGAAACATATGATGACAGACTATAGGAGCTGAAGCTTTTTTCAATAGAAAAGAAGGGTTGGGAGGGTGGCCTAATGGTTAAGGTATTTGCCTTACAAACACAAGGTGCAGGGTTTGAGTCTCACAAGGGATAATTGGCTAGGCTTAAAATGGCTCGCAAGGTCAGTTAGCTTAGCACTAATCTATGAACCTAAACCAGAAGAGACTGAGGGTACATGATATTGATGTACAAGATCATCCTAAGTTTAGGTAGACAGCAAATGTTGGAGGTATGATGAGGAAGAGGTAATTGGAAGCATATTTTCTGGGAGTGCAGTGAGTTGGCTGACTTTAAGGATTCCCGGTAGAATAACCGTCGGAGATGCTGGGTGGGCAGATTGGTGTGATGAGGGCGATGATTTTTCTAAGCTATGATACAGAACTGAAATTGCCTAGACATGGTAAGGCCTTGCTGTCTCTAATTATGGTGGCTGCCAACAAAGCAATTACTAGAAAATGGAAATCAAAATCTAAACCAACTATATTAGAAGTGGTTAATATAGTAACAGAGATAAAGCAAATGGAATTGAGATTTTTAGAAAAAGGTAGGAGCAAACTACAAAGAAAAATTTGGAATTATGGGAACAATACATACAGGGGAGGAATGAGGTTTTAAAGAAGCCAGGAGCTATGTAATGTTTCACTGAAAATGATTGGGCAGACTATAAGTGATGTATAACGTTTCCAATTGGGAGTGTCAGGTTTGTGATGGAAAATGCTTGCAACTAGGATTGTGTCAGTGTGGATTGTTTTCACTTATACAAATGCATGATTCCTTATGTTGTAAGTGATGGTTTAATAAAGGTGTTTCTTGTTTAAAAAAGGGCAGGAATTTAATAATTTATGCAATGTTGTTTAGGATACGTAATATACATAGCAATATATGTGAAGCATAATGTTTGTTAATTTTAACTTGTTAATACAGTTTGATTACTTTTATATAAATGTAAACATGCCTATGTCAGATGTGATAACTCAATAAAGGTGTTTAAAAAAAAAAGATCATACTAGGTAGATGTAAAGAAATAATTCACCTTGAATACTAAATACAGAGTGTGAGAAGAGAAGCATGGGTGACCCACCCTGTAGGAGAGTGTTTTTGACCCCTGTACTGGACTATCAGAATGTGTGATGGAGATGGAATCCACAGAAGCATTAAAGAAAGCATGTGACAGGTATATATATGTGTAGGGTATATCAGAGCTAGAGGGCAAGTAGAATGTTAAACGCATTTAAACTTCAGAGCAGCTAGGTTTATTGCCTGCTGTCAAGGAAGTGAGAGCACATGATGTAAATTTTAAAAAAATGTTGGGTGAGGTCGCTTGCCATAGATGTTCAAGCAATAGGATCACTGCTACAGTGTTGTCATAATACATGGGTTTAGCCACAAGCTGATGACAGTCTTCCGGCTACACTTTCAAGAAGAGACTTAATTCCCAGACTAGGTACAGGGTTAACTCCCATGCCAAGGATATCAGCCAGGAACTCATCTGCAAAGGGATAGGAACCTGTACCATCTTATGTTCCTCTCTGCAGCTGGCAGCCATTAAAGGGAGTATCTAATACTCTACCATTGTTAGCAAAACCTGGTCTTACAAATCCTATGGAAGCAGATAACCCAATTTATCCTACGATAAAGAGAGACAGGGGGAAGAAGGGTGGTTAAATACTGCAGCAATGACGCCACTATTTGCACATCAAGACTTACGGCAAATGCCCTCATGTAACTAGGTTCATCATAAAGATCACTTCTGAAAAGTATTGATAAATATATGGGAGAATGCCAAGGAGTAAGAAGGTCCCCGATTTTAGCTATGGTTAGAGTGATGTAGCATGCCTTTTATGTAGCAAATGAAAAAACATCCCTGCTTCTAAACTGGATGCCCAGCTTGTACTGACTAGAAACAATATGAAAAGTTCATTTTCCACCTCAAAACACAGACACAGTTTTGAAGACTGCAAGGGTGACAGCACATCTCGAAGTTTGTGCCCTGACATTGAAAGCTAAAGCCTTACTACATTTTTTATAAAAGAAGGTCAGACAATTTGGTAGCCATTTTGACAGAATCCATTTGGAATCTTCTCTACAATCATGCATTAAGGCGACAGTTAATAATCCATCTAAAGTCTTTAGTCCTGGTGGTACAATATCTTGGATGTCTGTGAAAGACACGGTAGGCAGTGTCCTCTGACCTTTGTTCTGTAGCCTGCGATTAAAGACTGAGGTGAATGGCTTAATTCAAATAGCTCTAAAAGCAACTCATACATAAATGGGAAACCCTCTGTCCTCAAGGAAGAATTAAAGTCCACGGAGAAACAATGATTTTGTCTTGGAAGCCTTAGGTGTATGGTACCAGAAGTGAACAACTGAAGAGTATAACTAGAAGACAGTGGGTGCCTACACCTCTGTGTTACTGGCAAAAGATGCACTTTAACAGAATTATAAACAAAAACACTGTCAAACTATAGGAACCCGAGGAGTAAAAAGCACTAGTAGCAAACATGACTCTTCAGTGACAGAACCCCCTCAAATCAATTCAGGCTGGACATGTTCAGGATATTTAGTAGTTTATTACTAAGCACTTTTGTTTTCTCCAAGACTTCATTATAATAATAATAAACATTTGTCCGTACCCTTTATATAAACTTTTAGTTAAAAACTATTGGTTAACAATGTTATATCACTTCCTTCAGCACTTAGTTAATTAGTTAATAAAACAAGAGATATTTACAATAAAATACATTACAATTAGATAAAATTAGAATTTGTTTGCAATCGAATATAAATTATTTTTCTAAAAAGTAAATATGTACACATGTAAACACTAACAGTGCTTTTTTGCACAGCCTATAACTTAAAACACCTCACCAAGTTGTTGTTGTATCTTTCGGCTTTTCCCGGTTCGGGGTCGCCACAGCAGAACTCCGGTCCGCTAATGATTGGCAGTAGATTTTTACGTACAGAGTTGCCAGCCCTGACGCATAGCCTTCAACGAAAGTACGCCCATTCACGCATGTCTCCACACAGAAGATGCTTTAGCTGAGAATCGAATAGGACAACGTCTTACTGTGAGGCGACAACGCTACCGCAGCACCACCACCGCAGTAGATATGTATATTTATTGAAATTACTACTTTGGTGTTGAAAATACAAGTTGACTTGGTTACTAGAATTATAAACAAGACCTCAACAAAAAGTGCAGAAAGAAGCTGCAGCATTAGAGGATGGATGAGACAGCAAGATCCAAGTATGTCTTGCTACAACACTGAAAAATCACTACTTTTTCTAGCATTAGACTTCTACAATATACAGATCCATCAGGGTAGGGAAAACTTGACTGTATACTAAACTGAAAAGTTATTTCTGTGAGCAGATTTTTGTCAAACCAATTGAGAAACACTGGCTTAAAGATTCATTTGAGAAAACTGTATGTAATGATTATTTTATAGGATTAATTGGCAATATGGATCTGAAGAAGTTAAATTGAAAGCACCACTGGAAGTAATGAATAGCTACTCAGTATGAGATGTACATAGAATCTTAATTAAGGCTAATTTTGGAATAATGTAATTTCAGAATAATGGCTTGTAATCGGAATAGCTTTCCTTGATTCACCTGTAAGAGGGAACAAGTCAATGCTGGAGTCCTGTGCCCTTGACAGGAATGTGACAAGCTGGCAAACCCATATTCATTCATTCATTCATTCATTCATTCAAATTACATGTTTTCTAAGTAGTCCAATTTGATTAGAGTCATTCCTGGGCAATCAGGGCTCACCTCCCTTGGCAGGTTCCCTCCCCTTACAGTGGCCCTGTTTAATATTACAGGGCACTCATCCACCTGACTGAAACATCTTAAGATAAAAATTATGTGCTACACCTTCATTCAAGGAAAACTGAAATAAGCTTTTTAGTGTTACTTTAAGGACTCTTACATGGACATATTAAGCTCCACGACCACCTCCTCACAATGAAGCAAGGGCTATGACTATCAGCAGAGGCTAATCAACATGTAAAAACAAAATCCTTTTCGGGACTTTTTTTTTTTTTTTTGTCTACGAGTCTGACTCTTGGATCAGTAGTGTCCAGTGGACTGGCAGGGCTGCTGGGTTTTCTTGGGATATATTTGTCTCTACTAGCACACACAACTGTCTCAAGCAGGGAATTGATATGATGAGTTTTGCTTTTTCTTTCCTTGCCCTGACCAGCACTGGGGAAAGCAAAGAAAAGATTCTGATTAGAAGTTAATAGGCCATGCTTCTAAGCAATGTTTACAAAAGACAGCATTATTAGCTGATGACTATGTGGAAATGTAAATATATCCACATGCGGTGTACTCCACTTCTTTTCTGTCTCAAAGAAGACTTTTTTGTCCAACTTCCATTCATGGAAGGCTCCTCAGGTTCTGCTTAGGAAGTCTGCCATGGAGTTCTGACTAATGGGGATTTAAACAGCTTGCAGATGTATGCCCAAGCTAATAGCCAGGTACAAAACCTGCATGAATAACCTACAGGGAGGAAAACAGTGGGTGCCCACAGGTGTGTGGCCTGTTACCATTTGAACAGTGCCTTGTCTGACTGTTGAGTAGAATTCATGAAAGGTACTACAGATAACAGGGATGCCTATCACATCGCCAAAATTTCAAAACTCTGAAGATGATATAGCAGAGACCATATCTCCGAAGTTTTAAAATTCTGAAAACAGAAAAAAAAAAACGTACCTGTCCGTTTTTGTGGGGGGGGGGGGGGGCAAGCCCCCCTGCACACCCACCTGCTACTTAAATATACCAACTCCAAGATCGCACTATAGTGAGGAAAAAGTACAGTTGTGCACACATCATAAATGTAGAAGTTCGAGTGTATTCACTGTTGCAGTCATTACATTTGGGTAATCCTGCTGGCAGGTTGCCCTCAGTCGGCCTGAATTCCAAAGTCGTGGGTTCTGCGTCGGCTGCTGTTGCCTCTTCCCTGACGTCAGGTCGTCAGGGGTATAAAAGAAGCAGCCGACGCCATTTTCTTCAGTTTTTCTTGCCCCAGATGTCAGGTGCCCCCTAAAAGGGTAGCCAAAATTTATATATATATATATAAAAATACATACACCAATATAAACTTTACCTTCCTCTACAAGCAAATACACCACATAGGTTGTATAAATCAGAGAAGGAAAGAAAAGTTCCAGCAGAAAAAGGGGGATGGCGGGTGGGGAACCTGGACTGCAACAGTGAATACACTTGAACATCTACA
Organism: Protopterus annectens; assembly: GCF_019279795.1. NCBI lineage: Eukaryota > Metazoa > Chordata > Ceratodontiformes > Protopteridae > Protopterus > Protopterus annectens. Next base: position 382,860,336 of record NC_056737.1, on the reverse strand, counting down.
TTTATGGTAAGTGTACACAACTGTACTATGTTCTTCGTGTTTCACTGTTGCAGTCATTACATTTGGGTAGAGTTCCAAAGCTATGGTTGGGAGGCTGGAGCTAAACAGCATTAGGAGCAGCTATGAGGCCCTGCAGAACTGCAGTGGCAAAGCCTGCCCTGGATTTAGAGTAGAGTGGCAGATGATAGTGCTTTGTAAAGGTGTGCAGTGAACTCCAAGTAGCAGCCTCTAAAATGTCTTTGGTTGGTACTCCCCTGAGAAAGGCTGCTGAAGTGGCTGCAGCTCTGGTTGAATGTGGCCTAATGCCCTTAGGCACTGGCTTGCATGGTGTAAGTAGCAGAAATGAATGCAGTGGCCTATCCACTTTGAAATAGTCTGCTTTGAGATAGCCTTTCCAGTGATCCTGCAGCATATGCCAGTAGTAATTGCTCCGTCTTCCTGAAAACTTTGGTTCTGTCAAGTAGAATCTAAGCTGTCTGTGTACGTCCAAAGAATGCAGAATTCTCTCCCCCTTGTTCTGTGGATTTGGATAAAAAGTTGGCAGATGAATGGTTTGGTTAAGAGCCACAATGGACACCACCTTAGGCATAAATGTTGGGTTTGTCCTCAGAGAGACCCTGTCTGGATAAAAAATGATAAAAGGCTCCACAGCCATGAGTGCCTGTAGCTCTGAAACTCGTCTTGCAGAAGTTATTGCTAGGAGCAGAGCTGTTTTCCAAGATAAAAGCTTTATATCAGCATAGCAGCTGGCTCGAAAGGAGGCAGGGTGAGTTTTTCCAAGACATAGTTGAGGTCCCATGCAGGTATTGGTGATCTCCTTGGAGGCCTTACATTTTTGGCTCCTCTGAGGTACTGCTTTAATAAAGGATGAGAAAAAATTGGTGGCTCTGTATTGTAATGAGCCGAAATGGTACAGGCATGAATTTTAATTGATGAAAAAGATAGGCCTTTGTCCAGCATCTCAGTTAAGTACTGCAAAATCTGAAGAATATTTGGTACAGCTGTTATCAGTTCCTTGTGCCTGATTCCAAGCACAGAATATCTTCCATTTTCCAGCATAAGATTTTCTAGTACTAGGCCTTCAGTCTTCCAAAATGACATCCATCGCAGCTTTACTGAGAGGTGTGTTTTGTATGACTACATTATCTGCCATGCTGCCAGGTTTAAAGTACTGTGTTGGCTGTGCAGGATCTGATTGTTTTGCTGGGACAGTAAAGGAGGTATTTGAGGTAAGGTCCAAGCTGGGCATTGAGACAAGCTCCTTAGGATTGGATACCAGTACTGGCGGGGCCAGTCTGGGGCAATCAGTATCATCTTTGTCTTCTCCTGTCTGACCTTTAGGAGTACCCTGGGGAGGAGAGGCAGTGAAGGAAAGGCATATACTGATAGGTTTTTCCAGCTGAAAGATAGGGTGTCCACTTTCAATGCTTGTTTGTGATAAGTCCTTGTGCAGAATCTTTTTAGTTGGTAGTTGTGAGGGGAGGCAAATAGATCTATGTCCAGGCATCCCCATTTCCTTGTTATCATGCTGAATACTTGTGGATCTGCCACTCGTGGGGTATCCATGAGGTTTCTGCTTAGTTCGTCTGCCAGAGTGTTTTCCTTTCCTGGCAGGAATTGTGCCTGCAGATGTACTTGGTAAGTCAATGCTGTGCCCCACAAAGTCATGGTTAGTCTGCAAAGGAGGTAAGAATGTGTGCCCCCCTGCTTGTTTATATACCACATGACCGTGGTGTTGTCTGTCTTTATCAGTAGTTGTCCCGGATGAAGTAGGTCCTTGAAGGCTGTCAGGGCATTTTGAACAGCTAGCATCTCTTTTTGATTGATATGTAGATGCATTTGGTTTGGGGAGCATGTGCCCTGAATGCATCTTCCTGCCATGTGGGCCCCCCCAGACATAATCTGATGCATCCGTTGTTAGTGTCTGCCTGGCTGGGGGTAATGTGAATGGCTGTCCCTTGTTCTGGTGACAAGCCTTCGCCCATCATCGAAACTCCTGTTGCAGGCAGGGAATGCGAGTAATCATTGTTTCCAGGCTGTGGCAATGTTGAGCCCAAATGCTTTTTAGGTATCATTGAAGTTTCCTCATATGCAGTCTTGCATATGGAATTAGTAGGATGCAGGATGCCATGAAGCCCAAAGCCTGCAGAATTTGTCTTGCAGATAACTGGGCTTTTGTTGCCAACATTTTGAAATAGGTAGTCAGTTGCCTTTGTTTGTCTGGAGTGAGATAAGCCATCTAGGCAGTTGTATTTAAGCTTGCACCCAGGAATATTATCTCTTGAGATGGTTCTAGTTTTGATTTCTTTTCATTGACTGCGTACCCTAGGCATGTTAGAAGTCTTTTCACAAACACCAGATGCTGTAGAAGAATGTCCTTGTTCTCTGCTTGAATTAGACAGTCGTCCACATAAGAATATATTTGTATTCCTCTTTGTCTGCAGAATGCAATTACTGGTGTCAGGCACTTACAAAGACCCTGGGCGCAGTAGATAAGCCAAAGGGCAGTGCAGAGAATTGGTAATGCATTGAGCCAGCCTTGAATCTGAGGTATCTTCTGCATGATTGTCTGATGGGGACATGCAGGTATGCCTCTTTTAAGTCTAAAGTCACAAGCCAAGCATTCTTTCCCAGCATGGGCAGAAGCTACTGCAAAGTCAACATTTTGAATTTTGGTATATCCAGGAATGTGTTCAAAATAGACAGGTCCAGTATTGGTCTCCAGGCCTTGTCCTTTCTGGGTACCAAGAACAATCTTGAGTAAAATCCTTGTCCCTGCTCTTGCTCTGGTACTTGCTGAATGGCCCCCATGTCCATGAGGGATGAGACTTGTTTTTGTGCCTCTGCCCATTGATTTTTTGGCAGATCTGGCCAGCAGTTTGCCTTTGGCAGGGTATGGAAATGGAACTTGTAGCCTTGTGACACTATATTTAGAACCCACTTGTCCTAGGTTATAATGTGCCAATTTTGAGAAAAAAGTGCTAATTATCCCCCTAAGGGTGCTGCCAGGAGATAAGTGCTTGGTGCAGGCAGGGAGAAGTCATTGGGACTGATTCCTGTATGGTTGTGATTTGTCCTCTCCAACTTTGGAGGTAGAAGCCCCCCAATTGCTTTGACCTGTATGAACCTTGCGCCTGGGATCTGCCCCTTTGAGGTCTGTCTGACACAGGAAAGGACCAATTCTTTGTAGACCAGTGTCTACTAAACCTAGGTGGCTGTACTTGTAAAAAATCTTTGACAGTTTGCATAGATTTAGCTTTGTCCTCCATTTTCTTTAACACCTCTTCTGCCTTAACACCAAACAACGTATCATGCTGTAAAGGTGCATCTAATAATTTAACTTTGACATGATCAGGCAGATTTTGTTCCTTTAACCAAGCATGCCTCCTAATTACAGAACCTGTAACTGCGACCCCGCAGGAGGCCTCCAAAGAATCAAAACCACATTGCAGAGTATGATTTCCAACTTGTTCAGCTGCATGCAATAAATCACACATTTCCTTGTTTCCTGCACATTCAGAGTTTAACAACATTTTCTGTTTAAGCAATGCCATGACATGTTGCTGATATTTGAGCATATGAAACTGACAGTTTAAGGCCCTTATAGCCAAGGTAGCAGATGTGTAAACCTTTTTTCCCCATCTATCCAGTGCCCTAGAATCCCTGTCAGAGGGGGTATGTTTTTTTGCAGCGGAAGCCTTAACTCCTTTGGGACCCTGTAAAATAGTTTCTGGGTCTGCAGCAGGGTTTTTAAAAAGGAATTTATGAGAGTCAGGAACCCTGTAATATCTGTCAGGCTTAACACGAGCCAGGGATCAGACTAGACTCCGAAAACACATTATCTACAATGTCTAACACAGGTGGAATGGCTAGAGGCCTGTGTTGAGGTAGTAAAAGGAAATCCCTGAGCCTCTTTTTAGATTCTGAAAAATCTTGGCTCTCCCAGTGGAAATGCTCCCTCATGGTATGCAAGATTTCCCCAAAAGAATAGTACTCTGGAGGAGAAGCTGAAGGTATAGATTCTTCAGCATCAGAATCCTCATAGCGGGGAAGAGAATATTCCTGATCAGAAGAGGAATCAGAAGAAATAGAAACCTGATCTGAAGATTCAGTCAGTCTCTTGCCTAGGCCTCTTATCAGGAGGGGGATGGGAACCCCTTATCAAGGTAATGAAGTCTTCGGCCATTTTGAGCATCTGTTTTTTTCTGGGCATAGAGGCCTGTCCATGTGGCTCTTGAGTTTGTTTCTTTGCTTTAGAAGGTGGTTTAGTCTTTGCCTTTGAAGCCAAAGTCAGTTTAATGTAAAGATGTTTAGGTCTGAATACACCCTCAGAAGCCGGTGCCTGCTCAACCCATCTGAGGGAATAGTGTCCGAGGCTCCAATACCTTGAGTTTCCAGTGGCATAGCCGAATCCACGTGGGAGTCGGTTGTGGCCTGCGACTCTAAAGTAGCGGGCGTCACGGGCTGCGAAAGCGCCTCACTGAGAACCGACGACTGGCTTAGGAGAAGCTTCGTCATCGGTTTTGAACCTCGGTTGTTTATCTCCCTCCTTTTCCTTGCGTTTTTTGTGAACTCCGGTAGTTGGATGGCTATCCAACGACATTTCTGGACAATTAAACCGGCATCCAAAATAGTTTAAAGCTAAATCATACTGACGCTTAATAGTGCGTTGGTTAAATCTAGCACAAAACTGACAACCAGAAACATTGTGATCAGGGCCTGGGCAAGGAATACAGTAAGAATGAAAGTCCTTATCAGGTATTTGCTTTCTACAAGAAATACAATTATTAACTTTTTCTGACCGGTCTGGAGCAAGAAAAAAGTTTCCCCAACGGGGTACTTAGCTTTATTGAAGACTTCGGGTCTGAAACTCGAACACGAAAATCTCAGGAGTTGGCCGACCTGTGAACTGCTTCTGCTTCGGGCACCGCACGGCAAGAAAGACTGAAGAAAATGGAGTCGGCTGCTTCTTTTATACCCGTGATGACCTGACGTCAGGGAAGAGGCGACAGCAGCCGACGCAGGACCCAAGACTTTGGAATTCAGGCCGACTGAGGGCAACTTGCCAGCAGGATTACCCAAATGTAATGACTACAACAGTGAAACATGAAGAACATCAGCAAATCCCAGGTTCTGCACTATACGGCAATCCCAATAGACAGTTTTTGGAGTTTCAAAACTTCAGAGATATGGTCTCAGCCATATCAGAATTCAGAGTTTTGAAACTTCAGAGATGTGATAGGAAACCGGATAACAGACATCTTTCTCCTTTACATTTAAAAGTCTGCACTTGACATTTTTGCACTTTGAAGTGGTTTGCGTGAGGTCCCATACAATTCCAAGGTTTATGTGGTCAGTGAACGGCACAAAATAGTGATGGGGAGGAAGAAGCTGAGGTTGATGCTGACCTGGGCAACCCAACAAAAGTTTCTTACTCATAAAACAGATGAGGAGATTCCAACTAGTCCTAGAGGCTTTTTAGGCACCACTGGATTTTTCTCACATGTAACTTTGTAAGGATAAAAGTTAGGATGTATTTTAAAAAGTATCCCTGGGCATTTAGGAACATAGGAACAATAATCATACTTAAAATCAACAAAGTAATGGATCCAGCACACTAATAATAACCATATTACGACTTTTTTAACGCTTTTATCCTTTATTATATGGACTTTATTAGAAAAAACTCAAACATCAATGCTATTTAAATAACATTAATTGTAAATCACATGACCAAGCCATCCAATTAGAACACAAACTCGAACACACGTTTAGGGCAGCCTCCCCATCTACACAGGACAATGAATGGTCCAGGAGATGGAATCAAATTTATGAACAGAAAATGAAAAGGTGACTTTTTTAATACTGAGACTGGACATGAATGTATCAACAATGTTAAATCATGTGAAATAGTATCTAATATATCAGGTGGTTTTAAGGTGCACAATTTTAGTTCCTAAGATATCTAACAGGAATATGTTGAATTATTCAGTAAAGGTTTTTCTTTCATACTGGTGAAACGAGCAAATATACTTAGTGAATTGAAATTGTACATTAGAAAACTGAATTTAAAAATGATTTTTGGATCTAACAATGAATTTTATAATGATCTAAAAACTCCCAGTACCTACAACCCCCTTCTTCATCCAGTTTTACAAACATTTGAATAAATGTGTGAAATTGATATCTGCTACATATTATAACATCAGTCAACATTTAAATGGCACAATTTCACTTTGAAACAAAAGAAACATCTTGACAATATTTGTGCAGTAGGTACTTTGAGATTTATGAAGCCAGATAAAGAGGGTAGAGGTTGGTTATTATGAACACATCTGATTATATGCGGAAAATGTACCATTTTGTGTCTGAAGATGTTTATCATGAAACATCTATAAATGAAATACATGTTTTATATTGAAAAATTGATATACTGTTACACAAAATTGTCATGCAAGGTCAGATTACCCCCAAAGACTACCAATATTTGTATATTGAGAAACGTATAATTCCAACTATCTTCAGTGTTTCTAAAATACATAAAAATGTATATAATCCTCCACTAAGAACTATAATGGATGCTGGCACTACAAAAACCTATTATTTAGCAAAATTCCTTGACCAATCATTAAAAAAAAGAAGTGGAAAAGATCAAATATGTATGTACAGATTCATGGGATTTCCTTAGTAAATGCAATGAGGTTGATAACATTGACAAAATTACATTTTTAACAAGAGACGTAAAAGATTTATTTATAGCTGTTCCTCATGAAATCAGATTAAACTGGTTTTCTGATTTTTTTTATAAATAAAACAGTCAATATGTATATTCAATTAATGGAAACAGTGCTTAATTGTAATTTCATCTATTTTGAGGGGCAATATTTTCATTAAACAAAAACATGTTTCAATAGGAGCAGCCTATGTTCCACTTTATGTAAATACAGTCATGATAGAATGGGAAAGTGGATACACATTTAATGGAAAATATATTACTTCACTGAATTTATATACACAATACCTTGATGACATATTTATAATATGGGTGGATGATAGAAAAAACATTCCAAAGTTTATTGAATATTTAACACTACAACTTTTCTCCAATTTACTTTTTATTTTTTATTTTATTTTATCATTTGTTAACTGGGAAAGTCCGACTTGGAACAAAGCCAATTTTCAGTGGAGGCCCGGGGAGAAATGCTCCAGATGCATGTCTTTCTAACTTCTAATTAGAATGGCAATTCTACTTCATATTTAGATGTACTAAAAAAAAAGGACCCCATTACATACACTTTGAATTCTCAAATATACAGAAAACCTACATATTCTAATTCATTTCTACACTACACTACACCAGCTGCCACCTTTTACATCAAAAGGAGCAGTTATAAAAGGTCAAATGGTTAGGGCAGCTAGGATGAATATCTTATACAATGATTTTATAAAGGAATGTAAATTAAGAGAGAGGTTCCTCAACAGCGGTTATCCTTTGGATCTAATCAACTCTATCGTGCACTAAATTAATACAAAAAGAAAAACAGCTATGCACCCCACTATTGTCCCATACTGTTGAAGACAGGCAATTAACACAATATAGGAGGATTCAAAGTGACAAAAATAGAAGTTATGTCCTTACCATAACGTTCCATGTGGAGTGTTCATCTCACCTTTTGTTCTTACACATGGGTTCGGAGCCGATCCTCGGCTCCGTGTCGGCCGCTTGCAAGCTCTGCATCGAGAAGAAGCTCGAGACAATCTAATACCCACAATCCCCCTCTGCCTTTACCTCAGATCTAGTTTGCAAGCAAACCAGAAGTCAGAGAGAGCACACTCATGCTTACATCACATATGCACAGAACTAAGAGTCTATATATATATATATATATATATATATATATATATATATATATATACACATATACAGATATATATATATACATATCAACTATATACACAACAACTGCAATGCAGAAGCAGAATGCCCCAGGCCAGGCACCAAAACTGAACGTTCTTCCTAAGGGCGGGAGGGTGGGAATGTAAGAACAAAAGGCGAGATGAACACTCCACATGGAACGTTATGGTAAGGACATAACTTCTATATGTGATAGTGTTCAATCTCGCCGTTTGTTCTTACACATGGGTAGCGTCCCTAGCTCGTGTCCCTGAGGAACTCACGGAAGGACGTTCTTGAGCACAGTGGAACCAAAGGTTGCTCTGTCCCTAGAAACCTTGTCTACCTTATAATGAGAAATGAATGTATGTGGCTTAGACCAAGTAGCAGCCGCACAAATAGCGTCTAGTGGTAGGCGAGCTGCATGAGCCAGGGATGTAGACACTGACCTTGTTGAATGTCCTTTGGGTTTGTGCAAAAGAGTTTGATTTGAAGAATCATAAACATAGATGATACAATCCGTTAACCACTTAGAAAGAGTTCTTTTGGTAACCACTACTCCTTTCCTGTTATCAGCAAAGGCTACAAAAAGTTGATCAGTTTTTCTGTGATCTTTTGTTCTATCCAAGTAAAACCTTAGCTGTCTGTGAACATCTAATTTGTGCAACATATACTCCATTTTATTGGAGTGATTCTTGAAGAAAGTGGGTAATTCAATGGACTGATTAATATTATTAATAGAACAAACTTTAGGAAGGAAGGATGAATTAGTGCAGAGAAACTCTGTCAGAGTGAAAGATCAAATAAGGGTGCTTAATGGAGAGAGCTTGAAGTTCAGATACTCGCCTAGCGGATGTAATGGCTACCAAAAGAGAGTCTTCCATGACAAAAATTTCAATGGGCAAGAGGAAGCTGGTTCAAAAGGGGGCAACATTAACTTAGATAACAATAAGTTTAGACTCCAAGGTGACGTAGGAGATCTAATTGGTGGTCTAATATGAAAAGCCCTTTTAAAAGGCTTTACAAAGTCTGTGGGCCATAACAGGAGCCCCACATTCTTCCACATGGAAATTAGAAATGGCAGCCAATTGAACTCTTAATGTGGCAGGAGAAGCACCCTGATGGAACAAGTCTGTTAAAAACTCTAATATTTTATTCAAAGGAGCTATAACAGGATCCACCTGCTGTGTATTCGCCCAGAATACAAATCGCTTCCATTTACTAGTATATATTTTAGCAGTGGAAGCTTTATGAGAAGCCACTAATATATTCTGAACTGCAGGCGAAAGAAGATCAGACCTGGCTAAGTTGGGAATTGGAGCAGCCAAGCTGCTAGATGGAGGGACAAAAGCGCGGGGTGAGGAGCCCCTGACGAGTGAGTCAATAGATCTGGCTCTGGGTCCAGGATCCAGGGTCCCCGAATGCAGTGTGTCATCAGGAAGGGGAACCAAATTTGACGAGGCCAGAATGGGGCAATGAGGATTATTGCCCTGTGTAGGTTTCTGGCTTTCTGGAGTAACTTTGATATCAGGGGGAAGGGAGGAAATGCGTACAGGAGTCCCGGGGGCCAATCGTGAATCAGTGCGTCCCTGGGGACTTCCCCTGGAGGGGTAATAGGGCAAAGTAGCTCCTGCATTTGGCGTTCATTGGAGACGCAAACAGATCGCAGGACGGCTGGCCCCACGTCGAAAAATCTTTTCGCAACTGACTGTTTTAGGGACCACTCGCGGTAACAGAATTGCTCTGCTCAGCCTGTCGGCTATGACGTTGGATGACCCCGGGATGTGCGTTGCTATCAGAAAGCGACCCGTGGACTCCGCCCATTGCCAGATTCTCATGGCCTCTCTGCATAGCTGATAGGACTTGGTTCCCCCTTGCTTGTTTATGTACCAGACTACCGACATGTTGTCCGTCTGAACTGCAATAGTTCCCAGAGGAAGAAGGGGAGCAAAGTGTTGCAATGCTAGAAACACTGCCCTCAACTCTAGAACACTGATGTGCAGATTGTACTCTAAATTGGTCCATTCGCCTTGGACTGTCTGTCCCTGAAAGATGCCCCCCCACCCTATCAGGGAAGCGTCCGTGGTCACCGTAACTGTAGGCGTGGGTAGCACAAATGGTCTCCCCTTGGAAAGGCTGCACGTTTGGAGCCACCAGTTTAGGTGTGTTTTGCATGTGTTCGTTATGAGAATCTCGTGTGTTAGAGGTAGTTGTTGGAATGACCATTTTGCAAACAGTAGCCATTGTAGGACTCTCATGTGCAGTCTTCCCAAGGGTATTGCAATAAGAGAAGCTGACATGAGTCCCAAAACCTTCAGTACCAGTTTTGCTGGGGATTTCCTGGACAAGAGAAGAAGACGTATGTGAGTCTGAAGTGAAAGTATCCTTTCTGGAGGAAGTCTTAGAATTAACTGATGTGTATTTAATTCCGCTCCTATGAATAAGATACTTTGTGATGGCTGTAGTAAGGATTTTCCGAAGTTTACGGAAATTCCTAGGTGAATACACAGTTGAAGAGTATAGTCTCTGGCCTGTACTAGTTGACGCTGGGTGGTGGCAGAGAGGAGCCAGTCGTCCAGATACGGAAACACCTGGAATCCTTGGCGTCTCAAGTGAGACGCTACCACTGCCATGCATTTGGTGAAGACCCTGGGGGCTGAGGTCAGACCAAAGGGCAGGGCTCGAAATTGAAAGTGACTGGCACCCAGCTGGAAGCGCAAATGATCTCTGGATGCCCTGGCCATTTTGATGTGATAGTATGCATTCTTCAGATCTATTGAGCACATCCAGTCGTCCTTCTGTAAGAATGGAAGGATCAATTGAAGCGTGACCATTCGGAACTTTTCTTTCTTGACGAAGGTATTGAGGTCGCTTAGGTCCAGAATGGGCCTCCAGTCCCCTGTTTTCTTTGGAACTAAAAAGAACCTTGAGTAAGTCCCGAATCCTTTCTGGTCCGCTGGGACTGGTTGGATGACTCTTTTTTCCTAGCAGCTTTGAAATTTCTATAGCTGCTGGCTCTCGCAGATGGGGCGGTACATCTGGGAGTCTTTTCTTTGGAATGGGATGGGATAGAAAAGGTATATTGTAACCTCTGGTAACCACGCTTTTTACCCACTTGTCTGTAGTTATGTTTTGCCAGGCCTGAGGGTATAAAGCTAGCGACCCCGACTGCCTCCAGAGCAGGACAGTCGGGCCTCCTCTCAGGAGTGCTGGAAAGGTTTACCAGGGAGTGTATCCCTGTCACCTTGATTCTGCGGACCCCCTCTGCCGCCAGGGCGGCGTCTTCCACCTCTGCCCCCTCCTCTGCCTCTAGAAGGGGCATCACCCTGTGTGCCTGGGAAAGATCCTTGGGGTTTTCGAAACCACATTTTTCCACCACGTTGCCCTTTGGGGTATGGTCTGGTTGGGGTGGAAAAACGGACTCCGACAGCAGACAGAGTCTTTCCCTCCTGCTCACACCAAGTAAGGGTCTCCTTTACTTTGGGGCCAAAGAGAGTGGCACCGTCAAATGGGGCGTTAGTAAAGGAAGACTTGAAGGCTTCCGCAAATGAACATAAGCGCATCCAGGATTGTCTGCGAAGAGCAATCGCTGAAGCTGCTGCCCTACTCGAACCTTCGGCTGCGTAAGAGATCAGCCTCATGGACGAGTTCACAATGGATGTAAGGGTATTAAGTTGCGCTGTCACTTTCTCTGAGACAGCAGCATCCGTAGTACCCTGGAGGGTATCTCCCAACTCTTTGACTAGATCCCTCTGTAGTCGTGTAAAGTGGGTCAAATAGTTCAGGGATCGCATGGAAAAAGCCGCTGAACTAAAATGCGCTTCCCATACCTGTCCATAGTCCTAGAATCTTTATTAGGGGGATGGACAGATGAGGAAGATTCCGACATCTCCTTTTTCGTGGCCGCTGCCACCACCATAGCGTCCACTGGAACTCCTTTTGTTAAGTAAGTCTTGTCCTGGGGTGCAGTGATATACTTATTGGGTTTCCTTGGGACTGGTTCCACTGTGTCAGGAGCCTCCCGCCCTTCGAGCAATAAGTTCCATTAATTCATCGAAGGGCGGAGTGACCCAGGAGGAAGAAGGGCGAGCACCGAATGCCTTCAGCAAGTCTGACTCATCCTCAGAAGGGGGGAGGGACTGCCAGTCACCTCTCTGTTTCAGGATCTCCAATATGTCAGAAAAAGAGACATCTTCTGAAGGTGACTTAGGGGACCCTTCTGACTCATCTAAGTCAGTATCGGATGTCAAGGATTCTTGTGGAGAATCCAAGTGTCTCCTCTTACACAATCTTTTCCTAGGGACTTCTTCGTGGGGAGCATCCGAAGAAGCCTCCGAGGAAGAGGGGGCACCCTCCAGGGGTGGCTGAGACACCGGTGCTCGACGCTTGGATGTGGCCGTGGGTGCAGAGGAGGATAATGGCCCTTTATGGGGAGGAGAGGTTGCTTCTACTGATGTGGTTGTCTGGGTAGACAACACCTTCCTCATCAGATCGAAAGCACCCGGGGCCCGAGTCGAAGAATCTCCCGGTTCCGAAGAAATGGGAAGAATCCCCGAAACAGGCACCGAAGGCATCGACCCCGAGGACGGAGCCGAATCGATCCGCGCCGAGGCCCCGAGGGGAAGAGTCGGAACTGAAACGTCGGTTCGACTCTCGGCCCCGGAACCAAGGACAGATCGTCGGCTCCGAGACTCGGTACGGTCCGGAGTCGAGGTGAGAGGAACAGACCGAGAGAAGGACGGTTCTGGACCCGAGGGCTCCACAATCAGAAGATCAACCTCTTCCGGCTCCAAAGACTCGACAGGTCTCAGAGGAGGAATGGATGGAGACAATGGGAGGCCTTCAGGTTTCGACACCAACTGGGTGGAAACTGAAATAAGTTTGGATAGGGCCGAATGCTCCAATAACTTCTGCACCACACGATCCACATCGACATCTGAGAGCTTAGAAGAAGAACGGGTCGAAGGAACCGAAGACGGAGCCGACCTCAATAAAGTTGAGGGAGGGAGCTCCATCACCAGTTCCAAGACTCGAGGCTCAGGAACCGACACCAGTTGAACACTCGGCCCCGAAGTCTGTGGAACCGGTGATCTAACTTTACTCGAAGAGCTCGGAGCCAATGACTTGGGCTCCGACGTCTTCGATTCCTTCGAGGATTTGGATGCCTGGTCTGAAGCATCCAGAGCCTCCTGAAAGGAAGGTTTTATGAGTTTCCTGCTCCTATCTGTCCTGACCCTCCCACTAAAAGAGTGACAAATTGAACAGTCCTCTTGTAAGTGGAGAGGGCCAAGGCAGTAGACACAGGAACTATGGTTGTCAGTAACTGACATTTTTTGGCCACACTGGCAACGTTTAAAGCCTGAATTAATTTTCTCAGACATTTTCCAGGAAAGAGAAAAGTCAAGTCCAGTATAAGAGGCAAGTCCAATAGAAAAAAGTCAAATCCGATGTATATGTCAGTCCGGTTGTCAAATTTAAACAGGGGTGGTAGGCCCCGAAAAACTCTAACCAGTTAAATAACTTAACGGTACCGAGAAATTCTACCTACACACACACATACACTAAGTATACCAAAAGGTACTTTTAGAACAAACTTTTCCTAAAATATAACAAAAATAAAGTTATATCTTATCTCAAGATGCTCGAGCTAGCTCCCAGCGATGCGAACGCAGCAGCGGCAAACTAGATCTGAGGTAAAGGCAGAGGGGGATTGTGGGTATTAGATTGTCTCGAGCTTCTTCTCGATGCAGAGCTTGCAAGCGGCCGACACGGAGCCGAGGATCGGCTCCGAACCCATGTGTAAGAACAAACGGCGAGATTGAACACTATCACATATAAAGTTAATGATGTTGAAACTACTAGCGGGGATAAGAATAACTTGGTGCTGACAAAAAATTATAATATATTTTTGATTACTACTTATTCCTTAGATAGTGAACATACATGTGATATAATACATAAAAATTGGTACATGACTACTATGGATTTACACCTAAGTAGTCAATTAGGTAACAAACCCAAGACTACTTACAAGCAAGGCAAATGCTTTAAAAATATTTTAGAAAATATTCAGTTAAACAGCAATAACCCCTCAAGCACAATGACAACGTGTGACTGTTGTGGCCATTGTAAATATATTTATTTCGGAAATTCAATTTCAATAGTACATCAAAATATTAAAATTACAGCGGAATTCAACTGTAATATGCAAGGTGTGTACTTAGCAATGTATCAGGCATGCTCCATGTTCTATGCAGGAAAAAAATGGAACGGAAACTTAGAGAAATAATTTATGAATATACATATGAAATAAGATATAGGTTCATAGGTAGGTACAAGGCTATCGGCCCAAGGGCCTACATAAGCCTAGCCAACAAGGTTCCCTGGCTTATGCCACCCAAGAAAGTTATTTTCCTATGCCACTGTCGAGCAGATACACAGAAGTGATCCCCGGGGTGTATTTTCTATTTCCCATCCACTCATCAAAATTTTTCTTGAAGAGTACTAATGAAGAACTTTGCTTGACATAGATGGGTAGCCTGTCCCAGAGTATGGGAAGTCTCTGGGACAGGAATCTATCCCTCCAGCATGTCCTGTTTATTGTGGTGACAAGGTTTAGGTCCCTAGAGCATGTAGCTTGGAGGGATTGGGATTTCTTTAGGTGTAGCATGTCCAACAGCTTTGGGTTTGACATAGCTTTATATGTTAGGCAGAGATTACTTCGAAATAGGCGATATGCTACAGAGTAAAGCTGGAGTTTTTTGAGGCGGTCAGAGTAGGGCATTTGTTTGAGGCCAGTAATCCTCTTTGTGAGGTAATTCTGTGGCCTTTCCAGCTGCTGCAGATGTCTTGTGAGGTACATTCCAAAAGGGGCGTTGTACTCTATAATGGGTCTAATGAGTGTCGAGTAAAGGGGAACAATGACCTCTTTTTTCCTGGATGAAAACCCTTTTATGATGAGATGTGCCACGTAGAAGGACTTCCCGACTACTGTGGTGATGTGACTATCAAAGGAGAGACTACTGTCCACCTGGGTCCCAAGGTCTCTTATCACGCATTCAGTGTTAAGTAGATTGCTGCCTATGTGGTAGTTCATGGGTACAGAGATTTTACCAAGGGGATGACACTGCACTTTTTGGCACTGAGCTTGAGGCCATGGCTCTGACACCAGGCATCTGTCTCAGCGAGGCCCTTCTGTAGGATGTCGACATTATTTGGGGACTTGACTATGGCTCCTAGTTTGCAGTCATCTGCGACCTTCGTTAGCCAGAGGCCTTCTGTGTTAGCCTGTACTTCAGAGAAGTAGATACCAAACAGGAAAGGACCCAGGACGGAACCCTGTGGTACTCCACTTGTCACTGCTTTGAGGTCAGATTTGGAGTCTGCAATTTTTACAGTGTGGATTCTGTCAGTGAGACAGTTGGCAACCCATCTTGTGATGTAGGGATTTATACCTAGTTTAGTGAGTTTAGCTATAATTCCAGAATATGTGATGGTGTTGAAAGCCTTGGCGAGGTCAAGATAGGCTGTGTGAACCACCTTACCCTAATCTACGGCTTTGGTGACTGCCTCAAAGAAGTTGATCAGGTGCAGGAGGCATGATATGCCTTTCACAAACCCGAACTGGGTGGTATCCAGAGTTTGGAGGTTACCAATGTCTTTGTTTATGAGTTCCATGATGATACATTCCATGGCTTTGCAGACCAGGCTCATCAGGCTAATAGGTCAATAGTTCCTGGGATCAGTGGTGGCACCCCCTTTGTGGAGTGGGATAACTGTTGCTGTGCATCATTCATTGGGCACAAAGCCTGATGCGGGGATATTATTGAACATGGTGCTTAAGTTGGGAGCCAGTTTGTTCTGAAGTTCGTGTAAAACGCAGCCTGGGATGTTGTCCGGTCCCATGAATGCTGTGTTTTTGGCTTTAGAGAGTGCAGCTTTTACTTGCATAGTTGTGATTACAGGGACTCTGCATTCTTCCTATATAGATATGGGCCCTTTAGGGGGTAAAGATAGCACTGAACCTATCTGCCAGGATGTTGGCAATATCAGTTGGTTCTGTAATTTTCTTGCCTTTCTGCTGTAACTCAGAGCAGATCTGGGTGTTGCCATCGAGATTCTTGACATAGCTATAGAATGCTTTGTGGTTGTTCTTGGAATTAGTGGCGATTTTGTTTTTGTAGCTAGCTTTGGAGGATCTTATAAGGGATCTCAACTTCTTACTGAGGCTGACCAGGGAGCTCCTCCACTCATGGGATTTTACTCTCTTTTGCAACAGTTTCTTCCTTCTGTTATACAGTTTGTTTATGGCAGGGGACCACCAGATTGGCTTCCTTTTTTTGGAGGATAGCATCTTGGTTCTGTTTGGGATAGCACAATCCATGCACTCGTGCAAGTGCTTACAGAGTGTATTTGTGTAGGATTCAGCAGTTGTAACTGTATTGTCCAAGTGCATGGGTGTCATGAAGTTCACCACTTCTGTCTTAAGAAGCATGAAGTTGGCTTCGGAAAAATTTTTTACTGTGGTTTCCTTAATGGGGGGCGGGGACGGGATGTGGAAATCAAGGGTGATTAGCTTATGGTCAGATTCGACCAACAAAGAGTTGACTTCAGGTGTGGAACACTGGTCACTCATGTTGGTAATGACTAGGTCTAGGATATAGTTACCCCTGGTGGGGATGTGGATAAATTGATCCAGGGCATTGGAGTTTATAAATTCCAGAAAGCATTGAGCTAAGGAGTTGGTACACGAGTAGTTTTCCCAGTTAATGGTGGGTAGTTGAAGTTGCCCATTATTAGGGTGTTTGGTTGAACCCTAATATTTTCCAGTACATCAAGAAAAGAGGACATGGTGGGGGATCTGTAGCAAGCTGCAGTTTGGATTGCAGTTTTGCTCAGAGTTAGTTGCACTTGGATAACCTCGGATGCATTATGCTGAGTAACTAGCCTGGAGGTTTGGATATCCTTAATGAATATGGACACACGTCCGCCTTTCGTGTTTTGGTCCAGGTTACATGGCCGAAAAGTGTGGTATGAGTTATAGCCTGGTAGTGCACGGGTGCTCTCTGGAGCCTTGAACCAGGTCTCAGTCACTGCACAGGTATCGATGTTCTCCATTTTAAGGAGCGTCTCGAGTGAGTGCATTTTGAGATTTAGACTTCTAGCATTGAGTAGCATTACCCTCAGTTTTTGCTTGCCTGTTCCTGTTACGGTGGTCAATTTGTTATTTGAACCTTGCCTAAAAAGGCACTATAGCAGCAGCAAGAGCCTTAGCCAGTATCTGGAATCCCAGGGTGGACAGGTGCAGGCCATCTGTGGCATAGCATCGTGGTCTGTCGACCATGTCATCCCAAGCAGACAGATACTGGATCCCCTTAGAATGACACCAGAAGCTTAGCCAATTGTTGAAGTCAATCATTTTGTCCTTGTACTGCGGTATCATTCTGGGCGATGGCAGAATGCTACTCAGGGCTAGGGTCATACCTGCCTGGGCTTCAAGATTGGAGAGCTCTTCCATGTCTCTTTTCATGTAGTCCAGGGAGGTACGTTTCAGGTCATTCACACCAACATGGACAATGACAGTCATATTTGTACTTGTTGTGGAGTGACCTGAGTGCGTGGGTTATGTGGCGGATCCTGGCACCCAACAGGCAGCTGACAGTAACCTTCTCCTTGTTTAGCCTGGTGATTGGGACATCAGTGTGCCTGACTATAGAGTCACCTATGACTAGTGTGTTGGGTACGTTTTGCCTTATTGGCTGTGGTTGAGTGGCACACTGAGTCTGTGGGCTGTGTGTCATTTGGGTTGTGTTGGGGAATGGAGGTTGCTTGCGTTTCTGCTTTGGAGGTCTCTGTTGCTTAGACAGATTATTATTGAGAGCCTCCGCGAATGTTTTTGTGTTACTATGTGTGGATTTTGGTGGTGTAGATTTAGTGAGACTATGTGATGAGTGTGGTGTGGTGCAAATGTTTACCTTCTCCTCATGACTGTCAAGTTCAGTCTTGTTTGGAGAGAGCTTTACCTCCAGTTTGGCTAGATAAGTGCATCTCTCACAGGTTGTAGTGTTGGGTGGTAGGAGGAAAGGGTTGTCTGTGTACATGAGGCAATTTCTACATTGCCTCAAGATGCCCAGATTCATCAGCTAGAAAGGAGAGAACACTGGGAGCTGACCCTTGGAGATGCCTGAATAAAAAACTATTTTCCTCTAGATAAGTGAGGAAAGTGAGTACAAGAGCTGTTTTTCTCCAAGCAAGTGAGAAAAGTAAGTACAAAAACTGTTTTCCACTAGGTAATGAGGAAGACGGAGTGCTATAGTAATTAGTAGCTTATTTAGTGCTTACAAGTTCCGAACAAGTGCTGAGAATGAATAAGCAAATTTAAGTGCTAAAACTAAGAATCTGTATCTGCACTAGATGAGTTACAGGACAGAAAAGTGGAAATGCAGGCTTTCAAATCAGAAAGTTGAGAGATGGAAGAGATTGCCCAAATGGCCAATAACTATAATTTCTGGGACAGAACCACTTCTTATGTGGTAGACAGGTTACCTAGTGCTTACCACTCCCACTGATAAGCTAGAAGGCTTCCCTCCAACACAGAAAGGGGGGCTCCGAAGCTTACATACAGTCCTCGATACAGCAAATCTGTATCTGGAACACTAGTTACAGGAAAGGTAGGAAAAGTACAGTTGTGTACACTTACCATAAATGTAGATGTTCGAGTGTCTTCACTGTTGCAGTCATGACTGTAGGGTTCTCCCCTGCCGGCAGGCAGTCCTCGGTCGGCCAGAATCCCAAAGTCTGGGTCCGGCGTCTGCTGTTCAGCCATGCTCCCTGATGTCAGAGCGCCAGTAGTACAAAGCTGACAGCCGACGCCATGTTCTCCAGTTTTTCTTGCCCCAGATGTCAGGAGTCCCAAAATGAATAAGGTCCCATACCCTTTGCAAATACACCTCAGAAGAATGGTGAAAAAAGGAACCACAGAAAAGTAAAAATAAGAGGAGACAGGAGGGAGGGAAAACCAGACTGCAACAGTGAAGACACTCGAACATCTACATTTATGGTAAGTGTACACAACTGTACTATGTCCATCTTGTTTCACTGTTGCAGTCATGACTGTAAGGTAGAATCCCAAAGCAGAATGAAAGGGAGGTGGTCATAAAGAAGAAGGGGCGGTTAAAAGGCCCTGCAAGACTGCAGAAGCAAAGCCTGCCCTATGAGAGGTAGATTGTAGTGCTTTGAAAAAGTATGCACTGAACTCCAAGTTGCAGCTTCCAAAATGTCTTTGGTAGGAACTCCCCTGAGGAAGGCAGCGGAAGTGACAGCAGCTCTGGTGGAATGAGTCCTTATACTCCCTGGGATTTGCTTTCTATGGTGTGAATAGCAAAATCTGATTCCATAAGCAATCCATTTAGAAATGGTCTGTTTTGAAATGGCTTTACCTTGGGAACTTGAAGCATAAGAAACAAACAATTGCTCTGATTTCCTGATGTCCTTGGTTCTGTCCAGGTAAAAACGTAGTTGTCTGTGTACATCCAAGGAATGTAAGATCCTTTCCCCTTTATTTTGAGGAGTGGGGAAAAAAATTGGCAAGTGAATAGTTTGATTTAAAGCCACTTTGGAAACCACCTTAGCCATGAAAGTATGATTAGTCCTTAAAGACACCCTGTCTTGATGAAAAATAATATAAGGTTCCACAGCCATAAGAGCTTGCAACTCTGAAACTCTCCTGGCAGAGGTCAGAACTAACACTTTGGCTGTTTTCCAAGATAAAAACTTGATGTCAGAAGTGCCAGCAGGCTCAAAAGGAGGTAAGGTGAGTTTTTCCAAAACATAGTTAAGATCCCAAGCAGGAATGGGAGGAGATCTAGGGGGCCTTAAGTTCTTAGCTCCTCTGAGAAACTGTCTCATGAGCTGGTGGGAAAATATTGGAGGGTCTGTATTATAATGAGCAGAAATAGCAGAGGCATGTATCTTAATGGAAGAGAAAGAGAGACCCTTATGTAAGAGGTCTGTCAGGTAAAGTAAAATCAAAGGAATGTTAGGAAGAAGAGGATCAGAATCCTGAGCCTGCATCCAGGAACAAAATCTTTTCCATTTTCCTGCATAAGATTTTCTAGTGCTAGGACGTCTAGCTTCTAAAATGACATCCATAACCTGCTTGGGTAGGAGAGAATGAATCAAAGACCCTGGATTAACCAGGCCGCCAGGATGAGAGTTCTGACATGGGAGTGTAGAACCTGACCCTGGTGTTGGGACAGAAGGCTTGGAGACTGTGGTAAAATCCAAGGGGGCTCCAAACAAAGGTTTTTCAGAGTTAGGTACCAAAACTGTTGAGGCCAATTTGGGGCCAGCAAGATTATCATCTTGGGCTTGTCTTGTTTGATCTTTAATAATACCCGTGGAAGAAGAGGCAGAGGCGGAGAGGCGTATCCCGAGAGGTTTCTCCAACTGAATGATAGTGCATCCACTTTCCAAGCTTGTTCGTGGAAGTCCTAGTGCAAAAAATCTGTAGTTGATGATTGAGGTGGGATGCAAAGAGGTCTATGTGAGGACATCCCAGACTGCTGTTATCATCTTGAATATTTCGGTGTCCAGCATCCACTCGTGTGGGTCCGAAAGGTTTCTGCTCAGACTGTCTGCTTCCCTGGTCGAAACTGAGCTTGAAGGTCCAGATTGCAAGCTAGAGCTGTGTTCCACAGATCCATGGCTAGTCTGCAAAGAGGGTAGGAATGAGATCCCCCTTGCTTGTTTATGTACCACATAACTGTGGTGTTGTCTGTCCGTATCAGTAGTTGTCCTGGGTGTAGAAGATTCCTGAAGGCCAATAGGGCTTTCTGAACGGCTAACATTTCCTTTAAATTGATATGCAGGTGCTTCTGATCCTTTGTCCAAAGGCCTTGCAAACAGTTGCCCAGAAAATGGGCTCCCCAGGCATAATATGAGGCATCCGTGGTTAGTATCTGAGTGGCAGGAGGCAGGCAGAAGGGTTTTCCTTTGTTTAGAGTACATGCCTTGGACCACCAAAGGAACTCCTTTTGAAGACAAGGCAGGACGGAGATCAGTATGTCTAAACTGTGGCAATGCTGAGACCATACACTTTTTAGGTACCGCTGTATTTTCCTCATATGTAGTCTTGCATATGGTACGAGAAGGATGCAGGAGGCCATGTAACCCAAAGCCTGCAGGAATCTCCTTGCAGATAGCTGAATTAAAGTTGCCAAGGTTTTGAAAGTTGAAGCCAGCTGTAACTGTTTTTCGTATGTCAGAAATGCCATCTGGGTTGTTGTGTTTAGAGAAGCGCCCAGAAAAATTATCTGTTGTGAGGGAGTCAAATTTGACTTTTTTATGTTTACAGTGAATCCCAGGAACTTGAGAAGATTCTGAACAAACTGTAGATGCTGGAGTAAGACATCCTTGCTGTCTGCCTGAATAAGACAGTCATCCAGATAAGGGTAAATTTGAATTCCCTGGAGTCTGCAATAAGCTACTACTGGAGCCAGGCATTTGGTGAAGACCCTGGGCGCAGTAGACAATCCAAAGGGCAGTGCAGAGAACTGAAAGTGCCTCGATCCGGCCTTGAACCTGAGGTATTTTCTGTGGTCCTGCCTGATGGGAATGTGTAAATATGCCTCCTTTAAATCTAAAGTTACCATCCAGGCATTTTTGGTCAGCATTGGAAGTAGCTGCTGTAGAGTAAGCATCTTGAATTTTTGTATCTCTAGAAAAGTGTTCAAGACTGACAGATCCAAAATGGGTCTCCATGAATTTTGCTTCCTGGGGACTAGAAAGAGCCTTGAGCAAAAACCTTGTCCCATCTCTGAAAGTGGAACTAGTTCTATGGCTTTCATAGCCAAGAGAGCTTCCACCTGGTTTAAGGCCTCTGTCCATTGATGTTTTGGAAGATCTGGCCATCCGCTTGGCCTTGGTAGGGTATGAAAATGGAATTTGTAACCTCTTGAAACCACATCCAGAACCCACTTGTCTTGGGTTATACAAGTCCAATTTTGGTGAAAAAGAGAAAGTTTTCCTCCGAGAGGGGCTTCCAGGCAAGAAGTTCCTGCAGCCCAACAGAGGGAGTCATTGAGTCTGTTTCCTATGAGCTTGCAACCTGTCCTCTCCTTCCCTAGGGGTGGAAGCAGTCCACTGTCTTGGTCTATAAGAGGCTTGTGTTTGAGGCCTTCCTCGGGAGCGTCTGTATCTACCCCTTTGAGGCCTGTCTGAATTGAGAAAGGACCAATTTTTAGTAGGCCAATTCCTACTAAATCTGGGTGGCTGTACTTGTAAGAAATCTTTAACTGTTTCTTGGATTTTGCCTTGTCCTCCATCTTTTTAATCACCTCTTCAGCCTTAGATCCAAATAAAACATTATGCTGAACAGGAGCATCCAATAATTTAGCTTTTACTTGATCTGGCAAATTTTGTTCCTTTAACCATGCATGCCTTCTAATTACTGTGCCAGAGGCAGCAGCCCTACAAGAAGCCTCCAAGGCATCAAATCCGCAGTGTAAACCATGCTTCCCAACTTGTTCAGTGGCATGCATTGTCATGTAATTCCTTATCATCTGTACAGGCGGAAATGGAAGTTAGCTTTTGCTTCAAAACAGACAGGCGAAATTGCTGGTATTTCAGCATATGAAACTGACAGTTTAAAGCCCTAATAGATAAAGGAGCAGAAGTGTACACTTTTTTGCCCCATCTTTCTAAAGATCTGGAATCCTTCTCAGTGGGAATGGGGTTTTTAGCAAAAGCGGCCTTAACTCCCTTAGGACCCTGAGAAATGGTTTCAGGGTTAGCAGTAGGGTTCTTGTATAAAAACTGGTGGGAATCAGGAACCCTGTAATATCTGTCAGGCTTAACAGGAGCTGGAGGAAAAGAGTCAGGGGTTAAGTTAGCCTCCGAAAAAGCATCATCCACAATATCCAAAATAGGAGGAATAGCCAGGGGTCTATGTTGGGGAAGAAGAAGAAATTCCCTTAGTCTTTTCTTAGATTCCGAATACTCCTGGCCTTCCCAGTGGAAATGTTCCCTCATTTCATGCAAAGTTTCCCCAAAAGAGAAGCCCTCAGGGGGAGAAGCTGAAAGAATGGATTCCTCAGCATCAGAATCCTCATAAGGAGGGAAAGAATATTCCTGGTCAGAAGAAGAAACTGAAGAAACAGAAGCCTGATCAGAGGAGTCATAATAAACATCCTGCCTTGGCCTTTTATCTGGAGGGGAATGTGAACCCCTAATCATAGTAAGTAAGTCCTCCGCCATCTTAAGTAACTGTTTCTGTGACTTGGGTGCCAGTTCAGAAGAGGCCTGTGTTGCAGTCTTTGATTTGGAAGGAGTCTTTGCCTTTATTAGAAGCTGAGTAGGCCTGAAAACCCCTTCGGAGGCCGGTACCTGCACAGCGGCTCCGGACCCATCCGAAGGAGCATTGTCCGAAGGTCCTGCAACAGAAATATTCAAAGGCCTAGTTGGCTCCTCGTGGGAGTCCATTTCGGCCATCGGTTCCAAAATGGCCGACGAAAGGGGCTGCAAAAGCGCCTCACTGATGACTGCTGAACCTGAAGCTGGCTCTGCTTGAACGATATCGTCGGATTTGGACCTCGGAGGCCTGTCTTTGTCCTTGCGTCGTTTGTGAACTCCGGTAGCCGGAACCGTATCCGACGACATTTTGTAATTAAAACGCCTACCGAAGTAATGAAATGCAAAATCGTACCTTTGTTTAATTGTACGTTGATTGAATCTAGCACAAAACCGACGGGGTACTTAGCTTTGAGTAGGAGAAGAAAGTCTTCGGACTGAAGTTTGTTCAGAAAAATCTGTCAGGAGTCAGCCGACCGGCACTTGCGAACTGCTATCACCGCACGGCAAGAAAGACTGGAGAACATGGCGTCGGCTGTCAGCTTTGTACTCCTGGTGCTCTGACGTCAGGGAGCATGGCTGAACAGCCGACGCCGGACCCAGACTTTGGGATTCTGGCCGACCGAGGACTGCCTGCCGGCAGGGGAGAACCCTACAGTCATGACTGCAACAGTGAAACACGATGAACATCAGGCTTACAGTTTTTTTTTTTTTTTTTTTTTTACAGAAAAGTAGCAAAAACAGTAGTAAAAACAATTCACATGCAGTGCAAGCTAGCACACTTGAGTATGTAGCAATATTAGACCAAACACAGTTTAAAAATGCAATTAAATTAAAAAGGACTACAAGCAAGTGCAGAAAGAGTTTACTAGGTAGAATGTGGTAAAGAGATGGGACTGGGGCAGTGTCCCAGATCAAATCTACAGTGGGGCAGGCAACTGCAAAAGCCACCAAATTTAAACTACAAACCAAAAATAGGGAAGATGGGTGGGACAAAACAGTTTCAACAGAGATCTAAGCAACAATTAAACTCTACTACCAAAAAATATATACTCAGCTATGTATATTTGCAGATAGTCTGGAAGGCAGTCTCTCAGAAAACACTAATGCCTTAAATATGCAAACTGATAGTTTTCCATCTCACATTTTTGGTTGTACTAGAAAAGGTTGAACAAAATCCTAGGGATGAGCCATAGAAAATACATCTTGAACAGAAAGAGTTATGATGGCAAATGAAATTAAATGCTGCAGCTCCACTGGGACTTAATTATTTATTAACCATCACTTATCTTTTAAACTTAAACACTTATTACAAATATATATTTGTTTTATATATATATATTGATGGCTAAATTATATACTGTCTTTCATATGACATTTCATTGATGGAAGTATATGTTTTTAAATTGTATGTGTTCTGATAAGATGGCTTAGTCATGTGATTTAGGATTAATGTTATTTAAATGGTGTCAATGTTTGAATGAGTTTTTTTCTGGTGAAATCCATACAATAAAGGATGGAAGTGCTAAAAAAAAAAACTTGTAATATAGCTATTAGTATACTGGGCCCACTATCTTGTTATTTGATTTTGAGTTTGGTTGACTGTTTGCAACATGGGAACAATACAATACAATATGGACCATAAAATGCCTAGCTATAAAATCCCTAAGGCTTTCCAAATGCAGGGGTTTGTGAAGTGTCACTGAAAGCATCCTAAAAGCTAAATGGCTTGCATCACTGCAGAAACAGCAGAAGACTTTGGTTCTTCTAACCCTAAGTGTCCAATCCATTTTTCTATTATACTTACTGATTGTTTTGAGGTGCACATCCTTAGTTTCTGTTGTAGCCCTGCTATGCTCGGGCTCACTTTGCTTAACTCCCACCTCCATTCCCACCCACCCCCCATATAATTTTCTATATAGTTAAATACCTGCTTCCTCCTACCATAAGACTCCTCCCCTTCCTGTTCCTCACCAATACTCCACCATACTCCCTGCTTCGATCACAGAACCAAAACCTCCTCCATTGCCATACAACCCTACACCCAATTACAATTGTATATTTATACATATATATATATATATATATATATATATATATATGCATACATATAAAATTTATATTAATTATATATACAAGACATAAGTTCACATAGGTTTATAATCTATTATTCTCCATACCTACAATATTACTTTTAAACTACTACAGACTAACTCTAACCATGGTCAAGCACTGAATTACAGTTAAGTAGCAAACATCTTCCCCCAGATCTGGGAACTCACTAATTCTGCTACCCTTTCTTCTCTAGAGGGTATTATTTACCTCTACCTACCCTTACTGGCTATGCAACAACTCCCTAACATATAAAAGAAAATTCTGGTACTGGTCATACTTTGCAATACTATACACAAGCAACATACCCAGCATTTATGGGTCTATATTAGATTGATGAAAAATCAAAATCTCAAATGCTCATATGAGCGGAAATGCAGGAAATTGAAATTGCTATTGGGGAGCTGTGCCCCCCAACACCCCCCGCTAAATATATATTCCAACTCAGAGATCGCACTACAGTGAGAAAAGGGCAAATTTTTCGATCTTCACTGTAGAGCGATCTCATAATAGTGATTATGAAGAATGGCATTTTCAACTTCTAAGCTGTTTGAGATTTAGATTTTTCATCTATCTAATAGGGACCCGCATTTACTACCCTTATACACACCTCACTCTTTCTGAAACTAAATAATATGTACTACACACATTCAATCCAACTACTATATGCATTATTCTACCCATTAACAATCTTCACCCTACTTTTACTTTCCAACCTCTCCTGTTATCACACTCAACTTCATATCTGCTGCCCACCCCCATGGCAAACAGAATCCATAGCCAAGCCCATAAAGCTAAAAGACTTCCCTATATCACCATGCAACCTTACCTCCTCCCAATCCTTCCCTTACTCATACAATAAGCTGACAGTCAAAACTAACCCTCACTCTTCTCAAAGATAAACTAAAATAATTCTTAAACTAACCAAACTCTATCTACATCTACTCCAAAAGCTAACTTCTTGTGGAGACATACACCCTAATCCAAGACCCATTACATCAACCCAAAATCAAATCAATTAAATCCCCTATACCACAGACCTACCTCTTCTCTCCTCTTCTTAAACATAAATGTAAGAAGTATACTTAACAAAATTCAGGACCTTCATGCCCTACTAGCTCTATACAAACCAGATAGTGCTGTGTTAACTGAAACATGGCTTAAACCAGAACACCACAAAAATAAGATCACAGCACCTGGCTACAATATTATATGAAGAGAGAGATTAGAGAAAAAGGGAGAAGGTGTAGCAATATTATTCCAAAATCATCTCACCATAGAACAATTAGACTATAATACCCAAGAAGTCAAAGATGTAGAACTAATCCTTGCCAAATTAAAAGTAAACTCCAACAAACACACAAATATTGCAGGTGGCTATATCCCACTAGGCAATAACACTACTATAATGGAAAACCTGCTTAACTGGATCTCAAACTCCCTTCCATAAGAAACTATACTAATAGGGGACTTTAATATTGACTGGCATAACTGTTCCAGCCACAATCTCCCTCTACCTTTATAAACCTCCATGGGTTTACCCAAACTGTAACCATCCCCACTAAAACTGACAAAACATCCAAATACCAGTTCATCTTAGACTGGATTCTGTATCTGACCCCACACTTGCATAGCAATCTGGCTGTCTTTGGATAGTCTAAGTGACCATCAACCAACCTACCTAATTAGGAAGAGATCCCAATGCATCAGCCAACCCATCCTCTGACTTGTACTTAACAAAAAGACCTTTATAGCTACTGACTTCATCAATGCACTAAAAAGCTGTAATTGGACTCCCCTAATACAACTATCTCTTGACAAAGACGTGGAGTACTTTAACACAACCTTCCTAAAAATCTTAAATTATCATGCATCCTCCAGAACCATTAGAATAAAAATTCACTATGCTCCATGGCTAACAAAAGATACTAAAACTATAATGAAAGAAAGGGACAAGGCCTGGACTCAATTTCAGAAAAACAAAACCACTACTTTTAGACAAAAGTATCTAGAACTCTGCAACAAAGCCAAAAAACAAATTAAACTTGACAAAACTAATTACTATAAAAACATGCAAGAGAAATATGCTCACAACCCTCAAAAATACTGGGCCAGAAAAAATGGTATACTGCACCCAGGTAAATCCACTACTCCAACCCCTGTGCTACCAAACAGACAGGATAACATTCCCACACAATTCAACAAAATTCTTCAGACCCTTGCCAATGCCCAAAATAGTACAGGTAGCCCCACACCAATAACTACCCCAAACCACCCCATTACACAAATCAGGACCTCCAGTTTTACCCTGCACTTTGTGTCCAGTAAGGTAAATTCTAAACTCCTAAAGAAACTTAAACCAACCACACTAGCAGCTGATAACCTACCATCAGAGTTCCTTCAGATATCAGTTGAAGCTATAGCCTATCCTGTCTCAATTCTCATAAATAGGTCACTGTCAGAATGCAAGGTACCTACCTCATGGAAAACATCACATATTATTCCACTGCACAAAAGAGGTAGCTCCTTAGAGCTCACCACCTATCGCCCAATAGCAATCCTATTGCCTTTATCCAACATACTAGAAAGAGTTGTTTGTACTCAACTAATGCAGTACCTCCAAAATAACAACCTACTTTCCATATCTCAACATGGTTTTCGACCTTCCCATAGCACCACCACAGCACTACTATCATTCGCCAGCACAGTTAACCATCACAGAAACAAGGGTCTGTTCATATCTTCCACATTCTTAGACTTATCAAAAGCATTTGAAATGGCAAACCAAAGTATGCGTCTTGAAACTCTATCTACCCTAAATATAAGTCCCTCCTCTTTATCATGGTTCAACTGCTACTTATCAGGCCATCAGCAAGCAGTTCTATGGCAGGACCAATTGCCCCCCCTGTTGGACCAATTGTCCCTCCTGTTACCAGTAACCATAGGAGTCTCTCAAGGATTAATTCTCGGCCCATTGCTGTTCTCACTATTTACCAACTACATCTCTTCATCCTCACTCGCTGCCTCAGTAGTACAATAAGCAGATGACACCACAATTATATGTGCCACCCCCACCTTAAGTGAACTGCAAACCCTAACCCAAAATAACTTCACTCTAGCCAAAACTTGGTTCACTAACATCAAACTTAGTCTTAATCCCCCAAAAAACAAGCTACCTATTTTCAGCCCTGGTAGCTCTCCTCCCCTAAACAATGATTTCATCATCTACTCCAAAGAAAACATTCAAATCAGGCCAACCGCACATACTAAACTTTTAGGTGTAGAAATGGACAATAACTTGAAATTTGACATCCACATAGCACAAACCATCAAGAAAGTTAACAAAAAGCTTGGACTCCTCCATAGAAACAAACAGTTTATCACTAAATATATTAAACAAACCACTGCAAAGACTCATCTCCTATCCATCCTTCTCTGTGCCTCCCCTATCTTGACTAATCTCCTCCAAACCAATCTAAATAAAATGTAATCTTGTTATAACATGATTGCCAAGTTTGCTACTGAAGCCTCTTATAGGTCTTATTACTGTCTATCCCTTAAGCAGCTCAACTGGCTTGAGTTGCCTCAAATACTTCTTCTCAATCAACTCTCTATAGCACACAAGCTCTACTACCATCCTGATACAACCCCAGCACTCCAGCATCTAATTCAGCCCCACACTACCTCTAGAGCCTTAAGACCTAGTAACCAGAATCTCATAACTGTCATCAAACATAAAATGATGCTGGTAAAGCCCTCTTTGCCTGCAGCATTGCCAGAATCTGGAACTCACTACCAAGCCAAATAACTTCTACCACCCCCATTATTCAATTAAAAAAACTCCTGAAAACCCACTATGTAAACAACTGGCTTTGCTCATGTCATTCTCCAGGTTAATCCATACCAAGTGATTGCTGCCTGGATTCTGCTAAAAACAAACAGTTTACCCTGAAAGTTAACTTGTTGATATTTAACTTACAGAACTAATAACCCCCTTCTACAAAACCAGCAAACATCACCTATTGTCTCAAACAATGCCTAGAAAAAAAAGTGTTGTTTTAATGTATATTATTTACATCACTACTTGTCTATTTTTAAGAATTAAGCTCTACTTTACTATGTATTCATGCTACATTTCTTATATATTTGCTTTATTTTTTTCTCTCATATAGTGTAAATGTATTGTAATTTTATTTTGGAGCTTTTCTCCCCCGGGCCTACACTGAAAATGGACCTGTGTCCAGTCGGACTTTCCCGGTAAACAAATGTAAAATAAAAATAAACAAATAAAATATATATATATCTGTACTACTTGGCAGAGTTCCTTTACTTGCTACATAAAATGATCTCTCATTTGAATCTCCGTTTCCGAACAGGAGACACCATCATCATCATTACTACAGAAGTGTGGATGTGGTCTAAGGCAGCCAAATCTTCATCTCTCCCAGGTCAGAATCAAATGACCCTGCTAGGGTAAGGGCCAATCTTTCTGTTGTGGAGTAATTCCCAAGGTGGAGGGTAAAACCAGTTTAGCAACAATCGTGTATCTTTGTCATATCACAACATTCTTTTTTTTTTGCAAAAGACCTACAAATAAAATAAGAAATAGCTAAAGAAGGCATCTTTGCAGCAGTGGTGACTGAAACAGGCATAACGGTCAGAGCAGAGTTTAATTGCTGAAACCTGTGTTCTGAGAGACTGCTTTCCAATCTATCTGCAAATATACAAAGCTGAGTATATATTTTTTGGTTTTAGAGTTTGTTAATTGTTGCTTAGATCTCTGTTGAAACTGTTGTCTCCCTGTTCTGAGACTGCTTTCCAATCTATCTGCAAATACGGAGCTGAGTATATTTTTTTGGTTTTAGAGTTTGTACTGTTAGTTGTTGCTTAGATCTCTGTTGAAACTGTAAATTTGGTGGCTTTTGCAGTTGCCCGTCCCACTGTAGATTTGATCTGGGACACTCCCCCAGTCCCATCGCTTTACTACATTGTACCTAATAAACTCTTTCTGCACTTGGTTTTAGTCTTTTTTAATTTAATTGCATTTTTTAAACTGTGTTTGGTCTAATATTGCTACATACTCAAGTGTGCTAGCTTGCACTGCATGTGAATTGTTTTTACTACTGCTTTTGCTACTTTTCTGTAAAAAAAAAAAAAAAATGTATGCCTGTTACCTACCTTTCCTGTAACTAGTGTTCCAGATACAGATTTGCTGTATCCAAGTAAGCTTCTGAGCCCCCCCCCCCCCCCAAGCCTTTCTGTGTTGAAGGGAAGCCTTCTAGCTTATCAGTGGGAGTGGTAAGCACTAGGTAACCTGTCTACCACATATGGAGTGGTTCTGGCCCAGAAATTGTAGTTACTGGCCGTTTGGGCAATCTCTTCCATCTCTCTCAACTTTCTGATTTGACAGCCTGCATTTGCACGTTTCTGTCCTGTAACTCGTCTAGTGCAGATACAGATTCTTAGTTTTACCACTTAAATTTGCTTATTCGTGCTCAGCACTTGTTCAGAACTTGGAAGCACTAAATAAGCTACTAATTACTATAGCACTCAACCATCCTCATTACCTAGAGGAAAACAGTTTTTGTACTTACTTTTCTCACTTGCTTAGAGAAAAAAGTACAGTTGTGTACACTTACCATAAATGTAGATGCTCGAGTGTATTCACTGTTGCAGTCATTACATTTGGGTAATTTGCTGGCAGGTTGCCCTCAGTCGGCCTGATTAACAAAGTCTTGGGTCCTGCGTCGGTTGCTGTCCCTTCCATAACCTCAGGTCGTCAGGGGTATAAAACATGCAGTTGATGCCATTACATCAGTTTTTTCTTGCCCCAGATGTCAGGTGCCCCCCAAATGGGGAGCAAATAAAATTAAAAACACAAAAAATATACTGCCAATCCCAAAAGCAAATACACCAAAAGGGCTTTTAAGCATATTAAAAGAAAGCAGAGGTATAGCCAGAGAAAAATAGGGGGCTGGAGGGAGGGTAACCAGGACTGCAACAGTGAATACACTCAAACATCTACATTTATGCTAAGTGTACACAACTGTACTATGTTCTTCGTGTTTCACTGTTGCAGTCATTACATTTGGGTAGATTCCCAAAGCTATGGTAGGGTGGAGGGATTAGGACCAACTATAAGGCCCTGCAGGACAGCAGTGGCAAAGCCAGCTCAGGATTTAGAGAAAAAAGGTAAATGGTAATGTTTGGTGAACGTATGAACTGAGCTCCAGGTAGCAGCTTCTAGAATGTCCCTGGTAGGAGCACCTCTGAGAAAGGCTGTAGATGTAGATGCAGCCCTGGTGGAATGGGATCTGATCCCCTGGGGGATAGTTTTTTCCATGGTGCCTATAGCAGAAACTAATACAATGGCTTATCCATTTGGAAATAGTTTGCTTTGAAATAGCCTTTCCCTCTGCCCCTGCAGTAAATGCCACCAGTAGTTGTTCAGATTTTCTTTGAGATTTTGTCCTGTTTAAGTAAAATCTAAGTTGTCTGTGTACATCCAATGAATGCAGAATCTGCTCCCCCTTGTTCTGTGGATTGGGAAAGAAAGTTGGCAAATGAATGGTCTGATTAAGAGCCACACTGGGTACCACCTTAGGCATGAAGGATTGATTGTTCCTGAGAGATACCCTGTCCGCATGAAAAATGATGAAAAGTTCCTCTGCCATAAGAGCCTGTAATTCAGAAATCCTTCTAGCTGAAGTGACTGCTAAAAGGAAAGCTGTTTTCCAGGAGAGAAATTTTAAGTCTGCAGAAGCAGCTGGCTTGAAAGGAGGGAGAATGAGTTTTTCCAATACAAAACTGAGGTCCCAGGCAAGGGTTGGAGCTCTCCTGGGTGGTCTCAAGTTTTTGGCCCCTCTGAGATACTGCTTTAGCAGAGGATGAGAGAAGAGGGGAGGTTCTGTGTTGTAATGAGCTGAAATGGCTAAGGCATGGATTTTTATGGAAGAAAAGGACAGGCCCTTGTGAAGCATCTCAGTTAAGTATTGTAAAATCAGAGGAATATTAGGCACTGCTGTGCTTATCCCTTGAGACTGATTTCAGGCACAGAATTATTTCATTTATCAGCATAAGATGTTCTAGTACTAGGCCTTCTTGCCTCCAAAATGACATCCATCACAGGTTTGCTGAGGGATGCTAAGGGTGAATTTAGGTGATTAGCCACACTGCAAGATTCAAAGTTTGGAGCTGAGTGTGCAGAACTTGGTTGTTCTGCTGAGACAGTAAGTAAGATGTCCGAGACAGGTGCCACAGTGGATGGTGTGACATGTTGCGCAGGAGTAGGTACCAGTGTGGAGCAATCAAAATCATTTTTGGTTTGTCCTGTTTGATTTTTAATAGAACTTTGGAGAGGAGAGGCAGAGGGGGAAAGGCATAGACTGATAGATTTTTCCAGCTGAAGGATACAGCATTCACTTTCCAGGCTTTTTTGTGAGGAGGTCTTGTGCAGAATTTGTCCAACTGATAGTTCTGGGGTGAGGCAAAAAGATCTACATCTGGACTCCCCCAATTGCGTGTCAACATGTTGAAAATCCGTGGTTCCAGTTTCCATTTGTGTGGGTCCATGAGATTTCTGTTTAGTTCGTCTGCCAGAGTATTCAGCTTTCCTGGCAGGAATTGAGCTTGCAGTTGTACTTGATAGGTCAAGGCCGTGTTCCACAATGCCATGGCTAGTCTGCAAAGGGGGTAGGAGTATGTACCACATAACCATGGTGTTGTCTGTCTTTATCATTAATTGTCCTGGATGAAGGTAGTCCTTGAAGGCTGTCACTGCATTCTGTACAGCTAGCATTTCTTTTTGATTGATATGAAGGTGCATTTGATTTGGGCTCCATTTGCCCTGAATGCACTTCCCTGCCAGATGTGCCCCCCAAGCATAGTCTGATGCGTCTGTAGTTAGGGTTTGGGTGGCAGGGGGTGGTATGAATGGCAGTCTCTTGTTTTGGTGGCAGGCCTCTGCCCACCACAGGAACTCTAGTTGCAGGCAAGGTATGACAGGAATCATTGTTTCCAGGCTGTGACAATGCTGACTCCATAGACTTTTTAAGTACCACTGAAGTTTCCTCATATGCAGTCTTGCATATGGAATTAGAAGAATGCAGGAGGCCATGAACCCCAAGGCTTGTAGTATTTGCCTTGCAGAAAGCAGGGTTTTTGTGGCCACCTGTTTGAAGTAAGTCTCCAAATGAATTTGCTTCTCTGGTGTAAGGAAAGCCATCTGGGGAGTTGAAATCAAGCTTGCACCCAGGAATGTAATTTTTTGAGAGGGTACCAGTTGTGATTTCTTTTCGTTTATAGTGTACCCTAGACAAGATAGAACCCTTTTTACAAATGCCAGATGGTTTAGAAGTGTGTCCTTGTTTTCTGCCTGAATTAGGCAATCATCCAGGTATGGATATATTTGAATATTTCTTTGCCTGCAAAATGCAATTACTGGAGCCATGCACTTTGTAAAGACCCTGGGCGCAGTAGATAAGCCAAAGGGCAGTGCAGAGAACTGGTAATGCAAGTAGCCTGCTTTGAAGCGGAGGTATCTTCTGCAAGATTCCCTGACTGGGATATGCAGGTAAGCCTCTTTTAAATCTAGAGTTGCCAACCAGGCATCTTTGCCTAGCATAGGAAGTAACTGGTGAAGAGTCAGCATCTTGAATTTTGGAATGTCCAGAAAGGTGTTTAGAGTAGATAAGTCCAGAATTGGACGCCATGATTTGTCTTTTCTGGGTACCAGGAAAAGTCTTGAATAGAAACCTTGTCCCTTTTCCTCTTCTGGAACTGGTTGAATAGCCCCCATGTTCATGAGGGAAAGTACTTGTTTCTGGGCCTCTGCCCACTGATTTGGGGGCAGGTCTGGCCATCCGTTTGGAATTGGTAACGTGTGGAAATGAAATCTCTATCCCTGGGATACTATATTTAAAACCCATTTGTCCTGGGTTATAAGTTGCCAGTTTCTCGCATGAAGAGCCAGTTTCCCCCCCAAAGGGGTGGCTAAAAGGGAAGTGCTTGGTAAGTGTAAAGGGAAGTCATTGACACTGCTTACCATAGGGAGGTGTCTTGCTGCTTCCAGATTTGGAGGAGGAGGCACCCCATTGCTTTGTTCTAAAAATCCCTTGTGACTGAAACCTGGAGCCTTTGGAATGTCTGGGTTTGACTTGAGTGGCTCTCGAAGGTACTGGAAAGGACCAGTTCTTAGTAGGCCAGTGCCTACTAAATCTTGGAGGTTGCACTTTAAGAAATCTTTCACAGTTTACATAGATTTAGCTTTATCTTCATCTTTTTTAAAACTTCTTCAGCCTTATTACCAAAGAGACGGTCCTGTTGTAAAGGAGCATCCAACAATTTTGCTTTAACATGATCAGTCAGATTTTGCTCTTTGAGCCAAGCATGCCTTCTTAGCACAGACCCAGTTACAGCAGCCCTGCAAGAGGCCTCCAAAGAATCTAAACCACATTGCAAAGTATGTTTTCCTACTTGTTCAGCTGAATGCAATAAATCCTGTAAATCTTTATTTTCCACACAGTCAGAAATTAACATAATTTTCTGTTTAAGCAGTCCCATGATATGCTGTTGATATTTTAGCATATGAAATTGACAGTTTAAAGCCCTGATTGCCAAGGTTGCAGAAGTGTAAACCTTCTTACCCCATCTATCCAGCGCCCTGGAATCTCTATCAGAAGGAGTAGGATTTTTAGCAGTAGAAGCCTGAATGCCCTTGGGACCCTGAGAAATGGTTTCAGGATCTGCAATAGGATTTTTGAAAAGGAATTTGTGGGAGTCAGGAACCCTGTAGTATCTGTCTGGCTTACATGGTGCCGGAGGCAGAGAATCAGGAGCCAAACTAGATTCTGAAAAAACATCATCAACAATGTCTAGAACAGGAGGTGTAGCCAAAGGCCTATGCTGAGGAAGAAGAAGAAAATCCCTAAGTCTCACTTTAGATTCAGAGAAATCCTGACTTTCCCAGTGGAAATGTTCCCTTAAGGTATGTAAAGTTTCCACAAAAGAAAAATCCTCAGGGGGAGAAGCAGAAGGAATGAAATCTTCTGCATCAGAGTCCTCATAAGTAGGTAGAGACAATTCCTGTTCATTAGAAGAGTCAGAAGAAATAGAATCCTGTTCAGAAGATTCATAATCAATGTCTTGCTTAGGCCTCTTAGAAGGGGGGAGGGGTTGGCTACCCCTGATCAGAGTAATTAAATCTTCAGCCATTTTTGATCATTTGTTTTTTAGGCATCGGGGCCTGCACATGTGGCCCAGTCGTCGGTTTTTTAGGCATAGGTCTAGATTCTGGCCTTAGTTTTGACGATGGCGTCGGTCTAATATACACATCTGCAGGCCTGAAAACACCCTCAGAAGCCGGTGCTGCACAGCGACTCCGGACCCATCTATGGTAGAGACATCTGCGGGTTCCATAATTGAAGCATCTCGCGGCATACCGGACTCTGAATGGGTCTCAGTAGAGGCCTGCGAATCAGAAGTAGCGGGTATCAGGGGCTGCGAAAGTGCCTCACTGAGTACCGGCGAACTGGTGACTGGCTTAGGAGAAGCGTTGTCGGCAGTTTTGGACGTCAATGGCCTGTCTCTTGTCTTTTTCTTTGCGTTTTGTTAGGTGTTCCGGTAGTCGGATTGCTAACCGACGACATTTCTGGATAATTAAAGCGTGAGCCAAAATATTTAAGCAAAAATGTACCAACGTTTGATAGTGCATTGATTAAATTTAGCACAAAACCAACAGTAAGGTACGTTGTGGTCAGGGCCTAGGCAAGGAATACAATACAAATGAAAATCCTTATGAGGTATTTGCTTTCCACAAGTAATGCAATTATTAACTTTTACTGACATCGGTAAGGAGCAAGAAAAAGTTTCCGCAATGGGGTACTTAGCTTTTTAGATGAAGACTTCGGTTCTGAAATTCAAAAACGAAAATTTCAGGAGTCGGCCGACCGGCACTTGCAAACTGCTTCTGCTTCGGGCACCGCGCGGCAAGAAAGACTGATGTAATGGCGTCGGCTGCATGTTTTATACCCCTGAAGACCTGACATCATGGAAGAAGGGACAGCAACTGACGCAGGACCCAAGACTTTGTTAATTAGGCCGACTGAGGGCAACCTGCCAGCAGATTACCCAAATGTAATGACTGCAACAGTGAAACATGAAGAACATCAGCTCTTGTACTCACTTTCCTCACTTATCTAGAGGAAAATAGTTTTTTATTCAGGCATGTCTAAGGGTCAGCTCCCAGTGTTCTCTCCTGTATATCTGATGAATCTGGGCATCTTGAGGCAATGTAGAAATTGCCTCATGTACACAGACAACCCTCTCCTCCTACCACCCAACACTACAACCTGTGAGAGATGCACTTATCTAGCCAAACTGAAGGTAAAGCTCCCTCCAACCAAGACTGAACTTGACAGTCATGAGGAGAAGGTAAACATTTGCACCACACCACACTCATCACATAGTCTCACTAAATCTACTCCACCAAAATCTGCACATAGTAACACAAAAACATTCGTGGAGGCTCTCAATAATAATCTGTCCTAGCAACAGAGACCTCCAAAGCAGAAACGCAAGCAACCTCCATCCCCCAACACAACCCAAATGACACATAGCCCACAGACTCAGTGTGCCACTCAACCACAGCCAATAAGGCAAAACGTACCCAACACACTAGTCATAGGTGACTCTATAGTCAGGCACACTGATGTCCGACTCACCAGGCTAAACAAGGAGAAGGCTACTGTCAGCTGCCGGTCGGGTGACAGGATCCGCCACATAACCCATGCACTCAGGTCACTCCACAACAAGTACAAATATGACTCTGTCATTGTCCATGTTGGTGTGAATGACCTGAGATGTACCTTCCTGGACTACATGAAGAGAGACATGGAAGAGCACTCCGATCTTGTAGCCCAAGCAGGTATGATCCTAGTCCTGAGTAGCATTCTGCCATCACCCAGAATGATAGTGAGTACAAGGACAAAATGATTGACTTCAACAATTGGCTAAGCTTCTGCTGTCATTCTAAGGGGATCCAGTATCTGTCTGCTTGGGATGACATGGTAGACAGACCACTATGCTTTGCCACAGATGGCCTGCACCTGTCGTCTCTGGGATACCGGATACTGGCTAATGCTCTTGCTGCCCTATGGTGCCTTTTCTAGGCAAGGTTCAAATAACAAATTCACCACCGTAACAGGAACAGGCAAGCAAAAACTGAGGGTAATGCTACTTAATGCTAGAAGTCTAAATTTCAAAATGCACACACTCGAGGCACTCCTTAAAGTGGAGGACATCAATATCTGTGCAGTGACTGAGACCTGGCTCAGGACTCCAGAGAGCACCACTGCACTACCAGGCTATAACTCATACCACACTTTTCGGCCATGTAACCTGGACCGAAACACCAAAGGTGGAGGTGTGTCCATATTCATTAAGGATATCCAAACCTCCAGGCTAGTCGTTCAGCATAATGCATCCAAAGTTATCCAAGTGCAACTAACTCTGGGCAAAACCGCAATCCAAATTGTAGCTTGCTACAGATCCCCCACCATGCCCCAGGATTCCCACTCCTCTTTTCCTGATGTACTGGAAAACATTGGGGTTCAACCAAACACCCTAATAATGGGTGACTTCAACTACCCCACCATTAACTGGGAAAACTACTCGTGTACCAACTCCTTAGCTCAACGCTTTCTGGAATTCATAAACTCCAATGTCCTGGATCAACTTATCCACACCCCCACCAGGGGCAACAATATCATAGACCTAGTCATTACCAACATGAGTGACCGGTATTCCACACCTGAATTCAACTCCTCGTTGGTCCGATCCAACCATAAGCTAATAACACTTGATATCCACATCTCGCCCCACCCCCCATTAAGGAAACCACGGTAAAAAATTTCTCCAAAGCCAACTTCATGCTTCTTAAGACAGAAGTGGTGAACTTCATGACACCCATGCAGATGGACAATACAATTACAACTGCTGAATCCTACACAAATGCACTCTATAAGCACTTACACGAGTGCATGTATTGTGCTATCCCAAACAGAACCAATACACTATCCTCCAAAAAAAGGAAGCCAATCTGGTGGTCCCCTGCCATAAACAAACTGTACAACAGAAGGAAGAAACTGTTGCAAAAGAGAGTAAAATCCCATGAGTGGAGGAGCTCCTTGGTCAGCCTCAGTAAGAAGCTGAGATCCCTTATAAGATCATCCAAAGCTAGCTATGAAAACAAAATCGCCACTAATTTTAAGTACAACCACAAAGCATTCTATAGCTATCCAAAAACAGTCTAATCTTGCGACAGGTTAGCGCTTGAGCCGAATAATAAGAATATAATCAAAAAGTACTGTAGCAGCCAAGCGTGAGCAGGCACAAACCCTTGTTGTGTCAAATCAAATAAGATAGAGTCCAGGCATATAAAATAGAAGTATTTAATCCACAATCAACGAACAGAAAGATAAGCGCTTTCGCAGTAATGCTTCTTCAGATCTATAACAAACTCTTCAAGTGCTTTGACCATATATACTGATCTCAATCAATGTTTAACAGATTAGATAATTGGTAAAAAATTCCACAGAATTTTAAAAAGACAGGAACTGTTGCAGTAAAAATATATATAAACAAGGCTAAAATACAAAGGTACAAATGTATGTTATATTCAAGAAGCATATATAAAAAGCAAATATAAAAAATATATATAAAAAATGTGCTCTTATTGAATAAAAACTGTATATAATATAATATAATAAACAGAAATGTATCAAGTTAAATAACAATGAGGTCATTTAATATTCCTTCTTTGCCTCAATTTTGGTCTAATTGAGGCCATTTCGTTTAAACCACATCCTTTATCTGCTTTTAATAATATAATCCATTCTGTTTCTTTGCCCTCTGTATAAACTTTGATGTCTCCACCTCTTGGGTTAGGGGTAATCACCTCCAGTACTTTGAATAAAAATACATGTTGTATATTATTCATCATGACATGTTTGGCTAAAGCATTATGTATTGTGCCCCTTTTCATATGGTAAACATGTTCCCTCATTCGAGCTCTAAGTGGGCGGTAAGTCTTCCCAACATAGAATGAGGAGCATGACTGACAAATAGCTAAATAAATAACATGTTGTGTCATACAATTAGCCTCAGCAGATATACAAAAACATTTCTGTAAGTCTGGATGGAAAAAGTGAGGTGTACTATCTATAAAGGAACAAAAATTGCAATGCCCACAGGGCTTAGTGCATCCATCTTTCCTATCTCTAAAGCTAGGTGTAGGGTAACAGAGCTTCCTTTTTAAATTGTTTTTGTTCTTATATAAGAACTCAGGTTGATCCCCAACTATTAGTTTAAGGTCATCATCCACGTGTAGGATTTCCCAATGTTTCCTAATAATTTCTCTAAGTTCTAAATGGTCAGATGAAAAATATGTAGAGAATTTGACATGTTGTGAGCGTTCAATGTTCCTATCTGGGACTGTTATAGGTTCATGCGGTCCAAAATAAGGCTCCCCCTTAGTATACCTTAGTTCGTGTATATCATTCAAGTGTGTGTTAATTTCCATGTTGCCATAGCCCCTTGTTAGTAACCTTTCTTTCAGGCCATTTAATTCAGCTTCGAAGCCATCATCTAAGGGATTCAACCTGGATGCTCTGATGGCTGGTCATGAGAGGTCATAATATTCCTAAAGACATGGGGTGGGTGCATACTAGATCTAAGCAGCAGAGTATTACTATGGCAACTCTTCCAATATACACCTGTGTTTATAAGGTTATTTTGGAGTCTTTCAATATACAAGTCTAAGAACTCAATTCTATACAATGAATGTTTCATGGTAAATTTAAGACAAGTTGTCAGGTTGTTCATAATGGTGTACATATTATAGAGTTGATCTAATGAGCCTTTCCACAAAACAAATAAATCATCAACAAAACGTCGATAAAAAATGACATGCTGTTTAAATGTCTCTTCGCAAAATAAAATGTGTTCTTCCCAGTATGCCAGAAACATGTTGGCGTAGCTATTGGCACATGGTGTGCCCATAGCTACGCCATCCTTTTGTTTGTAAATGCTATCATGGAACATGAAAAGATTATTTTCCAGGACTAACTCTAAAAAATGTACAATTAGGTCAATGGTTACAGAAGAATAATTGCTATGCTCTTTTAGATAGTCTGTAACATATGTCAAACCTAACTCATTCGGTATAGCTGTAAAGAGAGACTGTATATCAAACGTGACAAACATGTAATCCATTGTAATCGTTATATCTTTTATACAATCATATCATTCAATTAAAAATTGTTTAGAGTCCCTTAAAACTACCTTATTGTTGTTCAATACAGATCTAAGGTGCTTCTCAATATATACAGATAGGTGCTCTGTTACCCAGCCTCGACCTGAAACTATTGGTCTCATAGGAGGATTTTCCGGGTCTTTATGTATTTTTGGAAGACCATGTATGACTGGTATAGTCGGATATAGGATAGTAAGATATCCATATAGATCGTTGTCTATTAGTTGACCCATATATATGTGTTTTCACCATGCCTAGTCAAGGCAAGGACTACCCAGAACTTCAGAACTTTTAGCTCAATGGCACCGACTAAACATAGAGGTGAGTCGCAAATACTTAAGACTCTTGATTGACTTTTTTAGACCAGAAGAGTCTAAGCTAACTGATGATATCACAGGAAAACAACGTTTACTGTTTAATGATTTTCCAACTCGAATTGTATCGCCACTATTTGAAAATATGTTAGATAGTGTGTCAGCTTTCGAACGAAAGCTTTTACAGCAGAAACGCCACAAAGTTATGAGAGATACAAATGATTTTGAAAAAGGTCATGTCTTCATGTGGCCCAGATTTAACTCTAATGAAGCCACTACTTTACCAACAGAAAAAGCTTGTAACAATTTTGGAGTAGTGAATCAGGATAAGCCTGTTAATAGGAACTCAAATAATAATGCTAATTCATTAGAGAAAACAGCAAGTATGAATTGTGTGGTTACTGAAACTGAGACTGACGAAATTTGTCAGCCTGAACGCACTAGTAAGAGTCATATTGATATTCCTAATATACATGATAATGTTTTAACCACTGATCACAGCAATGATTCCACAGATGTTATACATCTAGTGCATACTACAAATGCTAATTTATACCCGGAGGTACAGGTTGTCAAGGGTAAAACCACTCAATTACATGATAAATCTATGCAACCACAGCACAACAGTGAATCAACTACCACACAATTAGGGTCTACCTCCAATGAACACCCTCAGTTGTCTTTTCCCCTGCCGGTGAGAATGGAGAAAGGTATGTATCGTTCCCGCTCCATGAGCAGGGGGAGACAGAAGAGGAAATTCTCGGAGGAGTATACACCTCAGAAGACTCTGAGGAAAATGCGGACAGGCAAACGCTAGTCCACAATATATCTAATACTACACTGACTAAAGATGAAGTTCTACTATTAAATAAAGGTTTAAATTTCATCCCTAGATGTCAGAGTCAGTTAACTGATCCTGTTATGGATCTCAGGTTATTCTGCAGAAATGTTATGTTAAAATTCATATACAAAGATTCTACTAATAGAAATACAGAGTTTAAATTTAAGAATTTAAGTGAATTCATACCCTCAAATCACCCCCTAGTTGAAGCCTACCTGAAACTCACTGAGGAAGAATTACATAGTTACTATGGTAATAGAATGAACAATAAATCATACCATAGGAGAGATAATCTTACAAATAGAGAAAGAGTAAGCCTTAAGAAATTACAGGATGATCCAAATATCATTGTTAGACCTGCTGATAAGGGTGGCAAAATAGTCGTTATGGATACGTCTGATTACATCGATAGGATGATATCTATGTTAAATGATGACTTCTATGAACAAGTTTCAGTACAGAACATAGAGCATACTATTAGATATGTACAAGATACAATATGTGATATATATATGGGTCAACTAATAGACAAAGATCTATATGGATATCTTACTATCCTATATCCGACTATACCAGTCATACATGGTCTTCCAAAAATACATAAAGACCCGGAAAATCCTCCTATGAGACCAATAGTTTCAGGTCGAGGCTGGGTAACAGAGCACCTATCTGTATATATTGAGAAGCACCTTAGATCTGTATTGAACAACAATAAGGTAGTTTTAAGGGACTCTAAACAATTTTTAATTGAATTATATGATTGTATAAAAGATATAACGATTACAATGGATGACATGTTTGTTACGTTTGATATACAGTCTCTCTTTACAGTTATACCGAATGAGTTAGGTTTGACATATGTTACAGACTATCTAAAAGAGCATAGCAATTATTCTTCTGTAACCATTGACCTAATTGTACATTTTTTAGAGTTAGTCCTGGAAAATAATCTTTTCATGTTCCATGATAGCATTTACAAACAAAAGGATGGCGTAGCTATGGGCACACCATGTGCCAATAGCTACGCCAACATGTTTCTGGCATGCTGGGAAGAACACATTTTATTTTGCGAAGAGACATTTAAACAGCATGTCATTTTTTATCGACGTTTTATTGATGATTTATTTGTTTTGT
This sequence comes from Protopterus annectens, assembly GCF_019279795.1. NCBI lineage: Eukaryota > Metazoa > Chordata > Ceratodontiformes > Protopteridae > Protopterus > Protopterus annectens. The sequence goes on along the minus strand of NC_056737.1, from coordinate 382,817,383 downwards.
GGAAAGGCTCATTAGATCAACTCTATAATATGTACACCATTATGAACAACCTGACAACTTGTCTTAAATTTACCATGAAACATTCATTGTATAGAATTGAGTTCTTAGACTTGTATATTGAAAGACTCCAAAATAACCTTATAAACACAGGTGTATATCGGAAGAGTTGCCATAGTAATACTCTGCTGCTTAGATCTAGTATGCACCCACCCCATGTCTTTAGGAATATTATGAGAGGCCAAGCCATCAGAGCATCCAGGTTGAATCCCTTAGATGATGGCTTCGAAGCTGAATTAAATGGCCTGAAAGAAAGGTTACTAACAAGGGGCTATGGCAACATGGAAATTAACACACACTTGAATGATATACACGAACTAAGGTATACTAAGGGGGAGCCTTATTTTGGACCGCATGAACCTATAACAGTCCCAGATAGGAACATTGAACGCTCACAACATGTCAAATTCTCTACATATTTTTCATCTGACCATTTAGAACTTAGAGAAATTATTAGGAAACATTGGGAAATCCTACACATGGATGTTGACCTTAAACTAATAGTTGGGGATCAACCTGAGTTCTTATATAAGAACAAAAACAATTTAAAAAGGAAGCTCTGTTACCCTACACCTAGCTTTAGAGATAGGAAAGATGGATGCACTAAGCCCTGTGGGCATTGCAATTTTTGTTCCTTTATAGATAGTACACCTCACTTTTTCCATCCAGACTTACAGAAATGTTTTTGTATATCTGCTGAGGCTAATTGTATGACACAACATGTTATTTATTTAGCTATTTGTCAGTCATGCTCCTCATTCTATGTTGGGAAGACTAACCGCCCACTTAGAGATTGAATGAGGGAACATGTTTACCATATGAAAAGGGGCACAATACATAATGCTTTAGCTAAACATGTCATGATGAATAATACACAACATGTATTTTTATTCAAAGAACTGGAGGTGATTACCCCTAACCCAAGAGGTGGAGACATCAAAGTTTATACAGAGGGCAAAGAAACAGAATGGATTACATTATTAAAAGCAGATAAAGGATGTGGTTTAAACGAAAGGGCCTCAATTAGACCAAAATTGAGGCAAAGAAGGAATGTTAAATGACCTCATTGTTATTTAACTTGATACATTTCTGTTTATTATATTATATTATATACAGTTTTTATTCAATAAGAGCACATTTTTTATATATATTTTTTATATTTGCTTTTTATATATGCTTCTTGAATATAACATACATTTGTACCTTTGTATTTTAGCCTTGTTTATATATATTTTTACTGCAACAGTTCCTGTCTTTTTAAAATTCTGTGGAATATTTTACCAATTATCTAATCTGTTAAACATTGATTGTGATCAGTATATATGGTCAAAGCACTTGAAGAGTTTGTTATAGATCTGAAGAAGCATTACTGTGAAAGCGCTTATCTTTCTGTTCGTTGATTGTGGATTAAATACTTCTATTTTATATGCCTGGACTCTATCTTATTTGATTTGACACAACAAGGGTTTGTGCCTGCTCACGCTTGGCTGCTACAGTACTTTTTGATTCTATAGCTATGTCAAGAATCTCGATGGCAACACCCAGATCTGCTCTGAGTTGCAGCACAACAGCACGAAAATTACAGAACCAACTGATATTGCCAACATCCTGGCAGATAGGTTCAGTGCTAACTTTACACCCCCACCCCCTAAAGGGCCCATATCTATACAGGAAGAATGCAGAGTCCCAGTAATCACAACTACGCAGGTAAAAGCTGCACTCTCTAAAGCCAAAAACACAGCATCCATGGGACCGGACAACATCCCAGGCTACATTTTACATGAACTTCAGAACGAACTGGCTCCCCACTTAAGCACCATGTTCAATAATAGCCTTGCATCAGGCTTTGCACCCACTGAACAGCGCACAGCAACAGTTATCCCACTCCACAAAGGGGGAGCCACCACTGATCCGGGAACTATCGACCTATAAGCCTGACGAGCCTGGTCTGCAAGGCCATGAAACGTATCATTATGGAAGTCATAAACAAAGACATTGGTAACCTCCAAACTCTGGATCCCACCCAGTTCGGGTTTGTGAATGGCAGATCATACCTCCTGAACCTGATCGACTTCTTTGAGGCAGTCACCAAAGCCGTACATGAGGGTAAGGTGGTTCACACAGCCTATCTTGACCTCGCGAAGGCTTTCAACACCATCCCCCATTCTAGAATTATAGCTAAACTCACTAAACTAGGTATAAATCCCTACGTCACAAGATGGGTTGCCAACTGGCTCACTGACAGAACCCACACTGTAAAAGTTGCAGACTCCAAATCTGACCTCAAAGCAGTGACAAGTGGAGTACCACAGGGTTCCACCTAGGACCTCTCCTGTTTGGTATCTACTTCTCTGAAGTACAGGCTAACACAGAAGGCCTCTGGCTACCGAAGTTTGTAGATGACTGCAAACTAGGAGCCACAGTCAAGTCCCCAAATGATGTGGACATCCTACAGAAGGGCCTCGCTGAGACAGATGCCTGGTGTCAGAGCTATGGCCTCAAGCTCAACACCAAAAAGTGCAGTGTCATCCCCTTTGGTAAAAACTCTGTACCCATGAACTGCCACATAGGCAGCAATCTACTTAACACCGAATGTGTGATGAGACGTTGGGACTCAGGTGGACAGTAGTGTCTCCTTTGATACTCACATTGCCACAGTAGTCAGGAAGTCCTTCTACGTGGCAAACCTCATCTTAAAAGGGTTCTCATCCAGGAAAAAAGAGGTCATTGTTCCTCTCTACTCGACACTCATTAGACCCATTATAGGGTCCAACGCCCCTTTTGGAATGTACCTCACAAGACATCTGCAGCAGCTGGAAAGGCCACAGAAGTACCTCACAAAGAGGATTATTGGCCTCAAACAAATGCCCTACACTGACCGCCTCAAAAAAATTCAGCTTTACTCTGTAGCATATCGACTACTCTGAGGTGATCTCTGCCTGACATATAAAGCTATGTCGACCCCAGAGCTGTTGGACATGCTACACCTAAAGGAATCCCAATCCCTCCGAGCTACACGCTCTAGGGACCTAAACCTTGTCACCACAATAAACAGGGCATGCTGGAGGGATAGATTTCTGTCCCAGAGACTTCCCATACTCTGGAACAGGCTACCCATCTATGTCAAGCAAAGTTCTTCATTAGCACTCTTCAAGAAAAATCTTGATGAGTGGATGGGAAATAGGAAATACACCCCGGGGATCACTTCTGTCTCTCTGCTCGACAATGGCACATGAAAATAACTTTCTTGGGTGGCGTAAGCCAGGGAACCTTGTTGGCTAGGCTTACGTAGGCCATTGGGCCGATAGCCTAGTACCTACCCATGAACCTATTTGATAAAATAAAAATCACTAAAATGCTAGAAAGCTCACAAGTACCAGCTGGGTAGGAGGGAAGAGAAGGAGACTCTGACAAAGGTTTAGTGCTACCCCCACCCACCCCAGAACATGCCAAGGAAGGAACCAGTACATGCTAAGACATACTAAAATCCCTTGTGGCTAGGTTCTCAGATGGAAATACTACTTCATATGCCTATGAAGGTATAAGCATAGGTGGGACAAATACCTGAACAAGAACTTGGACCAGAGGTTGGATGAACTCGAGCTTCTCTAAGACCAGAACTTTAAAGAATGAGTATTTATTAGAATGTTTAACACACTGACAATGTGTGTTACTAACCACCACAAAGTGTTTACAGTTACTGTTTCCAAAAACTGAAGTATATGAGAAGCAACTTTTTGTAACTTGTCATTAGTATACTGAAAGATACAAACCCCTAATACTACATTCCTTTTTTCTAGCTATAAAATAAGCTTATTTTACATACATTCTGTGAGGTAACATGAATTATTTACAATGAACATTTAAAAGTGCTAACTTTACCCTAAGCCTACATGGGCTTTAAACACAAAAGTTTTGTACACATTCAAAAGACACTAACAAATGCAGATTGTTTTTTCCATGGTCTGCCAACCTTTGAGAATTTAATGAGGCTGTTATCTCTATACATCTGTTCTTCTTCTTACAAGAGTTTTTGCTGATCTACAACTTATCTTGGAGGCATGACTGAAGGAGCCTCTCTTGGCAACTTTTTTAAGCATTTTTACTGCTGCCACAGAAAACACAAATCAGCAAAACAAACACACACAAAGACATACTCTTTTCAATTCCATTCAAATTGAAGACATACACTAACATATCATTCAAGTTTTATAAGATTCTCTTACACTCCAATGATTCAACACTGTTCCAGTATGCAAGTCTACAAAGAATATTTCAGTCTGTTTCCAACTACTTTTGTTATACATTCGGAATACATCCTTAGATATGTCATGTCCTTAATTCCCTCTAAACAAAAATGGATATCTCCTTCCATAATTAAATCTTTTCCTTCTTTCATTTCTGTTTTAGATATTAATCACTTCTATCCAGATGCTATTTTAACCTATCCAGACATCATTCACAATGTTTAACTGCTGTTTCCCTCAAATACTTTCAGCCAATTGGAACAGCAAGTTTTACCCATTGTGCACTTCCAAAATGTTCCCACTCTTTAAACTATCTTTTTTTATCTACAACATTTCATCTTAACTGTTCCTTCCAGCTAACTACTTACAAGTGCCCTTTAATTTTTCAGTCAGCCCTATGACCTAAGTTAAATCATGAGTATATACATTCTTCATGATCAATAAACTAATTAATTTACAAATTTAAGTACAGTCACCTATTCCTCTTACCTCCTGTATCAACATCACAAGTATTATACCTATTCACTTTACTTTACATTTTAGCTGGTTATGTGCTCCTGCTCAACCACCACATTCTTCCCCTCATCCCCATCAAAATTCAAACAGGAGAGAATGGGTCATTGGTGCCTTATTGTACCAATTCCTTAACACTAATAAACATATTTTCTCAGTCTTTAATACATAAGCAACATAAAAATTGTTACATACATCTTCTAAAATGGATTAACTATAATTTTTTCATAATATTTTTTTCCATACCATTACTCAGCTCCACACTATCATACATAAAATCACCAGCTTCAACTGTTCCTTCTACCTAATCACCAAGTTCCATGTTTCACTTCATTCACTGACCTTACCAGCATCATCTTCCATTTCTTAGTAGCCCACATTACCTTCAGCTATTCTTATCCAACTTTCATTTTCATCCTGTTCAATTCCAGCAGGAAAGCTGCATAATTATCTAGGGTGGATGAGCAAAGGTAGAGCATAAACTTCAAGAGTACTGCTAGCAATTCAGTAGAAATTAAATAATTAATTTACATGCTTCTCACATAAGGACATCAGACAGCTAATAGCAAGCTTTCATATCTTGTTCTTCACCTAAATCCAGTCCACCCCCAAAATATTGCACTAAACTACAAAAGCACTTAGTTAAACATTACCACATGCCAGTCTATGCTGCAGTCAAGATAAATTTAACAAAACCTTATCAGAGCTACTAAAGAAGCATATGAACTTAGGCTGCCTCTGAATCCAAAAGATAATTATACATCCTTGTTTAGCTATGCTAATAAAGCTACAGAAAAAGTACCCTACATTGCTAAGAAAATATTCATAATGGGATCTCCTATTCTGACCCAAATGACACTGCCAATATCTTTGCAAATAAATTTAGTTCCAGCATCACCCCTGAGACATCTATTCAAAACCTAAAACATCTAAATCCCTTAATCCCTCAAGTACCTCTAAAGATCACTTATTGAAAGTGCTAAACAAGATGTAAAATACTTCCTCTGTAGGACCTGATCATATACTTGATTGCTTAATTAGTGGTGTTAAACATGCCCTTGCATCCTGGTTTTGTCTCTGATGAGTGACGTACAAAAGAGTGTGATGCCCCTGTATAAGGGTGGCCTTGAAACAGACCGAGGTAATGATAGATCTATTAGCCTTAGAAGCTTTATCTGCAAAGCCATGGAGTATATTATAATCGTGATAAAGATTCTTGTTAGATTTAACCATCAACAGTTTGACTTTGTGAGATCCTGTCTATTTAATCTGGTAAATTTCTTTTAAAAGGTTTCAGAAGCTGTAGCAGGTGGCCATTAAGTGCACGTAGCATGTCTCGATCTGGTCAAGGCCTTTGTCACCATTCTCCATACTGGCATCATACAAAAGCGAAATGCTTTAAAAATTGACCCATACATGGTAAGAGGGATAGTAAACTGGCTGAAAGACAAAGCCCACAGAGTGAGAGTTGTAGGTACCTCATCAGAAAGTATGAAAGTGACCACTGGTGTCCCTCAGAGCTCAGTGCTGTGACCCTCCTTTTTGTATTTACTTTTCAGATATCCTAGAAACAGCCAAGACGTCTGGCTAACAAAATTTAGAGAGGACTACACACCAGAGAGGTTGTTAAGCCTCCCTATGACACCCACACAATCTAGAATTAACTTTCCTCAGTGCAATACATTGATCTCAAACTAAATGCTAAAAAGTGTAGTATCATCACGTTTGATAGACAGTGCCTACCCTCATCATATTGTCTAAACACACCTCTATAAAATGAAAATATACTTACAGACCTAGGTAGTTGGGTTCACTGCTCCCTCTGTTTTGACCAGCATGTCACAATGGTTGTCAGGAAATCCTTTTATTAGCCCAGCTAATTGCTAAAGGAATATCATCAAGGTCTAAAGAGGTAATCACTACCTTATACTCAGAATTGATCAGGCATATTATCAAGTACAATACTTGTTCAGAATGTATTTCACGTCACATATCAAACAATTAGAAAGACTCAAAGTTCCTTACCAAAAGATCAAACACCTAAAGTCCCTGAGCTACCAAAAGAGGCCGAAGGTCTACTCTTTTATTCAGTTTTATATAGACGATTGAGGGGAGGTCTGCTTGCCCTCCATCTGCCTACTAAATAATCTTTTTTTCACTTAGATGTGAAAGTTAAAGCCTTCCCCCTCCCAGCTCCTCAAGCTGCTTCGGCACATTAACCACAACACCTTAAAATACTCTATTCCTTTCATCTCTCCCTACTGTTGTCTGCATTTCTACTCAGCTCAACAATCCTTATTTAAGGCATTAACACCCAACTGTCTTATCCTACCCTTCAGTCCTCATTTCACATTTCCTATCCTAACTGCACCTACACTCTACTCTTGTTTGTTTATGATATATATAAAACTCACTTTATTGCAAATTCCCAAACAGCAACCAGTTATGACTGATGTTACCTCACCCACGTTAGTCGATGCCCTGAATTTACACAATTGTGATCATTCTTCACAAATACAGACTTATACGTGCATGTCTAAACCACTTAAAAGTCAGCTTATTCTTATATTAGTTGAGCACACACTTACCACATACTGTAAAGCCAAATAATGCTAAAGTTAATTACACAAAATTATTTCCACCCTACTTTGTAAATCATCTGTCTTTTAACTTACTGTTAAATCATTACTATCTTCTAAATGCAGTTATGTTTTGAATGAAAAATCCAGAGGTGCAATCCACTCACAGTGTAACTTTACATGTTAAATATCCTTGCATCTACTGAGCTTCATAAAATGAACTGTACACATCTGACATTTTTATCTTACTGCCAATAGTTACCATTTCTATTTATCACCAACAATATTTTTGCATGTTTTCTTTCTACTGCATACAATTTTCTGCTAGTGATGTATGTTGTGCACTTGTAGTATTTATTAAAAATCATGTTTACTTTACTTGTATTATTCTTGGACTATATCAGAAACAAAGGTAATCAGGCCAGGTTACTCAAAGTATGTATAAATAAATAAATAAGTACAATATACCTAATTGACATTAAGTATGATTATATCCCTAGAAAAATTTAAACAAGGCCATTAAACAGGAAAGAAACCTGCAGAATACCGCAAAAGTCAAAAGTAAGAACACACTAAACATACTAAGTGATCTGCTTCATAGGACGAGACCTTGAAAAAAATCAGATGTGTATCCTGGGGTTTACCAATTATTTTTATAAACTATCTCTCAAAGGACAAGAACTCATTTCTGAAAAACAATTAAAGGCAAAATAGCAGATAACTCCAAAAATGCTGGATGCAGGAAGAAAACAGCTCGTACAAGTGGACCAGAAAGTTTTAATAATAAGACAAATATAAGATGCACAATTGCATGTACAAACGTTAAGCGCTTTCAACTGAAGATAGCTCAGTCTTCATCAGAACAACGAACCTCCATTAAAACCACATATATATAGTCGGTCGGTTGCTTGTTACATGAATTTGAAAATTGCGCCAAAAATCTTAAAATGGCAATACAATATATTCCTTATATAAAAATAGCAGATAATGCATCAGCTTTGAAATACACTTGTAGAAGAATTATATCCATAAAGGATTTAATTCTAAAATATAAATAAATGTATCCAGTCTTCCTGTTAGATCAACAGTGAAGTCATATACAAATTTTCATACAGAGACAGGAAACATCTGATAAAATCCTTTAATTACAGAGCATTTCTCTTCCATGCTTACCATGGCTCATATGCTTGGTGTGTAAAGATAATCCTTATGCAAACTATTCACACCGCTATAGCATTTGTAGCATGTTTAACTTGATTTATTTTATTTCCTAAAAGGACTTGAAACTATCTCAAAGTTCCATAACTTTAAAATGTCCTTTTCAGGATTTATCAAGTGCAAAATAATACCATTTGTAAATAAAGCTAACCTTTCTCGAGTTTCATATCAGCTATATCTTTGAATTTTTGACGAATCCCTTATTTTTATTTACTTATTTTTATTTTTGTCAGTGGCTCTTAATATACAGCAAATAACAGTGGGTTACTCTGTTCAAAAATAGTTTGTCAGACAGGAACCCTCCCACCTTAATTTTGCCTTCCAACCCATCATATATCCTCTTTATTAAACCTGCAAATGCTACCATTGCCCTATTTATAAACTCCGAGCTGACTCTATTGAATGCTTTATCTGCCTCAAGACTTAACGGAAGTAGCAGTATTTCCTTACATTCTGCTTTCCTCTGGATCAGTGTTCGATTAATGTTGTCAAAAGTTTGTCTCCTCGCAACCAAATCCCACTGATTCATAGCTGTCAACATTGGTAACACCTGTGCAGTTCTCTTAGTATAATCTAAACACTAGGTGTCGGAGGCTTGGCAGATAGCACACTTGCCTTTGGTGTTGAGAGATCAGGAGGCTATAGGTTCTATCTGCACACTAGTTAACTGAATTAATTTAGCACTACTGACACTGTAGCACAGCATAAGGGAGTGCTGCATTCCTGAGTGTGTCATCCTTCAAATGAGATGTTAAACCAAGGTCCCATCAGCCCTAGTCAGATGTAAAGTGATTCTATTGTGCTTTAAAAAAAACAAAAGAACAGGGGAAGTTCCTCGGTGACCTGGCCAAACTGCCATAGACAATATGAATACCACCTCTGGTCTACCCTGAAAAGAGGCCACTAGCCTAGTGGGACTAACCCACACAACAAAAGGTTAAATAAATAAATAACTATGTCTATATGATGCCAATAATGAAGGATCTTAAAAGCCATCGCAGCTTTCTAAGATTTTGGTACCCCCTCCCCTTTTTAAAATACTGAAACAAAAACTTCCCAGACCTTTATCATTGTCTTCCCTCAAACCTTGTAAATTTTAAAAGGAATACCATCTCTTCCTGGGTCTATATTATGGTGTCAAAAGATGAAGTAACCAAGCATGTTTTTACTGACACACAAATTTCGACCTCGACAATTGTCGAACAGCCATGTCAGAGAATTTTTTCCCTGGGGAAAAAAATCACTTGGCCCTCATTAAGATTTACCCTTTTCCCCACTGAAGTGTGATCTTGGAGTTGTTATATTTAGTTAGGGGTGTATGGGGGGCAAAGTCCCCCACTATGTAGGGTTTGAAAGTTTGGTTTGTGTGCCTTCGGCTAAGCGCTTTTTTCCCCTGGGGAAAAAACTCGCTGACATGGCCATTCAGCAATTGTAGAGGTTGATAAAGATATGTTCGGTTACTTTGTCTTTCGCCACCATAATAGAGACCCCCTCTTCCTGGCCGCTTCCCTGTTGACTGATTATGCATCACCCTTTTTCTCCCACCTTTTCCTATTGTAACTATTAATTTTTTGAGCCTTATCCTCCTCTAACCTTAGTAAAATTAAATCTTCCATAAATATATCCATTGGTGCCTTTTCTTGATTTCCCCATTTGTCTGCTTTATACAAATTTTCATAAAATGTATAATACATCTCTAATATCCCTATAATATATTGGGTTGTTTTTACTGTCATAGGTTCCCCAAATCTGGCTACAGCTCTCTTACTTTTGTTGCCTAAGTTGTGCTAAAGTCTTTGCACTGCAGAGTTATCAGAAATAATTGCTTAACAGCAACCCTCAGACTCATGTACATTATCCAAATACTCCCTAATTTTCTTTTTTGGACTTTACAGTTGTTCCTATGCTTCTGTGAGATTCCCCTTCTGCTAAACTTTGTCAACCCCTCTAAATAATTCCTGTTATTTCTTTCTTATCTTTCTCTATTAGGTTTTAAAACTGCTTTCCTTTCTCAAGTAATTTCTATCTTCCGTAATATCTCTTCAATCATATCCACTACTTATTCCTTAGGAAAGCACTTTTATCTCACTATTGCATCACCACCCTGCATCTTTATCTTAGTTTGCATTCATGGGCAATCTGATATAGTTATTGGATGGATCTCTCAGTTTTCAATTAAATAAATATAAATAAATACACTCTTTGAAATACAATTTCCATACAGTCTAGCCTTGTTATTCTGTCTTGGGAATTCTGTAAGAGTTCCTGCTATGATATTCACATCTTACGTAAGTATTTTCATATACTTCTTCAGAAATATATCCATTTTTGTTATATTTTCACATCCAGGTCCCCCTCACTACTGCAAGTCAAGTTCTTATCCTCACCTATAAATAAAATGTCCTGCTGAAAGCATACTAATTCTCCCAAAATTCTCCTAAGGTCCATAATAGTAACTTTAAATGGAATACAAATACATACCAGCTTAATCATCCACCCCACCCCTTACTACCACAAATCTGCCATTGCCTTTTTCACCTCTATCACTATTGGAGCCCCATGTTCTTTTTCTTTCTCCCTGATATTCTGTTGAATGTCCATCTTGAAATTGCCTCTATCAACTTTGCACGCTCCTCTCTATTCAAATGCATCTCTTGCAACATTGCTATTTGTGTCCTACACTCCCTTTAGCACTCTGCTTTTTCTCTATAACTGCAAGGCCATTTACAATCCACACTAACAGTGACAAGGCAGTAATTTTGATAAAAACGTTACTGACTCCACATAGTACACATTACAGTTTATTTGATGTACATTTCCCTAACATGTACCTTACATGCACTTACTAATCTTTGTCACACTCATCTTGTTATGTGGTTGCTTCTTCTCTCTGTTTTGATCCTGTCACATTTCCCAAAATTTTCACTTGAATAAAAACACAAGCAAAAGAACTAAATACATTTTAAAACTCCATCAACCCATTTTAACTTGCAGCAAACACACAAAACAGTACTCATTTACCCTTACATATAGCAGAAGTTCCCCAATCAATGGCTAATCCCAGAGACATTACAGATTGTAAAGTTAGGGTTAATCATGCTGAAGTAAATGTTAGAGATGGTTTTCCCATGTTGCACAGATTGCTATTGGTTCTTACCGCATTTAGATTCCCCTTCCAGATGTGAAAAACAATTTGCATGCTTTCAATAACTTTTACTTTTAGCCTTAAAAAGTGCACTTGATTCTCTTAAACTAAATTGTGCACTTACATTATATTTAATATATTAAAGTACAACAGCTGCTGGGGAGACAAATACTTGTATGAGTATTTGCCTCCCAGAGTCCCTAACTATTTTCATTGAACTGCTTGCTAATTTCCCTTAAAAAGTTAACTGTATTACACATTGCACATTTCAAACAACATGCTGTTCAGACCTTTCTTAATAAATTGCTTGCACGTGTAGACTCGTTGTCTACAACTAAATGCATTTGCACATGGAGAAAACAGCTTGCAACTTTGCAAATTTAAGAATGAATCTTTGTACATTTTGCTCAGAACACAGTGGTGAGATCTTTCATGATTAATTGCCTGTAATTCTATGCTCATAGTCTTCAGCTAAAAGCAGGTGGCATTGGAAAAATAAACTACTAATAACTTTGAAAATGCAAGAAATAACTACCATTTTCAAGCCCATTTGCTTAAAAAATCAATTGTCTATTGCTTAAACTAAGGACATTCATGTAGATACCCACTTCTATAGAACAGGGGGGGGGTTGTTTTTCATTCTGCATATAATATAATCAACACGGTTACATCCACCCAGCAGTCAAGATCACATTATATTAACTTTAACTTGCTTCCTTCCAGCATTTATTATCTTGTTACAGTGCAAAGTCTGGCCATATTACAGTTAAGAAAAAAGTGATTTCTTACCTTACTATCACTAGCATACACAGGAGTCAACTTGTTACCACTCCCATAAGAGGGGAAACCATACTGGACCTGATCATCACCAACATGGGGACTCTATGCTCCAGACCAGAAGTGTATCCCTCACTGGTAAGATCAGACCATAAACTAATCTCACTGGATATTCACATCCCGACTCCACCCCTTGCCCTGAAAACCAAAGTGAAAAACTTCTCTAAAGCAAATTTCACACTCCTCTAAACCAAGGTGGAATCCTCCAAAGCCCCCGGGCCTGTGGAAAATACGGCCCAGACCGCAGAATCCTTTATAAACGCATTCTATGAACACCTTCAGGAATGCATGGATCATGCAATCCCAAATAAAACCAAGACCCAATCCTCCAAAGGCAGATGTTCTGTCTGGTGGTCCCAAGCCATAAACAAACTATACAACAGAAGGAGGAAGCTACTACATGATAGAGCAAAATCCCAAAAAGGGAAGGCATCTCTGATCAGTATTAGCAAAAAACTACGGTCACTCATAAAATAGTCTAAGGCCAGCTTCGAGAGAAAAATTGCACAGGACACTAAGGATAATCACAAGGCTTTCTTTAGTTATGTTAGGAACCTGGGTGGCAATTCCCAGATATGCTCAGAATTAGTCCAAAATGACAAAAAATACACTGAACCCACAGACATTGCCAACATCCTAGCTGACAGGTTCAGTGCAAACTTCTCCCCCCCTCCCCACCAAAAGGGCAAATATCTATCCCAGCAGAGTGCTGCCCCCCTGACATCTCAGATGCTCAGGTAAGAGCTGCCCTCTCCAAAGCAAAAAACACAGCATGAATGGGACCAGACGGTGTCCCGGGCTGCGTCCTACATGAACTCCAAGAAGAGCTAAACCCAAACATAAAACTACTGTTCAATCTCATTCTTACTACAGGATATGTACCCAAAGAGTGGCGTACAGCAACAGTGGACCCTCTTCACAAAGGTGGTGCCTCAATGGATCCTGGAAACTATCGCCCCAAAAGCCTGACTAGCTTGGTCTGCAAAGCTATGGAAAGGATCATCATGGACCTTATAAATAAAGATACGGCCCAGACCGCAGAATCCTTTATAAACGCATTCTATGAACACCTTCAGGAATGCATGGATCATGCAATCCCAAATAAAACCAAGACCCAATCCTCCAAAGGCAGATGTTCTGTCTGGTGGACCCCAGCCATAAACAAACTATACAACAGAAGGAGGAAGCTACTACATGATAGAGCAAAATCCCAAAAAGGGAAGGCATCTCTGATCAGTATTAGCAAAAAACTACGGGCACTCATAAAATAGTCTAAGGCCAGCTTCGAGAGAAAAATTGCACAGGACACTAAGGATAATCACAAGGCTTTCTTTAGTTATGTTAGGAACCTGGGTGGCAATTCCCAGATATGCTCAGAATTAGTCCAAAATGACAAAAAATACACTGAACCCACAGACATTGCCAACATCCTAGCTGACAGGTTCAGCGCAAACTTCTCCCCCCCTCCCCACCAAAAGGGCAAATATCTATCCCAGCAGAGTGCTGCCCCCCTGACATCTCAGATGCTCAGGTAAGAGCTGCCCTCTCCAAAGCAAAAAACACAGCATGAATGGGACCAGACGGTGTCCCGGGCTGCGTCCTACATGAACTCCAAGAAGAGCTAAACCCAAACATAAAACTACTGTTCAATCTCATTCTTACTACAGGACATGTACCCAAAGAGTGGCGTACAGCAACAGTGGACCCTCTCCACAAAGGTGGTGCCTCAACGGATCCTGGAAACTATCGCCCCATAAGCCTGACTAGCTTGGTCTGCAAAGCTATGGAAAGGATCATCATGGACCTTATAAATAAAGATATTGGGGACCTACAGACACTGGATCCTACCCAGTTCAGCTTTGTTAAGGGAAGATCCTGCCTCTTAAACCTGGTCGATTTCTTTGAAACAGTCACCAAAGCCATTGACGAGGGGAAGGTGGTCCACACAGCCTACCTGGACCTTGCAAAAGCCTTCGATACAATACCCCACTCGGGCATTATAGATAAGCTCACCAGCTTAAATATAAACCCCTATGTCACTAGATGGGTTGCAAACTGTCTCAAGGACAGAACCCACATGGTTAGAATTGTTGGAGCCATGTCAGACTCCAAACCAGTTACAAGTGGCGTCCCACAAGGCTCAGTCCTGGGACCTCTCTTGTTCGGTATATATTTCTCGGAGGTACAGGCCAACACGGAAGGACTGTGGCTGACCAAGTTCGCAGATGACTGCAAACTGGGCGCCATAATCGACTCTCCAGCCGACACAAGCATCCTCCAAAAGGGCCTCATAGAAACAGACAACTGGTGCCAGAGCCATGGCCTCAAGCTAAACGCCAAAAGTGTATAGTCATCCCCTTTGGCAAAAAAAGTGCCCACAAATTACCACATAGGTGGTAATCCATTAGGTACAGAAGAAGTAATTAGGGACCTGGGGACCCAAGTTGATAGCAATCTCTCATTTGACAACCACGTGGCCAAAGTGGTTAGAAAAACATTTTATATAGCCCACCTAATCATGAAGGGATTCACATCTAGATCAGGGGACGCCATCGTGCCTCTTTACTCATCCCTCATCAGGCCCATAATTGAGTACAATGCCCCTTTTGGGATGTACCTTACCAGACACCTGCAGCAACTGGAAAGACCCCAAAAGTACCTCACCAAGAGGATCAAAGGGCTCAAACAGATGTCATATGCTGCCCGGTTAAAGAAACTCCAGCTCTACTCAGTGGCATACCGCCTGCTCAGAGGCGATCTGTGCCTGACGTATAAAGCCATGTCCAACCCGGAATTAATGGACATGCTGCACCTCAGAAAATCCAAATCCCATCGAGCTACACGCGAGAGAGACTTGAACCTCAGCACTGTAATAAATAGGACATGCTAGAGGAACAGATTCATAACCCAGAGGCTCCCTTCACTCTGGAATAAAGTCCCAGTCCAGGTTAGGCGGAGTCCCTCATTGACTCTCTTCAAGAGGAATCTTGATGAGTGGATGGGAGATCGTAAGTTTACCCCGGGTATCACTTCTGTGTCACTGTTAGACAGAGGCACAGTATACTAACCTCGAAAAAGGGCATAGCAAAATTAATTTAAAATGGGTGGCGAAAGCCAAACACACTCTGGCTAGGCTTATAAATGCCCTAGGGCAGATAGCCTAGTATGAACCTATGAGTCACTGGTAAAACTCCCTCACCTCTCTTGTAAAATAGTTCTGTCTGCATATCATATATAACTCCTTTACAGCATAATATGCATTTTATACCATGATTTTTTTACATAAGTATTAACAGCTTTTTTACTTACAGTTTCATCTGCAGTCCCTTCGGTGTCCTTCTGAACATCAGTGGCAAAGTGGGGGTTGTGCTTTAGAGTCCTCCCATCAATTCAACACACTCAAACTTCATCTTTTTCAGCCACTACTTTTTGCAGACTCACAGTTCATGTGTCTAAACCACATACCTCCCACTTATTCACTATTCTCACATTGTTGTTGGTCGTCGTCCTGATCACTTTGCCCACCTAACACTGGTCTTTGGATCATTTCCTCTGAAACGATGGAAAGGTTCCACTGGCATTCTATGGGCTTTGCTATTGTTAGGGAATAAGAAAGAGTCCCCTTCATCTTGCCTACTTCATTTTTTAGCTTAACTATTTCCTCTTTAGCTTGTTCTGTATCCAAAAATGCCCAAGATTCTCCAGGAAAAAATATTCAGAAGACAGCATGATATAGCAACTTAAATCTCACACCCGATCCTCAACATCTCCTCACTGTTAGGATAAACATACCTCTCTTCTGACTGGTACACAGTGAATATTCATTTTCCACAATCATTCTCGTATCGCAAATTGTTCTCTTACACCACAGTTTTGCCAGTGGCAGCTCTTTCTTCTGATATCATTACATCTTTAATTATATAGATCTTGGCTGATTTCTCGAGGCATACATAATATGACCTTCTTAATTAAAAAATCCTGACATGGAATATCAGTCCAATTCTTTCTTTGTATTTTTATAAAATTAATCAATCTATTCCTTCCAGCTCCTCTAGTATAGCAGAAGCTCTCATGTTTTCTCAGCATGCTCAGTCTTATAACACTACAATTTTTAAATATTTCTTCTTGAAATTGTACAATGCATCTTGGAGCTTTTCTCCCCAGGCCTCCACTGAAAATGGGTCAATTCAGCCCAGTGGACTTCCCCGGTAATCAAACTGCAAATAATAAATAAATAAATAAATAAATAAATAAAAAACATGTTTAACCAGTCCTTTTATTTCAACTTCAGGTTTCTGCAGTTTTATTAGCTCATCGGAATAGCTACTTAAAGATTTTTCTATTTTTTTCTAGCCTTTTATCATTGCACTTTTATATCCCTCCAAAAATAATGTTTTTTTAATGTTGTTTTAAGGTTTTTGCATACGCATTTCTGATGAAGTTCCTTTGATCCTGGAATGAAAGCACTTACTTAGCGCGTTATGAAAAGTTTCTCTGTGACATCTGGGCTGCATTTTATTGTTTTTAGTAGTTTTTGCATACACAAAGATTGATGCTGGAGGCATGCTTGATAGGGTGTTGATGTGCATTATATCTCACTTATTTTAAACATCTCTGTGTGCATTTAGCTTTTCACCTAAATTAGCTGAAGCCTTGTTATATACTAAAAGCTGAAACATGAATTGCTTTTTGCTAAAGAACTGCAATATTCTTCCCAACCAGAGCTTTCTGTCTGCTTTTCTGTTTATTTTCTCTTTCTCCAAAATTCTTCTTTGCTGGCATCCAGGCCAAGCAAATACTTTCCAGTAACTAATTCTTCCCAAATTGATACCTTTCACTGGCTTTTTAAACAATTTCTCAGTGTGAAATGATCTTGAAAGTCCAGCAGCCTACCAATGTCAACGTAATCTATACTATGCAATTAAAATTCATTTTTCATCTTTAATGTTATAACTGTGACCAGTATGCTTATAGCAAATGTACATTTATTTTCTTCTATTTTGTACTGATTATACAACCAGCTTTATCTTACATATATTTATCCTTTCAATTATATTCTTATGCTATATGTTAAATGCACATTTAATTATGTATGTTTCTTCTATATGTAATAATTACATCCATTTGCTTGGTACCTAGGTCATGACTAAAAGGTTTTTGGGTCAGCTCACTCACTTAACAGGAGTAAATGAATTAATGAGTAAAGGATCATATGAAGTTGTGTGTGAAAGCTAATAAATAATATGTAACGGGAAAGAATTAACACCAAGCTAAGAGGATTTATGTCTTGCTACATACATTCCTGGAACACAAACAAGATAATTAATGAACCAAATTATGCTTTTCATTTGTTCATTCATTCATACATTCTGATTACTCACTTAGCCCAGTTCAGGTTCATGGGGGAGCCAGAGTCAGTCTTGTCACTCAGTGTGCACAAGGCAGAGCAACTAATCCTGAATGCGGCACCATTTCTACTCAGGATTCTCAGGATACACATGCACTCATTATCCTACAATATGCACTCCTAAGGTCATTTGAAGGAATGCCAGTTCACCTACAGCATGTCTTTGGTCCATAAGAAAAGGGAGCAGCCAGCAAAAAAAAAAATGGACAGGGATGTAGGAAAGGTGTGCAGACTCTGCAGAGAAGGTAGTCAGGCTTAAATGAACTGCCGAACCAAGCACTGACAGGCTACAGTACTAACTCCTGTACTACTGCGCCACAGTTTTAATGATTAGTTTCCAAAATCAATTACGGTAATAAGAGATCAAGGGAAAATTATTTATTTTAAGCTGAGTACACAGTTGGCACTACAACACAGAACAGCTTTAATGCTAGGCATGGAAGCATGTCTGTGTTCTTTTGGACTACGGCTTTTGACAGAAGAGCTGACTTAGCTTGTTCTACTACGCAGCATTGCAATGCAGGTCATGAACGCCATATAATGCTTACATATTAGTACAGACAAAACTCAATATTTTTGTGCAAAAGAATGTCCCTTATATAGATCCTGTGAAAATCTACCATATTTAAAGTTCACAAAATTTTAATATCTCAGTGTTATATTTTTAATCAACCTTTGCTCATAAAATAAGTAAAGATAAAGTTTGTAAATCAGAAAAGCCCCATCAAGCAAAGACAAAGAAGGAAACCAACTCTGTCTTTCAGAAAGGGATTTCTGATAAAATGAGAATGAATCACGGGATACAGCATTCACCAAGGAAAAAAAATGTTTAAAAGAGTTCAGAACAAATCAGCTCTTACACAAGTAATGAATGACATGTGGGCACAAACCAAAAATGCATTCTTCTAATAAGATAATTTACATTTTTACTTGCTAAAGCTCAAAGCATTAAGAGATGCTGCCAAACATGAGCAGGCATTCCAGCAAAAAACACAATACAAAATTAGTTCAGAAAGTATTGTGTTCCAGTATCTTCTGTCAGCAGAAAAGATCACTCTGTTGCCACAGCAACTGCTGATAGGCTAGTAATTCTAAGAAATATGACTCATAAATACACATCAACGAACATGGTATTATTCTTTGATAACAAAAAAAAAAGGCATAATAATAACTCATGAAAGAGCTTTTTAGGACACTTGCTTCCCACCAGGTAACGAAAGTGCTATGTTCTACACTCATTTATGGTTTCATTAATAGAGACAAAAAAGCAATGGTGTGTGTGTGTGTGTGTGTGTGTGTGTGTGTGTGTGTGTGTGTGTGTGTGTGTGTGTGTGTGTGTGTGTGTGTGTGTCTGTGTGATTCTCATCTGCTGCCTGACAACCATCGGCCCCCTCCACTCGGTGAACTGGCCCATTTTCACCCTCCATTGGGGAGGCAACAGCCAACTAATAGGGACCATAATTTAGGCAGCAATTATTTTTTTTTCCTTTTAGCCCTAATCCCAGGGTGCATGACCAGTAACCTGAGCCAAGGTTCAGTGTACAAAAAGTGCCAGCAAGGGAATGATTCACTTCTGCAAGTGAAGCAACCCTCAAACTTCCCTGCCCTCCACCAGGAGCCTGCTCATTGGTGAATTTAATGGTACCTGTTCTCAAATGAGACTTTACTAGTGGATCGTGCATTCCAGGCACTTGTTCCCATACACTCCTCCGCACAGAGAGGCGAGCCAGTGATGCCACATTACTCTGTTCTCCATGTTATGTCCAGTAGGTGCCCAAGCCACTAATTAAACTAAGGTACACCAAAGTTGTAATTAGGACTTTATCCCTCTATGACAACAGAGCTGACAAGTTCAGCTACATTACACAGAGTTAAAACTGGCATCTTGTACATTATGTTTGCAACATAGTGCTCTCGTGTGTGTGTGTGTGTGTGTGTGTGTGTGTGTGTGTGTGTGTGTGTGTGTGTGTGTGTGTGTGTGTGTGTAAGGCACTACTTTTGTTAAACAGCACTTTTGTTGACATCTGTTATGTCGACACAATTTGCTTAACACCTGTCGATAAAAGTAGCAGATTGGACGATTTTCGGGGTTGGGCAATTTGCTTTTTTCCCCCGAGAAGTGCGCAATTTCAGAGTTAAAATATATAATTAGCAGGGGGTGTATGGGGATTGACCCCTGCAAAAACAATGTTTTCTTTTAATTTTGTTTTAAGGTGTTTACTAGAGTGTCAATGTGCATAACATCAATCATTTGGTGTTGACATTATTCACATCAATATTTGAGACATTCAATAAAGGTAAATCCATAGAGAGATGTATATTATATACATATACACGTGTGTTTAAAGTTTATTGGTCATGTTCATACCTTCATGGCAATTATAAGTCAAGCAGAGCTGTGGAAACATTGCCTCAGACACTAATTAATTATTTTTATTTACTTATTTTTTAAACTTTGAGAGTCACTTTTCTGCCTTCAAAGATTTTTATGGATGAATGCCCTGGGACCCGTGATGTTATGGTAGTTAGTGCTGTAATGGCAGATGGTGGCAGTAATAGCGGTTCTGACAATTCAAATACTGAAGAAACTGGGGCAGTAAACTGTCATCCCGAAAAATATGGTCATAATGTAGGTAGAAACAATTCTTACTTGTCTGTTCCATTGAAAATGTCAAAAAATGGTTCAGACTCATAGACCGTTAAGGATAACAAGCAATGTAGGGCTCTCCTGGTTAAGTCAGAACTGAATGTATATTTAACTGTGATCCACAGCAACAGCACTTGACCTCCCTACCAACTTTCTAGGACTAAAAGCCACACACCACCAATAAGCAGACCAATCAAAACTTAAAAAAGAAAGAAATGCAAGGAATGCATTAACGTTTTCATTTATACTCTGTGTACATATTGTACCTTTAATATGACCTCTGTACATTTTACCATCAAAATTCAGGACAAAGCAAGAAATAATCATAATCAAACTGTAATTATTCATGTTATAAACTTACATCTCTGATGCAGCACCAACATTTCTATTAGCATACATTTTAAGAATATTACAAATTCTGAAAATGAAATGTCAGTCATTATTCTATGACA
Source organism: Protopterus annectens (assembly GCF_019279795.1). NCBI lineage: Eukaryota > Metazoa > Chordata > Ceratodontiformes > Protopteridae > Protopterus > Protopterus annectens. The sequence goes on along the minus strand of NC_056737.1, from coordinate 382,796,281 downwards.
GTATGACCAATGCTTTCACTTTTATGAGAAAAACTTCAAAAATATGAAGCATAAATATGTGCACTATGAGAAAATTTGCACAGTTGATACATGATACAGCAAAAGTATGTAACAGCAGCTTGAACGGGAAATACTGCAACTCACACAGACAACATGCAAACCCTATGTCTCAGTTCCACATAGCCGGCCTTAGGTATAGGCCAACTAGGCGGCCGCCTAGGGTGATGCTCTGGCAGGGGAGCTTTTCCAGTATTTATTTGGTGTAGGAAGAGCAGGATGGGGGCACCGGGTGGTGTGGTAGGGGGCGCTGTGGAGCCAGTTGACCTAAGGTCACTCCTGCAGTTCCAGACACAGAATCATCTGCTTCCTACATATCACTTCAGGAAAATAAACATTACAAGAAAAAATTGCTCTCCTCCATCACTGACGGAAGGTAAGTCAATAAATGGCTGTCGTGCATCAGGAATGGAGGTATGCAAAAATGAACACAAGGGCAAAGTGATAAAAAGTGTCACTTTTCATCCTCTACAAGAATACACTTCATTCACATGAAGAATACATTCAAAGCGATTGTATGAAAATCTTATTGCATATTCCAATGTCACTAACAGGAAACAAGAAAGGAAACCCTCATACTGCTGAACTCTCCAGATTTTCGCAGAATGTCCAGATTTTTGCCTCATTCTTGGTCTGTTCCTCATAAAATTTCTGATTTTTCTGGATTTTTTTGTGGCAAATCAATGAGAACTGAACTCCCTAAATAATAACAGACATTTGAGTTTCAGACTTCATATCCTTCGGAAAAATACATGTTAACACAAGACCTTTTATTCTAGCAACATTCTAAGTTTATAAGAGCAATATTTAAAAGCTGTCCTTATTTTACGGCTTTGTCCACCCATTATTTTTGTCTTTATCCAGACTTTTTTGTGCTAGGAAGTTGAGAGTTATACTCATAATAATATGTATTTACAACTGTATTATATGCAAAGACGATAGTCAGTCAAGACTCGCAGATAAAAAAACATGCAATTTGGACATAAATGCACACTAATAAATTTCTGACAAATTTTATGTTACCGTAATGACTTTTGTTTCACAATCATGATGCCACTTATGAAGACGTGGCTAAGACTATCTAGCAGAGCAAAACTTGGTAAACCAGCATTAGTCCTGTTGACAGTGCTACCTAAACAGTATAGTTTAACAGCAAGCCTCAGACTGGATGAACACATAAGTATGCACACTTACCATCAGATGGGCAACTACCACCAAATTATAGCAATACGTTAAAAAAAATAAATAAAAACATGACCAATACACTTCAAAGACAGAAATACCTATGCATACTTTGATAGTCCAGTGGTCTAGGGAAAGTAAGTCACAAGACTACCTGAGTTATCCATATCCTCACTTCTTAATTGATGGTAATTATAATAATCATGTACTGTATGGAATGCAGTGATTACACTCCAATACAGTGAAAGAGACAAACTAGTTAAGTGTTTCCCTAGTGCAAGATTTGATCTTTATTTTTAAGCACACCTGCTTCAGTTGTTAAGATTGTGCATCTCCCTAGGCAGTTAAAACTGCCAGTACTGGCCAACAAATAGCAGTGGCAGAATTAAACAGATTTCTTTCTGCCTGTCTTCTGTGTCAGTAATCTGTCTCTGACTTTCCATAACATAAGACAACAGCTACACTGTCTTTCTGACAGTGCTTGCCAAGTGCTTTACAGCTTTGAAAGCTAGCAAAACACTTAGCACCTTTTTCTTCTGTAACTAAGTAGGACATGGAGCAGAGAAAGCTCCATGCACTACAAACAATTATGATCCTGACACTGATCATAGCCCTTTATTATGGTAGCGATCACATCTCCCTGGTGCCGGTCCTGCAGTCAGGTTGCTCAAACTCGCCTCCCATAATCCATTCCAGATGCTCCCTCCCTGCCAATATAATTAAAAGAACTAGCTCCTGCTTAACCCAGAAGACTCCCTGAACCTGCCTGCTAGCCAAGGTCACCTTGAACGCTGCTACTGTGAGGACTCCCCAATACAATTATTGTGAATTAATCCACTCCAGATGCTCTCTCCCTGACAATATAATTAAAAGAACTACATCCTGCTTAACCCAGAACACTCCCTGAACCTGCCTGTTAGCCGGGGTCACCTTGAACGCTGCTACTGTGAGGACTCCCCAATACGATTATTGTGAATGTATGTAGCCAAAGGAAACTACCTATAGACTAGCTAATTAAACTACTTCCTAATACCCATGTTGTGCTTGTCTGCCCTCCCGAGTGCGTGTCTTTAACAGCCTGCCGCAGACTGCTTGCTACTCTCCCCCCCCTCCAGTCTCTAAACCCTGAATAATCATTTTACTACAAGGACTTACTTAACACTTCTGCTTGCTGTCCTTTCTTATGCCACTAGGTGGCAGCACCTACAAACACAATAGCCAGTACTACACTATTCTCCTGAGGTTTAGTTCCTAAAGCTGGCTAAACTCTTTCTAATTCATACTCTCTATCTCCTTAACAGCCTCTCCCTCCTTGCTAAAACACGGACATATTTCCAGCCTAACAAAGCTTTTCTTCCTTAAAAGGTTTTCATTACATTACCCACTTACTGCTGCTGCTACTTTTTCAGATACTTTTTCTGATGCACTCTCTTCACTTGCTCACCTCCTCCCATGATTCTTTTTCTCCCCACCCACTTTTACTCCTCTCAGGGCCTAACACAACCCCACTATATATTCCCTCCTCTATTAGCTACCTTCCCCTCTGAGTTTATTTCTAGATGTCACAAACTGTGGCGCCATCTTTTAAACCTATTCTAATAGCGGTCACATCTCTCTGGTGCCGGTCCTGCGGTCAGGTTGCTTAAACTTACCTCCTGGTAGTTTTTTTTTTACAACATTGTGCTGTGTTTAAATATGTGCTCGTAGAGCACCAAATCTGCTAATACTTGTCTAAATGCTGGAAGTACGTGATTTATGTCTTACAAAGTTTTTTTTTCCACATGCTATTGTAAAACACAGCTGATTTGTGTTTTACCTTAGTAACAGCAATATATGTGCACCTTGGCGACAAAACAGTCACGGTAGAATAAAACTACCAGCTGCTCTTTTGTCCCCTCTTGGGTCTCGCTTCTTTGTTCTGGCAACCGATGTTTATATCTCTATTTTTGTACATTTTAGCGGCAAATACTAAACAAATTGACTACCTAAGGAGCGCAAACCATAGGGCGTCGTATATGCCTGTTTGTCTCTCTTAAAGGGGCTAAAACTGTATGTGATATGCACACCCATGTAGCCAGCCGAATCACATTAGTGTTTTATATGCAAACAAGATTGGTTGAAGTACTAATAAGGCTTAACCAACGCCATATGTACTGAATTAATTTATAACTATAGCGATAGTGTTTTTTTCTGTTTGATACTATTTTGAAATATTGAAATATTTTGGCCATATCATAGTCGTTTTCTCCATTACAGTTAGCGTTTACGGCTCTACTGTATTGCGCAGGTACTGTTAGACTATTCTTATACAGTTCTTAAGTACTGTTTTAGATATTCCCATGAACTTAACATTGCTTTGTTTGGTAGAATATTTATGATTGTTTTTTTTCTTTGCCTACTGACAACAAACCCCGTCTCTCAAACCTTGTGCTTGGGGAACCTGTACTTGGCTGGGCTGTTGAATGACTGTATTTTTCCTAAATAATACACTGCCATACTGTTTGGGCTATAGAGCGACTAAATTGTCTTACTTGAAATGTATTACACTGAAATGAGAGTGTTCTATTAGTTGTGCCTTATACTGTATTGCACTGTAGAGTGAATGTTTTTTACTTGTGTTATACTCCTAAACTTGCATTTTTCCTTCCATAGCTTGGACTGTAGAGTTACTAGATTGTTTATATAGAGTCTCCTACACTGCCTACCCCTGCATTGTACTTTAGACATATCAGCTGCTTTTCTATTACTACATATTGAACCTACTCTCCCAACTATTTCTACACTCCACCTACATTCTATCCTTGTCTTGCCCTACTTACTGTATGACTATAGACAGTCCTCCTCCTTTGACTATTGCCTAACATTCTGCCTTATCCTTTTATCTCTTTACTCGAAGCTCTTAAATAACCTAATCCACTATCTCTCTCTCTCTCTCTCGCTCTCTTTTTTTACAGTAATCCACTCCAGATGCTCCCTCCCTGCCAGTATAATTAAAAGAACTACCTCCTGCTTAACCCAGAAGACTCCCTGTACCTGCCTGCTAGCCAGGGTCACCTTGAACGAAGCTACTGTGAGGACTCCCCAATACAATTATTGTGAATGTATGTAGCCAAAGAAAACTACCTACAGACTAGCTAATTTAACTACTTCCTAATACCCATGTTGTGCTTGTCTGCCCTCCCGAGTGTGTGTCTTTAGCAGCCTGCCGCTACTCTCCCCCTCCAGTCTCTAAACCCTGAATAATCATTTTACTTCAAAGACTTACTTAAGACTTCTGCTTGCTATCCTTTCTTATGCCACATTTCTGATACTTTATCTGCTGCACTCTCTTCACTTGCTGTATCCTGCTCCGTTCGCCCCACGGGCTCACTTCACTCCTCTCCCTGCCCCCAAATTCCACCCGCCCCCACTGCTCCTATACTCACTGCAGAAATACACACACACCCCTCATACAACTACCAATCAAATGTCCTTCAGGTTTTTTTAGACCACTCCCACTCCTACACCACACCATCCTACTATCATACTTTGCAAAAGAAAATCAAACCGCTACTCCACGGCTATTCAAAAATGAAATTCCAAAATGCTAAGCTCTTTTTAAAGACTTATTTAAAATGTAAAAAGTCCATTAATAGTAATGACGTTCACGTAGTCAGCATCAGCAGCTTGTAAAAACATGTATCAGTTTCATAGATTAGGGATGCATGAGTAGGCTGAATGATGCCATTATCCTTGTTAGCCTGTTATACAGATATGAACCTATGGAGCCTTGCTGAAGACAAATTTCTTCTGTGCTGACAATCCATCCTGTATTATGATGTCTACAGATTTATTGCCATTGTTTATCTGTAGGTGTGCCCAACAGACTCCTGTAGGAGAAAAAGGCCAGCCAGTCATTTGATAAATATTGTTTCAGGTTGTAAGTGTAAGTGAAGAAAACAGAACCCACACATACAACCTGAAACAATATCAAATGACTGGCTGGCCTTTTTCTCCTACAGGAGTCTGTTGGGAACACCTACAGATACACAATGGCAATAAATCCGTAGACGTCATAGCACAGGATGGATTGTCAGCACAGAAGAAATCTGTCTTCGGCAAGGCTCCATATGTTCATATCTGTATAACAGGCTAACAAGGTTAATGGCATCATTCAGCCTACTCTTGCATCCCTAATCTATGAAAATGATACATGCTTTTACAAGCTGATGATGCTGACTACGTGAATATCATTAATATTAATGGACTTTTTACGTTTTAAATAAATCTTTAAAAAGAGCTTAGCATTTTGGAATTTCTTTTTTTAATTTCTTTTTTGAATAGCCGTGGAATAGCGGTTTGATTTTCTTTTGCATTTTGTATTCTACTTACCGCTACCTCAATAGTGAGTTCTACATTTTTCTAATACTATCATACTTTCTCCTCCCCAACTCTCACCCTCTTCCACCTTATTCATTAACTAAGCCCTATATTTACCAACCTCTTGTACACAGCCACCTCCTAAACCTACCTCTACCCCCCTCTTGCTTCCACCACACCTACTTTTTCCCCCTTTCCTCATTCAAACTCCATTCTATACTCTTTCCTATATCTGATCTCCCACTATGTATACCTTAATGCTCACCAACCTTCTACTACTTCAAATCTTCTTACATCATCTCACTGCACCCCAGAGTGAAGGGAGCCTCTGGGTTATGAATCTGTCCCTCCAGCATGTCCTATTTATTTCAGTGCTGAGGTTCAAGTCTCGAGCGTAGCTCGATGGGATTTGGATTTTCTGAGGTGCAGCATGTCCATTAATTCCGGGTTGGACATGGCTTTATACGTCAGGCACAGATCGCCTCTGAACAGACGGTATGCCACTGAGTAGAGCTGGAGTTTCTTTAGCCGGGCAGCATATGGCATCTGTTTGAGCCCTTTGATCCTCTTGGTGAGGTACTTTTGGGGTCTTTCCAGTTGCTGCAGGTGTCTGGTAAGGTACATCCCAAAAGGGGCATTGTACTCAATTATGGGCCTGATGAGGGATGAGTAAAGAGGCAAGATGACGTCCCCTGATCTAGATGTGAATCCCTTCATGATTAGGTGGGCTATATAAAATGTTTTTCTAACCACTTTGGCCATGTGGTTGTCAAATGAGAGATTGCTATCAACTTGGGTCCCCAGGTCCCTAATTACTTCTTCTGTACTTAATGGATTACCACCTATGTGGTAATTTGTGGGCACTTTGTTTTTGCCAAAGGGGACGACTATACACTTTTTGGCATTTAGCTTGAGGCCATGGCTCTGGCACAAGTTGTCTGTTTCTATGAGGCCCTTTTGGAGGATGCTTGTGTCGGCTGGAGAGTCGATTATGGCGCCCAGTTTGCAGTCATCTGCGAACCTGGTCAGCCACAGTCCTTCCGTGTTGGCCTGTACCTCCGAGAAATATATACCGAACAAGAGAGGTCCCAGGACTGAGCCTTGTGGGACACAACTTGTAACTGGTTTGGAGTCTGACATGGCTCCAGCAATTCTAACCATGTGGGTTCTGTCTTTGAGCCAATTTGCAATCCATCTAGTGACATAGGGGTTTATATTTAAGCTGGTGAGCTTATCTATAATGCCCGAGTGGGGTATTGTATCGAAGGCTTTTGCGAGGTCCAGGTAGGCTGTGTGGACCACATTCCCCTCGTCAATGGCCTTGGTGACTATACCCTCATAGATTGGATACTTGTCTCAGCTCCATCCAAATATCACAATCCTGAAACTCTTCCTGATTCCCTGAGTGACCACTCACCTATAAAAGTGCTAAGATATACTAGTCAACTCCCAAAACCACACAAATGTTTCACCAGGCATAATCTCTCCAATTTTAACCTGGAAACTTTTAACACTCTAATATCTAGAGTAAACTGGGACTTCCTTACTCAGCTTCCTTTAGATGAGGCTGTCATTGCTTTCAACTCTACTTTTCTGGATATCGTTAAATCACTAGCCCCACCTCGTAAAATCAGGACAAAAGCTAAAATATCTCCTTGGCTAACAAAAAACACAAGAACTCTCATGAAATCTAGAGATAAGCCCTGGAAAAAATGGCTTCAAACAAAGAAATCCCTATGATCTACAAAGACACAAAGAACAAAGAAACCTGGTCAAAAGATTAATCAGCAAAGACAAAAAAAAATTCTACTATAACTCCTCTTCAACACTAAAATCAGACCCCAAAAAATTCTGGCACACAATCAATCAAATGCTCCATCCATGAAACCCTACCTCACCCAACCTTACCCCATAAAAGACACCAGTAGACACAGCAAAAACCTTCAACACTTCCTTTGTTGAATCAATATCCAATCTCTAACTCAAATAGCTCAAACACAAAGAACCCCACAAACCCAGCTTTCTCTTCTACAACTCCTCCTTCTAAAATCTTTTCTCTCAAGTCCATCCCCACAACCATACCTTACTCTCCAAACTTAAACCCTGCTCTGTATCTGCAGAAACATCCCACCCTACTTTCTCCAGTCATCTGCCCACTCACTTGCCTAGCCTATCTCTATCCTCATAAACCATTCCATCTTAGAATCTAAAGTACCTTCCATCTGGAAACACTTCTATACCATACCTATCCATAAAGGAGGTAACTCCACTGAAATCTATAACTTTAGGCCTACTGCCATCCTCTCCCCTCTATCTAAAGTTCTTGAAAAGTGCATTCATACTCAAGCCATGGATCATCTCTCACAGGAAAACTTACTTACACCTACTCAACATGGTTTTCAACCAAAGCAAAGTACCTATACAGCACTCCTGTCCTTTCTTAATACTATTTCCTTGGCCAGAGATGACCATAAACATATCTCCTGTCTCTTCCTTGACCTCTCTAAGGCCTTCAATACTGTCTCTCACTCTCTACTACTAAACAAACTATCCTACCTCAATTTCTCTCCTGATACAGTGGCATGGTTTGAAAGCTATCTTAGAGAGAGATTCCAATCTGTAAAATGGGATACTGCTCCATCAGCTCCACTACAAATACAAATGGGAGTCCCTCAAGGATCCATTTTAGGGCCATTACTTTTCAACATCTTCACAAACTTGCTGTATACCTCCTGCCCACACTCCTCTATTATACAATATGCTGATGACTCTACAGTTATAACTATAACTAACTCTCACTCTGAACTCTTAACAGCTACCCAGTCATCCTTTAACTCAGTAGAAACATGGCTCTCCAACAACCAACTCATCCTAAACCCTAAAAAAACGAAACTCCTACTCTTCCTCCCTAAAACAGCTAACTACATGAAGACCTCATTTGCTATCCAGTCACTCAATAAGACACCAACTGTAGCCGAATCAAGCTCAAAACGCCTTGGTATTACAATCGATGACCAACTAAAATTTGATCTCCACATAAATAATTGTATCAGGAAAACCCACCTTAAGCTCGGTCTACTATATAGAAATAACACATTTCTTACTCAGGAAGCCAGAATAGCCCTCACTCATGCCTTTCTTCTTCCCTGCTTAACATATTGCTCTCAAATTCTTACTAACCTTAACTCCTCTTTCCTTGCTAGACTTCAGACTACTTATCACAAAGTAGCTAGATTTGCAACCCAACAACCATGCAGATCTCACCACTGTCTCTCACTAAGATACTTAAACTGGCTTGAAATGCCCCAACTCCTCCTCCTCTCAGCTCCAAACCATACACTCAATCCTATATCAGCCACCTTTCTGTCCAGCCTTACACTTTATTATCTCCCACTATGCTCCTACAAGAAACCTCTGTAGCTCTTCCCAAGACCTTCTAAAAATCTACAAGCCCAAATCTAAAGCAGGACAAAACGTATACAGCTACCACCCCTCCACTGAATGGAACAAACCCCCCCCCCCGAGATTCGAACACAGGCATATCCCAAACAGTTTAAACTAACACTAAAGGAATATTTCAATAAGAAATGGATCTGCCAATGCTCAAACCCACCTTGAAAACTTTCCATTCTCAACCTTTCCTCAATCTATGTACTTCTCTCTGTAATACTCACGTAACTACTGGTCTGATTTGATAAAGAAAACACCTGATTTTTGTACTTTATATTCCTTTCTGCTTAACTAATATATGTACAACCAATTGTTATCTGTATAAGATTTAGCTGTATTCGACTTGTATAAAATCTATACTAATGTACTTAATGTTATACTTGTATGTAATGGAGCTTTTCTCCCCGGGCCTCTGCTGAAAAAAGGCCTCGGCTCAGTCAGACATTCCCGGTCAACAAACGTAAAATACAATAAATAAATAAATGAATAAATTCTCCATATGGATGCCAATATTCACCTTTTGAGTGGATGTTTTGGCATCCATGTCTTGAATACACAATAATCCGGTTATGATCAGAGACCTGGTCATAATCCTCCACTTTGTGGAAAAAAAGGTGCAGACTGCCACAAAGCACAGTCACGAGAGAAAAATGCTTGTATGAAGTAAAGGTGTGTCAGGAATTACACTGGCATGCAATACTTTCTATACATTCCTTTTACTTTGTGCATATGCATATTTTAAACAGGACAAACCTCCTTTGCTGCAGTTCTGGACTTAGAGTGATTATACAAGTTTAGAGACAAAACAATACTATGACAGCATAACTGCAACTAAGAATTTTTTTGAGAAATCTCAGACTTGCAGGTGATTACACCACAACAAAGTTAACTTTTCTGCAGTGATACGTCTGTATTGAAAGGGGACAATTTCAGACACAAAGAAAGTGCATTAGTCAGGGTCCTTCTAAAGTGCCTTTTGCCAGTCTGAAGCAGCAAAGCATTATGTCTCACTGGCTCATTTTATGATATTCTCAAAACACCTAAAAGAAACCCTTCTAAGAAAACTTTTCCTAACCTCTGTCTGCTTTTTTTTCCAAATACATGAGTAAAAATATATTTTCTTTTCTGGTCTTGTCCACATGTGCAGAAATTATGGGCAATTGTTAATGATATAGCCATAATATATCACTTAATTCCCTAAGAGCTGAATGGGCAACAAGCCATTAGGTCTTCATGAATCTCAAATGAAGAAAACCAAATGAGTTTGGTTAGAATCTCTGCAACGGTACAATATTACATCACTAGTGAACTGAAATCTAAGTGCTGTATCGGTTTATAAACTTTAACAGTCAATGGTTACTTTTCACAATGCTAAACAAGTGTTAGAAACATTTCAGTAACTCAGGAAAGCGTATTATATTGTGTTGTTTGATTAATGTGTAGTAAATTCAAATCAACTCAGCAGAGACAGACATTTCCTATAGTGTTATATGGAATACTTCAATCTGGATACTCCCGTTACTTAGTAAATTAATCTTCATTTGTGTTCACAATAACTGTTGTCATGCATCAAATAAGAACATTCTTAGCAAGCTTTTATTACAGCACTCCTACACTCAATGAAATGAGAAGAGGGAATGAGAAATCTCTAACAGGTACAGATCTGGCCTTTTGAGGTTTATTTGGTACATTTAAGGTCATATGATGCTGTTTTGCTAGCACTGCATTTCACATACTTAAAAAAAAAAAAAACAACTGTAAAACTGCCTTAGCAGCTAGCCCAACGGCCTCTGTGTAGTCTAGAAAACATACAGTGATGAGGACTGCATTGCAAGCCACGTAGATTCAAAAAGTCGAATAGAACACACTTAAAATCAGTTTGTGTTTACATTCAATGAAGAATCACTTCCTTTCAAATCTTAAAAAGCACCACAACATTTTTCTAATTCTCTGAAATAAAGATTCCTCATGAGATAATAGGTGACTTGACTTAGCAAAATTATCTTTCATGAGATAAAAATATATATATTTTTATGTAGAAGGGCCTATCTAACTGGAGAGTGAGTGGCATGACCATTGAAGAGTCTGAAAAATGTTAATAACTGTAGCCAAAATCTTTCCATCTCAAGAAATTTCACACTGAAATGCAAAGTTTTTTTTTTTTTGCATGCATTAAGACAAATAGAAACTTAATAACTTATTTTCCCAGTGCTTTATATAGTTCTGAACATATACGATCTGAAAAAAGCTTGGCATATACAAGTGGTACTTTGCATGTGACTCTGGCACTTGTTGCTAAATAAATCAGCAACAAATGAAAAGACAGCATTTCAAGTTTTAACGCAAAAGTAATGCAAATGTTCAATGCAGCAAAAATATGTGCAATTATGTATATTATGTCTTATTTGCTTTTGAGTGAAGGCATCATGCACAAATTACATGTTTTAGGGAGTTTCAAAGAACACACACACACACTAGAAATACACCAGGTAATTAGGGCATGAAACATATTAGTTTTTACACACACATAACAGATCAAGTTAAGAACAATAATAAACAATTTTAGCAGCTACTGATATACCATTTCCCTCATTTATAACTATAAAGAAATTTTAATCTGGGGGATATTACCACCCTTCTATTAACACTACTGAAGCTGTTCATTTTTTTCCTTTTCTGCTGACATTAAAACCTGTCAGTTTACTAAGTCTGGGGCTTCAAAATAGTGCTTGCTAAATGAAACACTGCCACAAGACTTCCTGGTTGAAGTCACTTGACCAATTATTTATGTTTTCTCTGTTTGCAGAACACTTCAGGAACAAACAAAGGGTTGTCAAGACAACAACTGGTAATTTCACAAAATGTGACTGGGAGGTGCTGACTCAAACGTTTAGTGAAAATTATGTTGCCTGTGATGTATGCAACAGCGTACATGAAAGGTAAGCATTTGGTCATGGAAAATACATTGTCACAGCAGTCTCTAATTGTACAATCTGATCGAACTAAGATTACAAAACTGTGTAAAACAGACTCTGTAATAATACAAAACCCCAATGTGTGACTGATGCATGACAACAATTATTGCGAACAATTCTTTAGAAGCAGCATGATTACAACAGCACAAACCTGGATTTTTTTCTCTTTTTGAGGGGGCCACAGAACAATAGAAGTGTACAGACGTGGAATATAAAACAGAAATAATTCACTTAGCACAAACATAAGTTCAAAAGCAATCTCCACCTCCTGAATACCTCCACATTCTGGAAACAGGGACTCCTAGAACATGACTCTACTTGATGAATTATAATGGGAGTTTGTTTATGGAAAGAACTCATTTTGGAGTGAGTGTGAGACAATTAACCAAGAGACAGATAGCATCTGCAAGGTTACACCACTGGTGGGCACTAAATGGATCTACATAGGTGCTGGCCTGCTGATACATAAGTTCAGGGCATCTATCTATGGTACTTGTGATCCTGAGTTAGCCAATGACCCCGGAGTTAAATTTCAACAGGACATGATCAGTTCAAAAGACACCAAGGATAAACTCTCTGATCTGGGGTAACATTAAATTATATTTGACAAGAAGCCTACCTAACCCTTTAAGTTCATATAACATTCGTACTCTTCCCTCCCCCTTTCTCATCCTGTCACATCCTTTGCCTGTCTCAGTGGATTCCTCTTCCATTGTTCATTCTGCTAGACCATTCCAAGGCCCAACAATACTCTCCAAAAAGTACTTTCTCAGATCGAGGGAAGAAGTAGCTGGCCCCTGCAATGTGCTGTCTCTACACCCTGCCAATTCTTCCTGTTCAGAACGATTCCTTCATATGTCCCTGACAAGATCTTGTGCATTCATAACACACCTCACAGTTATGCTCTAAAGTGAGATGAGGTCCAGTTTCTCTAATCTCTACTTATATCTTCTCCCCTCCATTGCACTCACCCTTCCAGCTCCTTTCCTCTAAACCCTTTTCAGCAGCTCCTTCTAGGGATGTTTCTCCAGAGCAGCATAAAGTGCTCAAGCTATGGCTTGAATATGGTCCAGTAAAGTAACATTACTTCTTCACTTCTGTAGGCACAGCTCCTAAGGATACATCCTCAGCCTTCTGTTGCCAGGAACAACCCACTCTGCTCCTTTTGACTCAATACAGGTGTGATAAGTACCCCTTAGCACTTTTCCTGCTCTGCCCCACTAGTTCCAGTCCCCACCTGCCACTTCACACTTGGGTTTTACGGCCCAAATGAAGTGTGTTGCTTATGACTTAGGTGAACTTCAAATGCCACCTTTCTTCTCCCATGATTAGCCTTTCCAAGTCCTTCTCCAGGCTCTCTGTCATCAACATCTAGGCTGATCCTGTTTACTCTTCTCTGGCATGGATGAAATGAACCAAGAAGAATACAGGACCAAGGTTGAGCCTTGTGGAATCTCACTAGTTACTTCTGTTCTGACAATAGTCGTCTCAACACAATCCCTTGTGTCTTGCTTACTAACCAAGCTGTAGTTCATTTTCTCAGGTTTTGATCCTGCTGTCTATCCAATACATTCCTAGCCACATCCTCTGCAAGACCAAGTTAAAGCCTTGAGGAATTTTGGACAGACAATGCTAGCTGGCACTTATGTTAAGTTCTCCTCTTCTAACCCAGTCATAAAACCATGCCATGTTCAAACTACAGGGCATTTTAATTAAAATCACATGTTGGCTGTCGTCCTGGAGAGTGCTGCCCTCTAGAGATCAACCACCCATTCCCTTAGGATTTTTTCTATGCTTTTCATTGCCATCACTGTTAAAGGGGCATTATCTCGTTCCTGAAATCGTATTCCTGCCTCAGACCAAAGATCAAACACTGTCAATCACTTATGTACTCCCATCCCTTTTTTGACATCAGTGCTGACATTCTAACATTCCCACCTACGACATTAATTTTCTTTAAAAAGGTGTGCCAGGCTGTATTCCAATCTCGCTTTTGTTCCGTCTGGAATAAAATACTCAATTTCCTGGTTCCCACCTTCACACAGTACTTCCTACTCTTTAGAGTTTACTTTCTGATTTGCTTGAGGTAAATATTAATTTAGGCAGTTATTTTTTTCTGTTTTATGTGCTAGTACCCGAATGCACGATCAAGCTGTCAGTTTGTTTTTTTTGTTTTGTTTTACCTGCTAGTACCCAAATGCAC